>NC_061117.1:159934358-160278382 GCF_002878395.1 Capsicum annuum
ATGCAAAACTTAAGAAATCTCAGTAATCTCTGTAATCTCCATAATATCAGCATCGCTAATAATCTAGCCTTACTTCTGTACTCAACTCAGATCTAGTAGTATTCAAGTGTTTAGTTTAGTCCTCAGTAGTATTCGAGTAATATATCCTGATCTCAGCGTCTTGCAGTTAGATAACGAGATTCAGTAGTATTCCATCAGATACGAAACTAAGTGAATTTAGCTTAACTCAGTCAGATCATTCGAGAAACATAATCAGTATTAGATTCAGCTTAGTTTGTGTTCAGTTAAGAATTAGTTCAGAGTCTTTTAGTTAGGAGTAAGAGCTAGCACTGAGCGAGGGCAGGGATGACGGCTCCCCATAAGAAAGACAGAGTCGTTAAGAGCAATACCTAAACTCCAAAACTGCGTAGCGAGCGCAGGATGCAGGAGTCACCCATCAGGGAAGGCTAGTCACCCGTCAGATAGGCTTGACTATTATATTGTCTTAGGCTTGGCTTTCTGTGAGGGTCACCCTTCAAATAGGCTTGACCAGAGAGATATTTACTCGTGGAACGGTATTGACACCCTTCCACCTGAGGTTACAGGTTGAACCCCACCAGTTGATATTTGGGGCATGTCGATTAAGTGACTACTTTCCACAGTTGTAGTTTCAGTATCAATCTTCAGAAATCAGGATTGTCAGATACAATCATCTATTTCAGTGAGGAACTCAGATAGTTTCATTAATTCATGGACCACCCGTCAGATAGGCTTGGTCTCATTTAAAGTTGTTCAGTATTAAATCCTGAGATCACCCGTTAGATAGGCTTGATCTCAGTCTCAGATTCAGTTGAGTAATCTCATTATCAGATCTAAAGATCACCCATCAGATAGGCTTGATCTAAATCTCAGATTCAGTTGAGTAATCTCATTATCACATCTAGAGATCACCCATTAGATAGGCTTGATCTCAGTCTCAAATTTAGTTAAGTATTCTTGTTGTCAGATTCAGACGTGATCTTTTCTTATTATTGATAATAGATTATGGAATCATCTATTAGACATGTTTGATCTCTGATGCAGTCAGTCGAGAGTAGAAAGCTCAAAATTCAATCATTGATATGATTAGATTCAGTTAATCAGTTTCAGTATTTTGAGTCACGGTGATTTTAGTTATGGTTCGTGCTTTCATGCATATGTTCTCATTCAGTACTCTCATGATTATTCAGTATAGTAATTGTTCATGCATAAGCTCTTGCATTTAGCCTTACCTCATCTTACTACTCAGTACATTCCTGTACTAACGCATTTGCGCTATGGTATTTTATTTGATACCATAGGTTCAGAGGCATGAGATCCAGAGTACCCTTAGCAGCTCAGTCCCAGTCAGCAGCAGTAGACATAGTCGTGAGTCCTCTTCATTTGAGTATGATCCTTTTATCATTATTGCATCAGATTTTGTTTATTTTCAGTAGATGGAGTTAGTTGGGGACATATCCCATCAAATTCATAGCTCAGATAGTTTAGAGGTTTTTGAACAGATGTATTAGTATTTAGTTTTAAATTTTGAGTATTTTTAGATGTTTTGAATCTTATGGCCAGTTTATGCATTTATTATCTATATTATGCAGTGTTCAAGTACAGATATAAGTATAGAGTTGGCTTGTGGTTCTTCGGGATCATGAGCACCATGTCACATTTCGGTTCTAGAAAAATCGGGTCATTATAGCACCCCATGGAGAGACACTAGGATTGATGAAACCCTTGTCTGAGATATCTTATAACTATTTCTTTAATTCCTTGAGCTCGACTGGAGCTACTTTGTAAGGTGGAATTGAAATAGGTTGGGTATCTTGAAGAAGATCTATTTCGAATTCAATTTCCCACTCAGGAGGAACTCTAGGAAGATCTTCAAGAAACACTTCTAGAAATTCATTTACTATTGGAATTGGATCAAGACTCAGATTTTAGAACTTGACTCCTTGAGTTGAATGAGATGAAGATGCACCCTTTGTAGATCATTTTTCTTTCCTTAAGGAACGAAACAAACCAGCCTATAAGAACTGAGGTACTACCCTTCCATTGTAAGACTGGTTCATTTGAAAATTAAAACTAAAATATTTTGTTTCTATTATAAAATGAGGCATAACAAGAGTGAAGCCATACCATGCCGAGAATGACATCAAAATTGGTCATATCCAACTTTACAATATTGACTAAGGTGACTTTTTAGGATATTGTGACTAGGCAATTTCTATTTACCCATCTCGCTATGATTGAACTATCTACTGGAGTAGAAATTTAGAAGTGTTCTACTAGGATTTAGGGACTGGAACAAAAATCTACTGCTATAAAAGGAGTCACAAAGGAAAGTGTTGCTCCTAGATCTAAAAATACATAAACATGAGGGTGAAATACTTGTAACATACTAGTAACCACATCAGGAGAACCCTCTTGATCCTGTCAAGTTTGAAGGGCATAGAACCTACCCTAGTTCTTTGCACCAGAGGTAGTGCCCTGCAGAGTTGGGTGACCTACTGGAAATGTTGAAGAGTTAGTCTGGCTCTACTGACGATCATTCCTACCTTTCTGTGCACTCGCTGGATAATCGCTTACTCTGTGGCCTGACTTACCACACCCAAAACAAATATCACTACCAGCCATGCACTCACCTTTATGGTTTCTACCACATTGCTTGCAAATTGGGTTGGTGTGAGCACTATTCATATTACCGTAGGACTTAGAGACTGGCGCTCTATCTCTAGTATCCTATCTAAACTTATGCACTAGAGCACTAGTAGAAGATGAGGATAGAGCTTAAGATTTTTGATGGAATTGAGAAAGATTTCCACCATCTAACCTCAACTGAGAAAAGTTGAAACTATCAGTCCTGGCCCTCTTACTCTTCATTTCCCTTTCCTTGATCTTCTCCTCTTTGATCTGTTGGGCATGAACCATTAATAGGGAGATATACATCTCCTTAACTAACATGGCCATCCTACACTCTTTGGCCATATCCTCAGAAACACTAGACACAAACTTACTCTTTCAGGACCTAAAATCAGCCACCATAGTTAGAGCATACCTTGCCAACTGAGTAAAGTTGAGTGAATACTCCTTCTGTAATGCCCCGAGTCTGTACCCCAGATGCTACACGATGCTCATAATCCCAAAGTACCATAAGCTAACCCATGATTGGTCCCTGCATTAATAACTGGATAACAATAATACTGAAATACTCAAAAGTTAGGTGGAAAACTGGCCATAAGGTTCAATACTATAAATAATACTAAATATGGTATCTCAATACCAAAACTGAACATCAATAATGAAAACTGAACAACTGTCTGAAAATACTCGTCTGAAAAGCCTCTAAACTATCTAAACTGTAGAGTTGATGGGACAAGTCCCCAACTAACTCCGACTACTAAATATAAACTGAAATGCTGAAATAAATAATCACATCCTTGAACTATGAGGACTCACCACTAACTCTGTATGTTGAGAATCTAAACATCTAAAGATGCTTGGGAGCCCGTACGCCTGAACCTATGATATAACACATTATAACGAAAGAGAAAAGTATGCATTCGTAATTTGAATATACTATTTGCTAAGTGAGGTAGGCTGAAATGCATGGGTTGATATACAAGAACAATATTGACTGAATGACATGAGTATAACTGGATTAGATTATATGTATGAATACGTAACTGTAACTGTGTAACACCCTGATTTTCTGGAATCAAAATACCACACGGTGCTCATGATCTCGAAAGACCACAAGCTAATCCTCTACTGATATCTGTACCTGAGCACTACATAATATAATATAAAAAATGTAGAAAATTGGCAGAAATTTGCCATAAGGTTCAAAATATCTAAAATACTCAAAACTAAGAACTGAATACTGATACATCTGTCTTAAAAGCCTCTAACTGTCTGATCTGTGGAGTTGATGGGACATATCTCCAACTAACTCTATTTACTAAAAATAAACTAAACCTAATATAAAACTGAATAGGAGGTATCCTCGAATGAAGAGGACTCACTACTATGTCTACTGCTGCTGACTGAGTCTGGACTGCTATGGGTGCTCTGGATCTCATGCTTCTAAACCTATGGTATTAGACACTATAGCACAAGAGAAAAATATGCATCATTACTTTGAATTACTGGTATGTTGGATGAGGTAAGGCTGAATGCAAGGGCTTATGCATGAATATTACTTAACTGAATAACATGAGAATACCAAATGGCAATATATACATGAATGTACAAACTAAAAACTGAGATCGCAGTAATACTAATGCTAGATTCTAAAATACGGGTTTCTAAATACTGACTTACTGATGACTGAATCTAGTAGTACGGATATCTGAGTTCACTAACTTGGGGATACTGAGTAACTGAGTCTACTGAGATTGATGTCTAAGCTTGCTGATACTGATACTGAGTTACCATATCTGAGATCAAGCCTATATAACAGGTGACCCCTAAGTTTACTGCTGATAGTGTTTGATACTTGGTTAACGGAATATGAGATCAAGCCTAAATAACGGGTGATCTCTGAATCTATTGATGATAATGCCCGATGCTTGATTAACTGAATATAAGATCAAGCCTAAATAACAGGTGATCTCTAAGCTTACTAATAATGATAATGATTGTTTAAATTTAAGATCAAGTCTATATAATGGGTGACCTCTGAGAGGTAGTCAAGACTAGTATAATGGGTGACTCCTCAACTGAGTTCTATTACTGAGACTAAAGATGAAACCAAAACTATGGGAGGTAGTCATCTAACCGACATGACCCTTCTATCTAGTTGGGGTCCAACCTGTAACCCCAGTTGGAAGGGTTCTAATACCGTGCCACGGGTAAAGACATTTCTATCTGAACCTAGGATGCCAAGCCTAATATAATGAGTGACACCTGGTTGGAGCCAAGTCTAATATAATGGGGACTCCGGGGAAGTAGTCAAGCCTAACATGATGGGTGACTCCTCATCCTACGCTGGCTATGCAGTTTTGGAGTACAGGGATTGTTATTAACGACTGTGCCTAAAATAACAGGGAAGTCTTCATCCCTACCCTCGCTCGGTGCTAAATCCTACTCCCAACTGAATAGACCCTGAACTGATTCTTAGATCGTACTGAGCTGAATCTGTTACTGATTATCTTACTTGACTGATCTGACTGAGTTCACTTGGTTCCATTGATTGACGGAATACTACTAAGGTCTAAACTGAATACTGAACTTGATTAGATTGAATATTGAGATTGCTGAGTTTTCTTAACTTTTATCACTAACTGAGATATATTGATCATAGCATGACTGAGATCATCTTGAGACTGACTTGGCTTTGGATAAGAAGCTAAGTTATCGGGGTATTAAATACCCCTAGGAATCGATAGAATAAATAAATAAGACATGACAATAGACTATCATTCGCAACATAACCAATGAAGCATCATTTTGAGCACTTGGGAATCTTAAACATCTAATTGTAAGGGGAAGCATGCTATTGTCTCATAACTCATCCAACAAGGAATTCACATGCATAAGAATATATGCAACATATCAAAATTCATTCATTTAGGCCTTTTAACAAACACTTAGCATGCACTAGTTGACATATGCTTGGGAATAACATACTTCATGTTGCAATGACACTATTTTCTTTACATAAGCAATTTATCAAACATTGGGAGGCACTTTTTTGCCATACAATATTTAATACACTAAATTAGCATAATTACATAATTCAACATGTTTCATGAAGGAATTTATCATGAACATCACATAACCAACACATACTAAGGTCAATACTTGCATCTTTATAATCACAACATGAATTAAAACTTAATATTAACATGGGCTTCAACTTTAAACCACATAAATCATGAAAAACTCATAAACATATAATCTTGAATATAAAAAGCTATTCTTAGACTTGTTGGGTGGAAGGAACCCAAGAATCAACATCCAACAAACCTTTCTATATGATTCTTCAAAGATTTATAGAGGAATTTCCTTGATTTTGAACCTTCAATAGAAACCCTTATTCTTGTTCTTAAGGAAAATTGAGAGAATCTTATATTTTGGGTGAAAATATGTTGAATCCCGTGTTAAGGAAGCCTATATAGGGGTGGGATTTGACCAAATTTCCCTTGGAAACATGAAAGTGAAATGCTAAAAAACTGGACACCAGGGCTTTGGAAAGGCAGTGCCTTTCCCAGAGCCTTTTGTACGCTGGGTGGTGCCTTGCTACTGAGGGAGGGGGCTAAGGCTCTAAGCTAGGCGGCGCCCCTCTGTAGCCTTTAGCTACTATTTTTCCAACCCAAACACGACTTTAGGCTCATCTAAAAATTCCAAAACTCACCCGAGATGTACTCTTGACTTGCCCCATCACAACGCAATAAAAAAATTAAGAATTAAAGGTTGGGAAGGTCATAAAATAATTCGTCAAAGTTTCAAAGGCTTATGGGATGGAAAAGTTTCAACACTTAGCCAAATTTTCTAAGTGTTACTCCTTTCTTGGCATGCTTTAGAAGCTCTAAGGACTCAGGAATTTTATGAGGTGTTACATTATCTCTCCCTTGGGAACATTCATCCTCGAATATGGTTGACTAAACTAGGATTTCTGATCACCTTAACTTACTTATGGGATGAGAACTTCTAAAATATATCTATACGACTGGAACTACTGATATACTGAATCTTCTACTGGATATGCATAACTGATGTATAGAATAAACTATTGATTAACAGAATTCTCATAATGAACATGCATATATGATACATGGATACTTGACTCATAAATGCATGACTAAAATTACTGATAAGCTGAGTTTCTACTACTGAGCATGTATGTCTAATGTATGACTACTTGACTGAACTGACTATTTGACTGAACTGAATTATGAATGCTTGACTGATTATGTAAGGATAACTGATGCTAGCTTGTAATGAGAATTTGAGCATGAAACTAAATAGGTTTAAGGATTTGAAAACATTGGGGAGTCATATGGTATCTCCCCTTTGGGACACTATGTCCCTCTTAGAACTCTTACTTCACTGAAGTACTTGAGAAAACTGAGGTGATGCACATGGCAACAATGAATTGGTTCATAACTAAACATTTGGGATCCGAATCTAATACATGACGCATGAACTGAGTTATACTCACAACTACTAGAATACTCTATTGTGGGATAGTTACATGTCTAAAGTTTCTGATAGCATGCATAAATGAAAAAATGAGGAAACAAACTATATGAATCTAACTACTAAACTGACTTGCTGGCTTTACTGACTAAAAACTGACTTGCTGGCTTTACTGACTAACTCATGCTTAAAACTTAAGCTTAATTGAAGTTTTCTCTGACATTCTTTCTATAAGGTTCTAATGACCTTAGGGAGTAAGGAACCTTGGTATAATCTGATTAAGACATCTGAATAGGAAACCATAACATGGCTAGAGTTCTGTTGTATGGGCACTGATAATTCTACCGACTGAGGTCTGAGCTGAAATAACTTCTCCTGCTAAGTTCAAGCCTACAAAAATCTCCGAAATATATCTAGCCACTTACACATCAACATAACATTCAAGCCTATCTTCGTGACTAAAGCCTTGTGTAAAACAAGCACGCTACAATTTTTTCTTAACAAAAAACACTTACTCTCTCTTATCTAAGCAACTGCCCAACACTAAGGAGGATTCACTAAAAGTTTAAGAGAATCCTTGGGATCTAACTGAGCATAAACAGAAAGATGAGAAACTCATATGTACCTATAACTATATCGAAGAACTTTCCTAATCATGGTGAGTCGGAGGTGCACAAAACCTGATTGGGCGCTGCCCACTGGTGGTACTGGAGGTGGCACCCTTCTGGTGCAAATCTTTACCCCTCTGAGCTATTATTCTACACTCCCATAGTCTGTGGCCTATCTTACCACATCCAAAGCATAAATTTTTGCCTGCTCTACACACCCTCTTATGGTTCTTACCATATTCTTTGCAAAGCAGATAGGCAAGAACACTCTTTCCATGACCTAGTGACTTAGATCCTGGTGCTCCATCTCGACTGACATTCTTAGACTTACACACTGGTGCTTGGACTGACAGTGAAACTGATGCTGAGAATCTCTGATGGGGCTGGGAGGGGTTACTATCACTTGATCTTGGCGCAAGGGTATTTGTTCTAGCCCTCTGATTCATCCTATGCTCTCTTTCCTCATTCTGCTGAGTCCAAGTCAAAAGCCTAGATAGGATAGAATTCTGTAGATTGTTCTGAGAAACTCTCCATGAGAGACATGTCCATCCGAGGGATTTTCCCAAATGGGATGAGGGGCTGGCTGATTTTCATTACTTCTTTCGCTAGCTTCTCTAGAAGACATTTCTATAAACAAAGGGAGGAATGGATTAGGCTGAGAATTATCTAGAACTTATACTTACTCGCACGACATGAATACTGAAAGGGGGGAAACTGTTCCTAAAACATCTTATAGCCTCCTATACATAGTGCAACACACCCATGAACAAGACTCTACTAGATGCAGTTTTTTAGACTTCCTAGGACACTGTTGAACCTTAGGCTCTGATACCAAGTTTGTAACGCCCTAATATTTTGGAATCTAAATGCCACACAGTGCTCATGATTCCGAAGGACCATAAGCTAACCCTCTACTAATATCTGTACCTGAGCACTTCATAATATAATATAACAAATGCAAAAAACTGGCAAAAATTTTCCATAAGGTTCAAAATATCTAAAATACAAAAAACTAAGAACTAAATACTAACACATCTATCTAAAAAGCCTCTAACTGTCTGATCTGTAGAGTTGATAGGACAAGTCCCCAACTAACTCCATCTACTAAAAATAAACTAAACCTAATATAAAACTGAAATTGAAGGCATCCTCGAATGAACAGGACTCACTACTACGTCTACTGCTGCTGACTGAGTCTGGACTGCTATGGGTGCTCTGGATCGCGCACTTCTGAACCTATGGTATAAGACACCATAGCGCAAGAGAAAAGTATGCATTAGTACTTTGAATACACTGTTATGCTAGATGAGTTAAGGATGAATGCAAGGGTTTATGCATGAAAATTACTTAACTGAATAACATGAGAATACCAAATGAGGATGTATATATGAATGCACAAACTAAAAACTGAGATCACAGTAATACTAATGCTAGATTCTGAAATATGGGTTTCTGAATACTAACTTACTGATGACTGAGTCTAGTAGTACTGATATCTGAGTTCACTAAATTGGGGATACTGAGTAACTGAGTCTACTGAGATTGATGTCTAAGCTTAATGATACTGATACTGAGTTACCATATCTAAGATCAAGCCTATATAACAGGTGACCCCTGAGTTTGCTGCTGATAGTGTTTGATACTTGGTTAACTGAATATGAGATCAAGCCTAAATAACAGGTGATCTTTAAATATTCTGATGATAATGTCTGATACTTGATTAATTGAATATGAGATCAAGCCTAAATAATGGGTGATCTTTAAGTTTACTGATAATGATAATGATTGTCTAAATTTGAGATCAAGCCTATATAACGGGTGACCTCTGAGAGGTAGTCAAGCCTAGTATAATAGGTGACTCCTCAACTGAGTTTTATTGCTGAGACTGAAGATGAAATCGAAATTGTGGGAGGTAGTCACCTAAACGACATGCCTCTTCTATCTAGTTGGGGTCCAACCCGTAACCCCAGTTGGAAGGGTGCCAATACCGTGCCACGGGTAAAGACACTTCTATCTAAAACCAGGATGCCAAACCTAATATAATGGGTGACACTTGGTTGGAGCCAAGCCTAATATAATAAGGACTCCGGAGAGGTAGTCAAGCCTAATATGACGGGTGAATTCTCATCCTACGCTAGCTATGAAGTTCTAGAGTACAGGGATTTTTATTAACGACTCTGCCTAAAATAATGGGGAAGCCATCATCCCTACCCTCACTCGATACTGAATTCTACTCCCAACTGAATAGACTTTGAATTGATTCTTAGATCATACTAGACTGAGTTAAATCTATTACTGATTATCTTACTTGACTGATCTGACTTATTTCACTTTGTTTCGTTGACTGATGAAATACTACTAAGGTCTGAACTAAATATTGAACTTGATTAGACTGAATACTGAGATTGCTGAGTTTTCTTAACTTCTATCGCTAACTGAGATATACTGATCATAGCACGATTGAGATTATCTTGACACTGACTTGGCTCTAGACAAGAAGCTAAGTTTTTGGGTATTAAATACCCCCAGGACTCGATAGCATAAATAAATAAGACATGACAATAGGCTATCATTCCCAACATAACCAATGGAGTATCATTTCGAGCACTTGGGAATCTTAAACATCTAATTGTAATGGGAAGCATGTTATTGTCTCATAACTCATCTAACAAGGAATTCACATGAATAAGAATACATGAACATATCAAAATTCATTCATTTAGGCCTTTAAACAAACACTTAGCATGCACTAGTTGACATATGCTTGGGAATAACATACTTCATGTTGCAATGACACTATTTTCTTCACATAAGAAATTTATCAAACATATGGGAGGCACCCTTTGGCCATACAATATTCAATACACTAAATTAACGTAATTACATAATTCAACATGTTTCTTGAAGGGACTTTATCATGAACAACACATAACCAACATATACTAAGGTCAATACTTGCATCTTTATGATTATAACATGAATTAAAACTTAATATTAACATGGGATTCAACTTGAAACCACATAAATTATGAAAAACTCATAAACATAAAATTTGAATTTAAAAAGGGATTGTTGGACTTCTTGGGTGGAAGGAACCCAAGAATCAACATCCAACATACCTTGCTATATGAATCTTGAAAGATTCACGAAGGAATTTCCTTGATTTTGAGCCTTCAATAGAAACCCTTATTCTTGTTCTTGAGGAAACTTAAGAGAAAACCTTATATTTTAGGTGAAAATATGTTGAATCCCGTGTTAAGGAAGCTTATATAGAGGTGGGATTTGACCAACTTTCCCTTGGAAACACGGAAGTGAAATGCTGAAAACTGGGCACAAGGGCTATAGAAAGGCGGCACCTTTCCCAGAGCTTTTTGTAGGATGGGTGGCGCATTGCTATTGAGGGAGGAGGCCTAGACTCTAAGCTAGGTGGCGCCTCTCTGTAGCCTTTAGCTACTATTTTTCCAATCCAAACAGGACCTTAGGCTCGTCTAAAAATTTTGAAATTCACCTGAGATGTACTCTTGACTTGCCCCATCGCAACACAATAATAAAATTAAGAATTGGAGGTCGGGAAGGTCACATAATAATTTGTCAAAGTTTCAAAGGCTTATGGAATGGAAAATTTTCAATACTTAGCAAAATTTTCTAAGTGTTAAGCCTTTGTTTGCATGCTTTAGAAGATCTAAGGACTCGGGAATTTTATAGGGTATTACAAACTGAGATCGTGATAACACTAAATACTAAGTCTGAATACTGATTAACTGATATCGGAGTATACTGATACTATATTACTGGGTAACTAAATAACTGTATCTGACACTTTTGAATCTATGGAACTGTACTGAGTTCTATACTGAGACTGAGTCTAAAACTGAGACTATGGGATGTAATCATCTAACCATCTTTCCCCTCTCTAAACTGATTGGGGTCCAACCTGTAACCCCATTTGGAAGGTTTCAATACTGTTCCACGAGTAGAGACATGTTGTAAGTTATCACTCTCTGACAGGAAGCTCTTCCATCAACCCTCATTGGTAGGAAAACTCAAATGAGATATATCAACCCTAGTCTCATAGGGAGATATCTCAACCTATGCTGGCTAGGTATTCTAAAACAAAAGGATTGCTTCCAAGGACCACACCCTCTACTGGCAGGTATTTCACTCGGTGTTGAATCCCACTTCAAACTGAATGACACTGGACTAAATTCTAAACTATACTAGGCTGGACTGAATTATACACTGATCGTACTATTTGGCTGAACTAAACTGAGTTCACTGAGTTTCGTGGACTGATGGAATACTACTGAATTCTACTAATTGACTGAGTCTACTGAGGTTTGATCTGAGTACTGTGACTCAATTATGAACACTACTAAGATTTCCTAGGTTTCTGTAACTTGCTGAGTTCTACTGCTCGAGTCACTACTGAGATTACTTTGTAAATGACATTGGCTCTAAGTTAATTTCTAAATTATCGGGTATCAAATACCCCTAGGACTCAATATCATGGAAATAAAGAATCATATGATCTTACTTAGCATAAGCATACATATTGAATTCATAATGCATCTATAAAGACATCTTATCAAACTCTTGCATGGTCAACTTGCAAATAACAAGAATGACATGATTTCTTTCCCTTCTTAGTTTACATGAACAATTCATTAAGCACTTGGTGAGCATACTTATGCACATAACACTAAACAACAAGTAGACATCATAATTCAAATCCCCATTGACAATTTCAAGGGTTTTACATGGATCCTCATGATATTATATACATATCAATTAACCTCACATGAAACGTATCATAAAATATGGATTAGAATCTCAATTAATAATTATAAACATGAACATAATCAAACACAACATGGAATTTAGGAAATCCATAAACTTGAAATTTAAAAATAGTTTCTTCGAATCAAAGGGTGGAAGGGACCTTTGGATGAACATTTCACATACCTTAGTTGATGAATTTTTTAAAGCTAATGGTGAGTTTTTGAGTTCTTGATTTGAAATTTGAACACCTAGGGTTGTTGTTATTGAGAAATTTGTGAAAGAATGAATATAATTGCTCTCCAAAGGGTTTAATTTCATGTTTTAGAGGATGAAGGGTGTGGGAAAAAGACCTAATTAACCCTGAGGATGTGGCCTTTTAATACCTGTAAACTATGTTACTGATACATAGGCCGATGCACCGCATTATTGGCATCGACGCGATAGCTAATGCGCTGCATTGAGTCCATGTAGGTTCACTGTAATTTGTACTAAAACCGGGGAAACAAAATCGTATCCACGTGATAGTTGATGCAAAGAGTCAAGATCACATCGACCTACTATTTTGGGCACTCAAACATGGTCTAAACGAGGTTCGAAAAATCCAAAACTTGTTCGGGAACCTCTACTAACATTCCTGATTATGAATTAACCCAAATATCAACTTTTAAAGGACGTAAAGGTCATGAAATAAGATTTCCAACTTTTGAAGGATAAAATGGCAGTAAGTCTGAATGCTTAGTAAATATATTCTAAGTCTGGGGCCCCTAATATGCTTAAAGGACTGATTTAAGCTAGAAATTTTTTGTGGGGTCTTACATTATATCCCCCTTGGGAATATTAGTCCTCGAATGAGACTAAAAAAGCTGAGAATACTTGGTAGACTAAACTTACTTACTGGACATGAATATCCTAAACATGATTATATGATTGACATTACTTACATACTGAATTTCATACTAGAAATATTGAACATGCATATCAAATGCATAAGTACATGACTGAGTTGATTCATGAAAGCATGACTAGGATTACTGATAAGCTAAGTTTCTCATACTGAACATGCATATCTAATACATTAATACATGGTTGAACTATCTTATGAGCGTATGACCGTATATGCAATGGTAACTAATACCAAGCTTGTAATGGAAAATCTGAGCATAAAACTGAATAAGCTTAAGGAAAAACTATTACTTAAATTGAAATATATGGATGAACCCAAAATTATTTTTGGAGTACGCATGAATGGGAACATGAGAACATGATTAAGACTAGAACGTGATACATGAACTGAATATCGTGAACTAAATTGAGCCACCTTGAATATGTGGCTTATGATTGAGATTGAAACTTGAGGGTTAACTTATGAGTATCCACTACTCCATAATGGATTCGTTACATGAAGAGAACTGGGAGGTTTAGGTCATGAAAGCTCGGGGTGATAGTGCATATCCCCTTTGGGGCATTATATCCCCCGAAGAATACTGACTAAGTTGAGATACTGAGGAAAATTAGGGCAATGAACAAGACACCTACTAACTTAGTTTTGTGAATATCTAGTAGCTAAAATTGAGACATGATACATAAACTGAGATGAACACGCAACTACCTATGTGCTCCATCTTGGAATGGTTACATTCATGAGACTTTGGATAGTGCGCATAGATAGAAAGATGGAAAACCAAACCATACGACCTTGTCTGCCTGACCGCTACATTGAATTACTGGCTTTACAGACTAACTTATACGAAAAAATTATTCTCAACTAGATCTTTTCTCTGACACTCTTTCAACTACACTCTCTACCTCACTACAACACTTTACTTGAGACTACTGAAAGTATTCACATGGGTGTTGAGCATGAATACATAAATATACTAGCTTATCGGATTAACTAAATAACTGATAGTTGAACACTGGGCATGTAAGACTGAATAGTACTTGGCCTGAATAACTGGACTGAAACTATAGAGTATCACGCATACGAGGTAAGGACTGACTGGGTAAAATAATATAACTGAGCATGAATTAGTGAAAGCTACACTATTTGAGAATTCAAGACCAAGTGTATAACCTAGTTTTGAAATATTCTGTAAACTGAGGTACTGAAATACTAATAACTGCGTAACTAATAATTGCACGCTATGGTAGAGAAAACCTGAAACTAAATTAATTTTCTGATCTGATTATTGGACTGAGACTGACACTATAATGAAGATTGTAATTGAGACTATGATTCAAAATGTAACTAGGACTGAACACTCTGCAAGGCATGAGTGCAGAAGTCATCAGCTCCATGACCTGAGTTTGGAGTTTTCGTGTTCATGGAACATGATTCGTACTACTGAGTGAACTAGAACTCCTCATACTAAGAACTGGAAACACACACAATTCTATAGAAATTGTGTGAATATAAGTTGTGTTCATGGAGATGAGACGTAATACATGCGTAGGTATCATGATGACTGGAGTTCAAATTTGAAAGCCTGACTTCCTGATATATCATAACTGGATAGTTCCTGTATGATACAAGCATGAGAAGCACCAAGAGCACAAGACCTTTTACAAGGAGTCAAGCCAAAGAGTTACATGGTCTTCAAGCAATGTTTATAAAGTTGTAAGCTTGTGATTGTGTCATGAGTTCACCTATTGGAGTGTATATGCTAAAGTGTGAAGGGGAGCTTGAAAAATACTTCAAAGCTGCCTCTATTTGGGAGTTCATTAAGGGCATTCTTTTCTTCTAATGACTTCTTTTTACACTCCAAAGGAGCACCCTTCATTAAGGGTATTTTTGTCACTGTTTGTAATAGTATAAATAGACACCTTAGCTCTTATTTTTATTAGTTTTGAAATAATGGATTGAGTGACTTTTTAGATTGTAATCTTAGTGTTAGATTGTTCTCTTCTCCTTCTCCTTAAGAGAGGAAAACTGAAATTTGAACCTTGAATGCAATTGAAATTGGTTTTTCACTTGTATTGGGTTATTTGGCAAGAAAGGTGTGCTTGAGGAAATGTGAGTCGTTTGGGTCACCTAAGAGAGTGGTTTGAGCTTCCATTAGTGAGGTGTGATTGGATATTTGATACATCTCCTTTTGTTAATCACATAGTAGAAGTAAGGGTCTCTCTACTATCTTTACATTTATGCAAATCTTCTTCTTCATCTCCCTTCTAGTGTGTTATTTTCTCTTGAATTGCTTGCTGGTTTTTTATATCTTTAGTACCAATTTAGTGTTTAGCCTTCCTTTAGGCTACCATTTGGTATCAAAGCCTTGGTTAGGTTATTCCAAAATCCCTAAATCTTGGTTTTAGTGTCCTTATTAAGAAAATCTCAATAAAAAAGAGTCAAAAATTTGGAAGATCTCAAAAAAATTGTGTGTTGTCTTATGTTTGTAGTAGATCCATGTGATAGAAGTTAAATTCTAGTTCTCTAACACTTAAAGTGTCTAGATCTAAGTTTAGAATGAGATTTGGCTGTTTTTGAGCTAGATCTACCATTATTATGCCTTGTTTGAAGCTTTTTTGAAGGTGGAAATGTGTGGGTTGTGATACTTGGACTTTTTTGTGGCTGATTTATTGTTGTTTGTGCTAGCTTTGGCAAAGGGAACCTAGATCAAAAATAAAATTTGAATTTAGGATTCATTTGCCTAGTGGTCAAACCATGGTCAACTCTTGAATATTGATCTTGTTCATCCACCATCTTTAAATCTTGTTGAAGAAGAGTATTCAAAGAGTGTATTTGATCCAAAAAAGAGGAGAAGAAAGAGAGTGTACTTGGAGTTTGTGAAAGAATAATCCCTGCCATATTCATTGTCATCCAAAAGAAAGAAGAGACAAGGGAATAATCAAGTAGAAATAAAGTACAAGGGGGGACCAATCCCTTTTGGTCATAAATTTTTCCCTCCCAAACTAAATTTCTTCTTCTCCTAAGTATGTTTAGCCAAAACAAGAATTTGGAATTTGAAAATTTTGAAAGCCATGTCCAACCACAAGCTGCCACATCATCACTTTGGTGACCAACCAAATTGAGTTCAAATTTAGATTTCCTAGTTTCTAATTGTTGTTTCTAGTTTTAATTTTGTTGGTTCTATCACTAATTAGTAAGTACCTCCTTGTTTGGTAATTAGTCTAGAGTTTGTTTATTTTGTGTCTTCGGTTTTTGTGTGCTTTTCTCATTTTAAAGTCATAGTATTTTGTTGGTTTAAGTTCGTGCATCACTTTATTTGAGTCGTTTCAAACAAAGATCGATTCTGGACAAAAGCTTCTCAGCTCTCAAGTAACTTGCCAAGTATTGCCAATTTTCCTAACACTTGTGAGGTCAAGTGTAAGGTGAGGTTGAGTGTGAGTGAAGTGTGGCCTTTAAACTAACTTGTGTGATCATTTTGTAGGTTGTTTTGCTTTCTATTTTTTGCTCTTTTTAGGTACATTTTCCATGGAATCCGATAGTACTACTTCCCAACCTTTGGGAAATGATGCTATTGGAGCCTTGATGTCTTAGCTTAAGGCCTTTGCCCAAAAAATTGAGGATAATCACGATGATATAATGGGTGATATGGATTCTATGAGGAGTGAAATGGCATCCTTGATGGGTGGTGTGATTAGAATGAAGGTGAGGGTTGATAGATTATATCCACCAAAGCCTCCACAAAATTCAAACCACCAAGTCCCAAATCCACTTTACCAAGGACACTACACTCCACAAAATCCCATGCCATAAATCCAAATACATCACCAATGTAATCCAATGCCTCTTCTCCAAGATCCACTAAAACAAAATCACCCCATACAACTAAGAGAAGAGATGGTGATAGAATCCGAGGGTGATGAGGTCAGTTTTTAAAATAGAGAGAAGCTTGCTGTTGATGTACAAGAAAAATGTAAAGAAAAGAAGGAAATGGAAAGAGAAACCATGGGTAGTGAAGTAGAAAATAAAAAAACTGCTTGATTGTGGATCTTGTCCACAAACAACCTTTGTCACTTCCTAACCCAAAAGCTAGCATTTTTCCTAGCTTTGATTCTTCTTGTGTGCAGGTACTAGATGAGATGATAATCAAGAAGGATCCAAAAGGAGTTCCACATGAAAGCATGTGAAATAAACTAGAGACTCCTTTGACCAAGAGCGCCAAAAAAGTGGACTGCCCAAGCCTTACCCGAGGTGACTTAACTACTCTCTACCCTTCCTTAAATTCAAAATGTTGTGATTTAGTATCTAGTGAAGTGGTTTTGGGTTTGAAAGTGCATACCTCTTTCCTTAGTAACTCTTTTATTGTGAATAATGATCCTCTTGCTCTTAAAACTAGTTCACTACTAAAACATGAAAATGGTATGTTTGAGAAATTCCAAGTTAGTGATGATGCTTCTAAAGATGATCTTGATATTGAACATGGTCAATAGAACTTATGTCATGAATTCCATGATATTAGTCTTCTTCATAGTGGCCTTGTGTATGTCAAAGTTGTGAGAAATGCCTTGGGTGATTGTGGGTTTGATTCTCTAGTAAAAGGAATGGCTAACCTCAGCTTAGATTCTTGTCTATTTCTTCCATATTATCCCGATATACTATTAGGGTGGGGAAGGTTGTGTTTCGGATTACATTCCTTTTTCATTGATGTCTATCTTAATCATGTCCTTTGTGATGCATGTAGTATGTATTTCATGATCATAACAAAGGATTATTGGTTGTATTTCAAATATGTACCTCCTTGGCTTGATAGACTAGTGAAAGGAATGGCTCCTCTCGGCTTAGACCTTTATCTTCTACTTTTATTTGATCCTAGAGTTTCTTTGGGATGTGGGTGGAGTAGCTTCTGGTCATGTGCATTCCCTTTTGGTGTTAAAGCTATTCACTTCCTTTATATTCTTTGTTCTAAGTTTTTTAGGACAAATATTAAGGATATATGGATGTATGTCAAAAGTGAACAACCTTGGCTAGTCTATATAACTTGTGGTACTAATGCTAACCCTCCTCCCTTAAGGAATGTACATTTCTTTTCCCTCTCTTTGGTTTTGCAAGGTGTGAATTTGAGTAAAAACTCCTTTCAATATGGAGAGGATAATACAAGCATGAGAAGCACCAAGAGCACAAGACCTTTCACAAGGAGTCAAGCCAAAGAGTTACATGGTCTTCAAGCAATGTATGAAGTTGGAAGCTTGTTATTGTGTCATGAGTTCACCTATTGGAGTGTATATGCTAAAGTTTGAAGAAGAGCTTGAAATACACTCCAAAGTTGCCTATATTTGGGGGTTTATTAAGGGCATTCTTGTCTTTTAATGACTTCTTTTTACACTCCAAAGGAGCACCCTTCATTAAGGGTATTTTTGTCATTATTTGTGATAGTATAAATAGACACCTTAGCTCTTATTTTCCTTAGTTTTGACATAATGGATTGAGTGACTTTTTAGATTGTAATCTTAGTGTTAGATTGTAGTCTTCTCCTTCTCCTTAAGAGAGGAAAACTAAAATTTGAACCTTGAATGCAATTGAAATTGATTTTCACTTGTATTGGGTTATTTTGCAAGAAAGGTGTGCTTGAGAAAGTATGAGTCCTTTGGGTCACCTAGGAGAGTGATTTGAGCTTCCATTAGTGAGGTGTGATTGGATATTTGATACATCTCCTTTTGTTAATCACATAGTGGAAGTAAGGGTCGCTCTACTATCTTTACATTTTTGCAAATCTTCTTCTTCATCTCCCTTCTAGTGTGTTGTTTTCTCTTGAAGTGCTTGATGGTTTTTGATATCTTTAGTACCAATTTCGTGGTTAGCCTTCCTTTAGGCTATCACTATATACCCATCGGGCTATGATAGACTGACCCACTAGGGTGGAGGCTGAGAAAGGCTCTACTAATATTTTGGGACTGACTCCGAAATCAACTGCTATGTATGGAATAACAAAGGACAAGGAATATCCTAGATCTAACAAAGTGTAAACATGCAAATGGAAAAATTGTAACATACCAGTGACCACATTAGGAGAACTTTCCTGATCCTGTCGGGATTGAATAACATAGAGTCTGTTTGGGCATTGCCCACTGGGGGCACTGGAAGAGGCACCCTACTGATTCAGGAGACCGGACTGAGCTGAAGGACGACTGTGCTGACTTCGTAGACTAGCCTTAGGATAGTCTCAGACTCAGTGACCCGACTCGCCACATCCAAAACAAACATCACTGCCGGCTCTACACATACCCTTATAATTCTTACCACACTCTTTGAAAAAGCGGATTAGTACGAACACCGCTTGCACTACTCTGGGTTTTAGATCCTGGCACTCCATTATTATTGTTATTCCTAAACCTTTGTACTAGTGTACGAGCTGAAGATGGAACTGGGGCTGAAAACATTTAACTAAACCGAGAACGGTTACCACCCTCTGACCTTAGCTTCTGGCTCTCTTATTTTCTCTCTCCTTCTTCTTAAGTTTATATTCCTCAATCTATTGAGAATGTACCATAAGACTAGATATGTCCGTCTCCCTAATCAACATCGCAGTCCTGCACTCCTTAACCTCTCTACCCAATATCCCAGATACAAACTTAGTCATTCTGGATCTATTGTCTGCTACTACATAGGGAGCATACCTGGCTAACTTTGTAAAGTTGAGGGAATACTCTTTCACACTCATATTTCCTTTCTTGAGATTGATAAACTCTAAAATCTTGGCTTCTTTCAGCTCTAAGGGGAAGAATCTATCTAAGAAGTCCATAGCAAACTCTTCCCATTCTATGGGCCCTGCATCTAGCTCTAAGTAAATAGTTAGAGCATGAAAATAAAGCAACAAGGCCATAGATTACTTTGTAACTAACACTGGCTCTAAGTAAATAGTTAAATTGTCGGGCATTAAATATCCCAGGACTCGATAGCATGAAAATAAAGCATCACCTGATCTTGCTTAGCATAAGCATGCACATTGAATTCATAATGCATCTATAGAGACATCTTATCAAACTCTTGCATGGTTAAATTTCAAATAACAAGCATGACATGATTTCTTTCCCTTCTTGGTTCACATGAATAATTCATCAAGAACTTGGTGAGCATACATATGCACATAACACTAAACAATAAGTAGACATCATAATTCAAATACACATTAACAATTTCAAGGGTTTTACATGGATACTAATGATATTACATGCATATCAATTAACCTCACATGAAACGTATCATAAAAGATGGATTAGAATCTCAATTAATCATTATAAACATGAACATAATCAAACCTAACATGGAATTTAGGAAATCTATAAACTTGAAATTTAAAAATAGTTTCTTGGACTTCAAGGGTGGAAGGGACCTTTGGATGAACACTTCATATACCTTAGTTGATGAATTTCTGAAAGTTAATGGTGAGTTCTTGAGTTTTTGAATTGAAATTTGAACACCTGGGGTTCTTGTTCTTGAGAAATTTGTGAAAGAATGAATATAATTGCTCTCCAAAGGGTTAATTTCATGTTTTAGGGGATGAGAGACGTGGGAAAAAGACCTAATTAACCCCGATTATGCAACCTTTTAATGTTTGTAAACTGTGTTACCAACACACAGGCCGACGCACCGCGTCATTGACTAAACTAAGAACGGTTACCACCCTCTAACCTTAGCTGGGCAAAACTAAAGCTACATGTTCTGGATCTCTTATTTTTCTCTCTTTCTTCTTAAGTTTTTGTTCCTCAATCTGTTGAGCATGGACCATAAACCTAGATATATCTATCTCCCTAATCAACATTGTTGTCCTGCACTCCTTAACCACTCTACTCGATATCCCAGACACAAACTTGATCATTTTGTATCTATTGTCTTCTACAATAATGGGAGCATACCTGGCTAACTGAGTAAACTTAAGGGAATACTTTATCACTCATATTGCCTTTCCTAAGATTGATGAACTCTAACATCTTAGGTTCTTTCATCTCTAAGGGGAAGAATCTATCTAAGAAGGTCGTAACAAACTCTTCCCATTCTATGGGCCCTGTATCTGCACCCCTGTCTACCTTTCACTGCTTAAACCACGTATGGGCTACATTTTGTATCTAATTGGTGTCTAACTCAGCACTCTCACTAAAATTCACCCACATGATATCTATGAATTTCTGAACCTAATCGAGGAACTTCTGTGGATCCTCTTCAGACGTAGAACCTGAGAATAAGGAAGGATTCATTTGAGTGAAGTCCCGAATCCTAGCTGCAGCAATATTGGACACTAGGTTAGTCGGAATAGCAGGTAGATGATCATTTTGAGTTGCGACTGAATTATCTAGAGTAGTGAATGCATCACTGAATTATGCATGAGAGACGTGCTCATCCAGGGGATCTACCTGAATGGGCTGAGGTGCTGACTGATTTCTGGTCCTTCTTTCATTAGTACTTTTGGGAGGGATGTTCTATAAGTGAAAGGAAGAATTGGATTAGACTGAGATTTTTGTTGGAGCTCATGCTCACGCGTACGATATGAATACTAAAAGAAGGGAAACTATTTGTAAAACACCTCGTATCCTCCTGTCCATAAGTGTAGCGCGCAACACACCCATGCATAAAACTCTACTAGATGAGGCTTTCAGACTTCCTAGGATAATACAAATTTTGTAACGCCCCAAGTCTGTACCCTGGACGCTACACAATACTCATAATCCTAAAGGACCATAAGCTAACCCATGACTGGTACCTACTGTAATAACTGGATAACAATAATACTAAAATATGAAAAAATTAGGTGAAAAACTGGCCATAAAGTTCAATACTGTTAATAATACTAAATATGGTATCTCAATACCAAAACTGAACATAAATACTGAAAACTAAATAACTATTTGAAAATACTCTAGTCTAAAAAGCCTCTAAACTATCTAAATTGTGGAGTTGATAGGACAAGTCCCCAACTAACTCTGACTATTGAATATGAACTGAAATCCTAAAACAAATAATCACATCCTCAAACTATAAAGACTCACCACTAACTCTGTATGCTAAGAATATGAACTACTAAAGATACTCGGGAGCCCCTGCGTCTAAACCTATGATATAAGATGTCATAGCGCAAGAGAAAAGTATGTGTTATTACTTTGAATATACTGGTATGCTAAGTGAGGTAGTCTAAAATGCATGGGTTCATACGCATGAACAATACTGACTGAATGACATGAGTATAACTGGATGAGAGTACTTGCATGACTACGTAACTATAACTGAGATTGTGATAACACTGAATACTAAGTTTGAATACTGATTAACTGATATTTGAGTATACTGATACTAAATTGCTTGTAACTGAATGACTGTATCTGATAATCCTAAATCTGTGGAACTGTACTGAGTTCTATACTGAGACTGAGTCTGAAATTGAGATTGTGAGAGGTAATCATCTAATCGATATGCCCCTCTCTAAACTGATTAGGGTCCAACCTGTAACCCAAGTTAGAAGGGTGTCAATACCGTACCACGGGTAGAGATAAGATGTGAGTTATCCCTCTCTGATAAGAAGCTCTTCCATCAACCCTTGCTAGTAGGAAAACTCAAATGAGATATATCAACCCTAGTATCGTAGGGAGATATCTCAACCTATGATGGATACATAGTTCTGGAATGCAAGGATTGCTTCTAAGGACCACACCCTCTATTGGTAGGTGACCCCCCATCCTTGGGTTCACTTGGTGCTAAATCCTACTCCTAACTGAATAGACACTGTACTGAATTTAAAACTGTACTAGGCTAGACTGAACCGTTTACTGATCATATTGTTTGACTGAACTAAACTGAGTTCACTGAGTTCCGTGGAATAATGAAATACTACTGAATTCTGTTAACTGACTGAGTCTACTAAGGTCTGATCTGAGTACTATGACTGAATTATGAACACTACTGAGATTTCCTGAGTTTTCGTAACTGGCTGAGTTCTACTGATCGAGTCACTACTGAGATTACTTCATAACTGACACTGGCTCTAAGTAAACAACTAAATTATCATGTATTAAATAACCTCAGGACTCGATAGCATAAAAATACAGCATCACATGATCTTGTTTAGCATAAGCATGCACATTGAATTCATAATGCATCTATAGAGACATCTTATCAAACTCTTGCATGGTATAACTTGTAAATATCTATCATGGTATGGTTTTTTTCCCTTCTTGGTTCACATGAACAATTCATTAGGCACTTGGTGAGCATACATATGCACATAACACTAAATAGCAAGTAGACATCACAATTCAAATCCCCATTGACAATTTCAAGGGTTTTACATGGATTCTCATGATATTACATACATATCAATTAACCTCACATGAAACGTATCATAAAACATGAATTAGAATCCAAATTAATAATTATAAACATAAACATAAGCAAATCCAATATAGAATTTAGGAAATCCATAAACTTGAAATTTAAAAATAGTTACTTAGACTCCAAGGGTGGAAGGGACCCTTGGATGAACACTTCACATACCTTAGTTGATGAATTTTTGAAAGTTAATGGTGAATTCTTGAGTTCTTGATTTGAAATTTGAACACCTAGGGTTCTTGTCCTTGAGAAATTTGTGATGGAATGAATATAATTTCTCTCCAAATGGTTTAACTTTGTGTTTTGGGGCCTGAAGGGCGTGGGAAAAAGACCTAATTAGCCCTGATGGTGCGACCTTTTAATTCCTGTAAAATGTGTTACCAATGCACAGGCCGCTGCGCTGCGTCATTAGCATCGATGCGATAGCCAACGTGCCACATTGAGTCCATATCGGTTCACTAGAATTTGTGCTAAAACTGGGGAAAAACTATCTTATCGATGCGATGGTCGATGCAACGTGTCAAGATCGCGTTGACCCACTATTTTGGGCACTCAAACATGGTCTAAACAAGGTTTAAAAAATTCAAAACTTGTCCAAGAACCTCTATTGACATACCTGATCATGAATTAACTTAAATATCAACATTTAAAGGATGTAAAGTTCATGAAATAATATTGCCAACTTTCAAAGGCTAAAATGGCACTAAGCCTGAATACTTAGTTAATATATTCTAAGTTTGGAACCCGTAACAAGCTTAAAGGACTGATTTAAGCTAGAAATTTTTTGTGGGGTCTTACACCTTCACAATCATGTTTCCCTGCTTTAGGTTTATGAACTAATACACCTTGGCTTTTCTTAACTCTAGCAGAAAAAACCTATCCATAAATGCATTAAAAAACTCATCCTACTCTACTGGCCCTATATTTGCACCTCTATCTTTCTTCCACTACTTAAATTAAGTATTAGCTACTTCTTTCAGTTTGTAAGTATCCAAATCAGTATTCTCTCTTAAAGTGACACCCACAATCTCTGTTACTTTCTGAACACTGTCTAAGAACTCCTATGGATCCTCTTCAGATATAAACCCTATGAATGCTGGCAGATTTATTTGAGTGAAGTCCCAAATTCTAGTTGTTGCCATATTTGTTGTTGGGTTTCCTGAGGCACTTGCTTGTTGGTTATTCTGAGCTGTCATAGATTGGGATAGTGTTGTGAAATCAACCTTGAACTTAGCATAAAATACCTACTCATTCAAAGGGTGTTTGAGAACTGGCAGTGGTGCTTGTAGATTTATGTCTCTCCTTTTGATAGTTCTCTCAGGAGGCATTTTTAGTAAACGATTAGAGGACGATTTAGTAAAGGAATTTTAATTAAGTTAACACTCTATCACATGACATCGATCATGAAATAAGTGAGACTTTCCTAAAATATTTTGTAGTCTCTTGCTCATAAGTGTGGCATGCACACCTTTGAACAAGAATCTACTCAACACGGTTTTCAGACGCCTTAAGACACTTTAAACTTGTAGCTTTGATATAAAGTTTTTCACAACCCGAGACTGCCCTCTAGTCATAACATGGTGCTTAAAGTCCCAAGTGACTCCTAACCCATGGCCTGATATATCACTAAAATATTATAGAAATAGTAAAATACTTAGCGAATGCTAAACTAAATGTAAACTGATAATAAATGATAATGGAATAAGTGCTAATAAAATCTAAAATACTCAACAGACTAAAAGCATATCTAATTATTTAAAAGCCTCTAAATCATAGTGAGTTGTTGAGGCAAGCCCCCAAATAACTCCCATTGACTAAAATAAATTGAAATACTAAAATAAATAACTTATAACGAGTGCTTGAATGATGAGGACTCACCAAACTTATACTGAGTGGTAGGAGAATGTGCAAACTGTAATCTGGGTACTAAGAATCCAATCCTATATTATGAGACAATATAGCGCAAAGAAGTATCCGATCAGTACTTTGAATGTACTGAGTATGCAAGATGGGAAACTAACTAGTACAAACTGAGCATGAATGCATGAAGCATGATAAACTATATGCAAGGCCAAGTATAAACATATACTGAATGAAACTGAAATACTGAATACAAGGACATTTATAACTTAAATTGAGAAATAAATTAAAACATAAACTGAGACATGAACTGAGGACAGTGGGAGCTAATAATAACAACATACCATAATTTAAGCAAATCAGGGTCCAACCTGTAACCTCAGTTAGAATGGTATAAGTACCTTGCCAAGGGTACCAACACTGGCTAGCATGGATCAACTAAACTGATGTCCCAAAGGACTAGGATGTCATGACTTAACTTATGGGTGAACCCCGTATAACCTATGATGGCACTATAGTTCTGTAACTTAGGGAATTCTACTAACGGTGTCATCCTAACTGACGGGTGAGCCTTCATCCTAGTGTTCACTCGATGCTAAGTACTACTCCCTACTGAAATACACTGAATGCTCATCGTGATATTAATATGAAAGTATCAGTTGTTGATAATCTAAAGTTCTCAAAAACATGTAAATTGATATATGCATGATTTCCTAGGTATCGGGTGTTCATAACCCATCAGCTTTAACTAATACAACTGAACATGATGATAATAAAAACCGATCATAATAAGGATGTTCATAATTCAAGCAAACTCAATGATTTATCAACCTAAAGGGAAATTTATAATTCTGAGTATGAAAGGATTCCACTTCTATAAAATCAACATGTACTCATGGTTTCATTACAAAATAAACTGAAGGGATTAAGTAAACTCATATTTTACCTAGAACCCAAACCTTAAGAAAATAATACACTTAGGCACTGAGATGTTTCTGGGACTAAATGGATGGAAGGAATCCATTGATGAAATTCCACATACTTGGAGGTGGAAGACTTGGAAAAAAATCATTGGAATTTGAATTTGAAGTTGAGAAACCCTAACTTGGTTTTGGAGAAGACTACTTGCCCTTTTTCTTGGTTTTAATTAATTGTTTGACTTAATGGTGAATTTGGGGTAGTTTAGGATTATATACCACCCTTGGGGAAGTATAAAATACGTGGGTTAGGAGTTAAAAATATAGGAAAAGACTAAATAACCCTTTTTAAAACATGCAAGAAAAAGTTGATACTAGTAGTAACGATTGAGGTAACTACTCATTAGGTTAGGTAATGAGTCGTGGCCTAGAATCCTTGTCTAAGGTTCTACACCATGGGCCCTTATGGTTATGAAAATTACTTCCCCCTTGATGAATCGTTAGGTATGATAACGGATAGTTAGAAGGAGTTGTGCTAAGGACTTAATTTCTACATTTCTTTCTGCTATGACGATAGGTCCACCTATTGACTCGCTAGGAGTGATAATGAGTCATTTGCTGGATTTCTCACAACTGAGCTAAAATCTAAGATCCCTCACTACTGTGGTGACCACAACACACAATGATTCATTGTGCCTGACAATGAGTCATTGTCATTGGTAGTTGGCAATCCCTCGAGCAAATTTCCAAAACTTCTTACTAGGATATCAAATTAAGATAAGACCAGTGGCATTGGAAAGTTAATTCAATGGCCTATATTTTGATGGGTCTAGAGCTCAAAAAAACTTAGGGTATTACAAAAGTGATACTTAGATATTAATAAAATCAAATACTAAAACACTGAGTGAAGTATTAACAAGTGAAATACGCAACCTACTAAGAAAATTGATTGTTTATTTAACAATGTCTAAAATCTAGCAATATTCTAAAATATCTATGTGTAAAATTCTATTCTAATAATGATAATTTGCTAGGATAAGATCCTAATCTAATCTAAAAACACTAAAAATTGAGATAATTTCTAAAAAAAAAAACTAAAATACAAGTTGTCCCTAGATAATAAGGACTCACCAAGTCTACTGGTTTATGGATTGGAATGCCAATCTAACTGTGGGTATAAAATCAAGCACTTGAATCTTTATCTAACGGTGGGTATGAAATCAAGCACTTGAATCTTTATCATAATATGATATATTGCAAAAGAAGTATTTTATTATGACTCTCTCGGCCATTTTCTCTATTTTTGTGTATTTCTAGTGATTCATCTTATCCCATAGTAGCTATAAGTCATTTATGACTTGTTGGGACTGTCGGTTTGGTTCTTGAGTAGTTTGTTTAGGGTTTAAGCCCATCTTCCTATTTTGAATCTTTTAAAGTTGAGAAATTGGTCTTGGGAAAAAATATAGTAAACAACTGCAAATGAGAATTCTGATGGTTTCGTTAGCATTGAAATGCTAATTTTGGGTTAGGAGGACCCATGGTCCAGCTACCGAGCCTTTAGGCTTATTTAGGCTATTGGATTGATTTTGGTAAAAATATAATAGTGGGTGTATGGGTCACTTTTTATCAAAATGGCTCTAATGGAAAGTTTAATGGTTTCGATAAGTCTAGAATGTCGAATTTAGTAGGGTAGCATAGTTCATTTGCACGCATAAGGTTTTGAACAAATACTAATCCCCTGATCGAAGCTTGTTGTGAATTGGCATTTTTTTGGTACAACAACACCTGGTGTAGGCTAAGGTTGCTCTTCGTATTTGTAGGGAGTTGGCCACATTCTCAAATGGTCAAGTTTCTTACCACTATCTTTGCGAGCCTCCTCCTGCATTTGAGAAGAAAGGCTTATTTGACCTGGTCCATTTTATCTTCACATTCATGAAGGACCTCTGTTATTTGTAAAAAAGTTAGGTTGGTAGGGTCCATCATTCACGATAAAGGACCCCTATCCCTATATATTGTTGTCTTCCTCAATTTTCTTTATTTTTAAGACCCTTTTTACCATCATTGGTACTCTAAGCTTGGGAATTATTGGGATTTCATCCCATTGAACTCAGGTAAGTTATTTTTATCATTCTTCAGTCACTTTTTTCTTGATTCTCATGTTTTTCCCCTAAATTTTGTTAATTCTTAGTTATGGAGCTTAATTTTCTTGCACTTTTGGAGCTATTTTGAGCCCTAATTAGGTACAACACCCCGATTCGCTGAACCGGAATGCTACACGGTGCTCATGACCCCGACGTACCATAAGCTAACCCATGACTGATATTTGTACCTGTATACTACAAATCATGATATAATAATGTGGAATACATAGAACTGTAAGGCCATAAGGTTCAATTGAATAAAACCATGTATGTGAAAATACCCAAAACAACTCAATCTGAACGTAAATCTGAAAGCCTTTAAACTATATGAATAAGGAGTTGAAGGAACATGTCTCCAACTAACTCCATAAAATTGAACTGAAGAAATAAATAAATGAGTCAAATCATATTGTCCTCAAATCAATGAGGACTCACTGTGTCTCTGCGACTGGAATGCTACCGCTACTGCTGGGCTAGAGCTCGTGTCTTGGAACCTATGGTGTAACATGAAAAGAAAGCACCATAGGGCAAATGCGTTAGTACAACTGGAGTACTGAGTATATGAGAAAGGTAGACTGAACATAAAGGGTTTCATGCATGAACAACACTGACTGACTAATATGAATGTGGGAGTGCAAACACACTTATATAGAAATTGGGACTGTAAATGTGTGATAGCATGACCTGTAAGCTAATACATGGTTTAATGATAACTGTCATGACTGATACTGAAACTGATAACATGGATGACTGTATCTAACAGTCCTGTATATACTGAAATCTGAGAAAGCCTTGAGTTCTTTTACTGAGATTGATACTGAAACTGTGGGAAGTATTATTTAACCGACATGTCTTATGTATACCGTTATGGCTAAGCTGGGGTCCTATCTCTGCCCCGACTGAAGGGGTGTCAATACCGTGCCACAGGTAAGGACAGCCTATGAGTGACCCTTATCTGGCAGGTACTCAATGAGAATGGTGGGAACCCTAAATTGACGGGTTAAGCCACCTCATCAACCCTAATCTAACGGGTTAAGATGTCTCAACCTACGCTGGCTACGTAGTTCTGGAACACAAATATGACTACTAAGAATCATACCCTGAACTGGCGAGTGAGTTCCCATCCTTGGGTTCACTTGGTGCTAACCTCTACTCCCATCTGGATGGACTGAACATAAGTAAATGACTGTGCATGACTTAATCTTACTGAATTCCGTTTACTGGCGGAATGTTATTGATATCTGACAACTGACTAAGACCATGAGGTTTTCCTGAGTCACATGACTAACTGAAGTCTATGGAATCATAGCTTAAGTTCAGATATCATAAAACATGACATGGATCTAGGCACACAGCTAAAGTTTTCGGGTACAAGTACCCCCAGGACTCGATGGAAGGAAACTGACACACATGACTGACTTGATCATATGAGTAGAGTCCATAATTTATAATATCATAAGTAGGGATATCATTCTAAGCATGGTTATCAACAATGTATTGCATGGAAAAGATTTCATATCAGATGGAAGTACTTGCACAATCTTAATATCATGTTCATTACATAATTATATGGGCAACACATACCAATTGCATGGAAGTTCATGTGGATTGCATGGTTATCATACATTTTGTTCATAAGTAGAATTTGCAAGTAAACATAGCATAATCTCATAAGAATATTTCATGAGTATTCCAACAACATTTACAAGGCACATTATCAACATAGAAGTCATTGGAACATAAGGGCATATCATGAATCCTTCACTTAGTCACAATTTAGCTATATTGCATGATTTCTAGTTTCTTGGGCATTTTATCAAACACCTTACATGCACATCTTAAGAATAGGTGAAATCATCATATTATATATCATGAACAACCAAATTTACATGTTTCTAACTCATATGATATCATGAAATTCGAAAAAAAAACATATAAAGATTCCATCTTGGGAATCACCCAATATCAACAACATGATCATCAACACCAAACAATATAAAAATCATACTTTATAATGAAAAGAGGGTTTTTGAGCTTTATGGATAAAAGGGATCCATAAATCAACTCACGCATACCTTAGAAGGAAAGATTCTTGATGATTGAAGGAGGAATTTCCTTGAAATCAGATCTTCAAGCTTAGTTACCAACCCTAGTTGTTTTTCTCTTTTAGTGCTCTTGGATGATGAGCTTTGAGATGATAATGGGGTTGTAATATGTTTAGAAGCTATATATTTCGTAGGGTTAAGTTTAGGGACGTGTAAGGAGTGTTAAAAGACTTAATTACCCTTAAAATAACTCAAAACAGAGTGTTTAACATTAGCTTGTATTGGGAACATTCGTCCTCGAATGAGAATTTACTGAGAAGGGATACAAGACAATAGAACTTGAACTAAACATGAAAAACTGAAACTTGATCTCATGACTGACATACTAAACATACTGAACTCGTACATATCTGATGCACGGACAACTAACACATGAATGCATGACTGAGTATGAAACGGTTAATAGGTACCAAGTTTATACTGGAAACATGAACGTGAAACTAAATAAGATTAAGGACAACTATTACCTTGAGCTTAATCTGAATTGGCGGGGAAGAGGTGAGGATACTTGGTACGCATATCTGCTTCTGCTTCCCAAGTAGCTCCCTTATGATACTGATTTCGCCAAAGAACCTTGACTAGAGGGACTTCTTTGTTCCTCAATCTACGAGTCTGATAATCTAAGATTTTGACTGGAATCTCTTCATAGGAGATGTTGTTCTAAATGTCGATGCTTTGAATAGGGACAATAACTGCTGGGTCACCTATGCACTTCTTTAGCAAAGAGACATGGAAAACTGGATGGACTAAGGCTAGATATGAAGGCAACTCAAGCTCATAAGCTACCTTGCCGAAGCGACAAAGAAATTCTGAAGGGACCGACATACTGGGGATTGAGTTTCCCTTTTTTGCTGAACCTCTTTACTCCCTTCATGGGAGAGATCTTAAGATAGACATAGTCATTGACCTCAAACTCGAGATCCTTTCTACGAACATCTGCATAGGACTTCTATCAGCTCTGAGCAGCCCAGAGTCTCTCTCTAATCAACTAAACTTTCTCTAAGGTGTCGAATACTAAGTCAGGACCTATGATTAAGGCCTCACTAACTTTGAACCAACCAACCGGAGATCTACATCTTCTACCATAGAAAGCTTCGAATGGAGCCATCTGAATACTAGAATGATAGCTATTGTTGTATACAAACTCAATCAAAGGCAAGGGGTCGTCCCAACTTCCCTTTAAGTCAATTGCACACGCCCTTAGCATATCTTCAAGAGTCTGAATGATCCTCTCTGCTTGACCTTCTGTCTGAGGATGAAATGTTGTGCTGAGATGAAGTTGGGTACCGAGACCCTTTTGGAATGCTTTCCAAAAGTAAGAAGTGAACTGGGTACCTCTGTTTGAGATGATAGATAGTGGAACACCGTGTAACCTGACTAACTCCCTGATATAGAGTTTGGCATAATCCTCGGTGGAATAAGAAGTATGAACAGGAAGGAAATAAGCTGACTTGGTCATTCTATCTATAATAACCCAGACTGAATCATGCTGATAACGAGTTCTAGGCAAACCCATCACGAAGTCCATGTTAACTTCTTCCCACTTCCAAGTAGGAATGGTGAACTCTTGCATGGAACCACTAGTTTTTTGATGCTCTATCTTAACCTGCTGATATGTAGAGCACTTAGCCATAAACTCTGCAACATCTCTCTTCATCCCACTCCACCAATAGATCTCCCGTATGTCACGGTACATCTTAGTGGCCCCTGGATGAATAGAGTATCACTCACCATGCACTTCTGCAAGTATTTGCTGACTCAATTCATCTACACCTGGAACACATAGACGACCCTGACAACAAAGAACACCATCTCCCCCTTGGGAGAAAACCTCGACTTTCTGATTCTGAACTGTCTTTTTGAGCTTGACAAGGCTAGGATCCCTGTCTTGTTTCTCTTTCACCTCAGAAACTAGAGATGACTCTGAACTACTATGAATACATACACCGCCCTCTGAAGAATCGACTAAGCGAATGCCTAGTCTAGCAAGCTGATGGATCTCATGAGCCATTTTTTTCTTACTATCCTCAACGTGAGAAATACTACCCATTGAGAGTCGACTGAGAGCATCGGCCATAACATTGGCCTTGCCCAGATGATAAAGAACACTCATGTCATAATCCTTCAACAGGTCTAACCACCTTCTCTGGTGAAGATTGAGATCTTTCTGGGAAAAGACATACTAGAGGGTTTTATGGTCTGTGAAGACATCTACAAGAACTCCATAGAGATAATGCCTCCAAATCTTCAAGGCAAAAACTACCGCTGCTAACTTAAGATCATGAGTAGGATAATTCTTCTCATGTGGCTTTAACTGTTTGTAGGCGCAGGCTATGACCTTACCATGCTGCATGAGGACACAACCTAAACCCACTCTGGATGTATCACAATAGACTACAAAACCATCTGAACCATCTGGAATAGCTAGAACTGGAGCGGGGGTGAGTCGAGTCTTCAACTCTTGAAAGCTCTTCTCGTATGAATCTGACCACTAAAACTTAATCTTCTTCTGAGTCAATCTGGACATGGGAGATGCAATAGAAGAAAATCCCTTGACAAACCGTCTGTAATAGCCAGCCAAACCCAAGAAACTCCTAATATCTGATGGAGATACGGGTCTAGGCCAGTTTCTTACTTCCACGATTTTCTGAGGATCTACTCTAATTCCATCACCGAAAATAATATGGCCAAGGAATGCTACTTATCTTAGCCAAAATTTGCACTTGATGAACTTAGAAAATAATTGATGATCCTTGAGAGTCTGAAGAACAATCCTGAGATGGTCTGCATGATCACGCTCTATGCGAGAATAGACCAGAATATCATCTATGAAGACTATAACAAACATGTCCAAGTACTGCTTGAACACACGGTTCATCAAATCCATAAAAGCTGCAGGGGCATTGGTAAGACCAAATGACATAACTAAAAATTCGAAGTGACCATACCGAGTATGGAAAGCTATATTCAGAATGTCACATTCTCTAACTCTGAGCTGATGATAGCCTGATCTAAGGTCTATCTTGGAGAAGTAACTGGCACCCTGAAATTGGTTGAATAGATCATCAATCCTAGGAAAAGGATATCTATTCTTGACCGTGACCTTGTTGAGTTGACAGTAATCAATACACATCCTGAGAGAACCATCTTTCTTGTGCACGAATAATACTGGCGCACCCCATGGGGAAACACTGGGTCTAATGAATCCCTTATCTAAGAGATCCTTTAATTGATCTTTTATTTCCTTGAGTTCTACTGGTGCCATTCTATATGGCGAAATAGAAATAGGTTGAGTATTCGAAAGAAGGTCTATGCCGAAGTCTATTTCCCTTTCGGGAGGAATGCCTAGAAGATCTTTAGGAAAGACATCTGAGTATTCATTAACAACAGGAACTATTTTGAGGCTGGGATATTCAGAACTGGAATCTTTAACATGCACGACATGATACATACACCCCTTAGAAATCATTTTCCTTGCCCGAAGGTAGGAAACAAGTTGACCCTAAATGCTGAAATGCTACCCTTCCACTCTAGGATGGGCTCATTTGGGAACTGAAACTGAACTATCCTATTTCTACAGTCGACTGTGGCATAGCATGAATGAAGCCAATCCATGTCAAGAATGACATCAAAATCAGTCATCTCTAACTCCACTAAATCTACTGATGTGGATTTCTGAGATATCATAACCGGGCAGTTCCTGTATACCCGCCAGGCTATGATGGTTTTACCCACTGGGGTAGAGACTGAGAAGGGCTCTGCTAAGACTTTGAGACTGATTCTGAAATCGCCTACTATGTATGGAGTAACAAAAGACAAAGATTCACTTGGGTCTAGCAAAGCATAAACATGAACATGGAAAATCTATAACGTACCAGTAACAACATCAAGAGAATTTTCCTAATCCTTTTGGGACTGAAGAGCATAGAATCTTTTTGGGCGTTGCCCACTGGTAGCACTGGAAATGGCACCTTGCTAGTTCGGGCGACTGGACTGAGCTGTAGAATGATTTTGATGACCCTAAAGACTTAACTGCAGACACTCCCTAATCCTGTGGCCTGGCTTGCCACAACCAAAATAGACATCACTGCTGGCTCTGCAAATGCCCTTGTGGTTCTTACTATAAGTCTGACAAAGGGGATTCATTCGGGCACTACTAACACTGCCCTGAGATTTAGAGCCTAGTACTTTGTCTCTATTTCCGTCTCTGAACTTTGGCACTAGAGCGCTGGCAGAAGAAAGAGTTGGAATGGCTGACTTGGAGTGAAACTGTGAACGGTTTCCTCCATCTGACTTGGGGTGAGCAAAGTTGAAATTACCTAACCTTGCTCTCTTGTACTGCCTCTTCCTAGTCTTAAACTTCTACTCTTCTACTTGCTGGTCATGGGCCATGAGTCTGGATAAGGTCATATCACCGATCAGCATCGTAGACCTACTCTCCTTTACCATGCTATCATTGACCCCTGACACGAACTTGCTCATCTTATCTCTATTGTCTGTAACTATATGAGAAGCATACCTGGCTAGCTGAGTAAATCTGAGAGAATACTCCCTAACCGTCATATTCCCCTGCCTGAGGTTAATGAACTCAAGAAATTTGGCTTCCCTCAACTCTTGGGAAAAGAATCTTTCTAAGAAGGCTGTGACAAATTTCTCCCACTCAATAGGGCCTGTATCATCTAACCTCTTAGACTTCCACTGTGTGTACCAATCATGAGCAACATCCTATAACTGGTAGGCAGCTAACTCAGCACTCTTAATAGAAGTAACACCCATGATGTCATGACCTTCTGGACTCGGTCAATGAACTCCTGAGGGTCCTCATAAGACTAAGACCCATAGAAAGATGGAGGGTTCATCCGGGTGAAGTCCCAAGCCCTAGATGCTTTAGGATTGGCCACTGGATTGGCTGGAATGACTGGTGGCCATTCATTCTGTGCAGCCATGGACTGAGCAAGTGTGGTAAATGAGGCTGAAAACTCTGCATGGGAAATATGTTCGCCTAAAGGATCTTCGGGCTAAGGAGCTGGCTGGTTTCTTCTCTTTGGGGCCATGGTCTGGAATAATAGAAGAATGGATTAGACTGAGAGTTTAACTTGTGATTATGCTCACTAGCATGACATAAATAATGAAGAAAGAGGACTATTCCTAAAATATCTTATAGCCTCCCGCACATAAATGTGGTGCGCAACACACCCATGTACAAGACTCTACTAGATGTGGCTTTCAGACTTCCTAGGACTTTATTGAATCTTAGGATCTGATACCAAGTTTGTAACACCCCGATTCACTGAACCAAAATGCTACACGGTGCTCATAACCCCGAGGGACCACAAGCTAACCCATGACTGATATCTGTACCTGTATACTACAAATCATGATATAATAATGCGGAATACATAGAACTGTAAGGCCATAAGGTTCAACTGAATAGAACCATATGGGTGAAAATACCCAAAACAACTCAATCTGAACGTAAATCTGAAAGCCTCTAAACTATCTGAATAAGGAGTTGAAGGAACATGTCTCTAACTAGCTCTGTAAAATTGAACTAAAAAAATAAATAAATGAGTCAAATCATATTGTCCTTGAATCAATGAGGACTCAAGTTTCTCTGTGACTGGAATGCTACCGCTACTGCTGGGCTGGAGCTCATGTCTTAGAACCTATGGTGTTACATGAAAAGAAAGCACCACAGTGCAAATGTGTTAGTACAACTGGAGTACTGAGTACACGAAGAAGGTAGGTTGAACATAAAGGGTTTCATGCATGAACAACACTGACTGACTAATATGAACGTGGGAGTACAAACACACATATATAGAAACTGGGACCGTGAATGCGTGATTGCATGACCTGTAAGCTAATACATGGTTTACTGATAACTGTCATGACTGAAACTGAAACTGATAACATGAACGACTATATCTGACAGTCCTGTATATACTGAAACATGAGATAGCCCTAAGTTCTTTTACTGAGACTGATACTAAAACTGTGGGAAGTAGTGTTTAACCGACATGCCCTATGTATGCCGTTATGGCTAAGCTGGGGTCCAATCTCTGCCCTGACTAGAGGGGTGTCAATACTGTGCCACAGCTAAGGACATCCTGTGAGTGACCCTTATCGGCGGGTACTCAATGAAAATGGTGGTAACCCTAAACTGATAGGTTAAGCCACCTCATTAACCCTAATCTGATGGGTTAAGATGTATCAACCTATTCTAGCTACGTAGTTCTGGAACACAAGAATGACTACTAAGAATCACACCCTGAACTGGCGGGTGAGTTACCATTCTTGGGTTCACTCGGTGCTAACCTCTACTCCCATCTAGAGGGATTGGGAATAACTAACTGTCCATGACTTAATCTTGATGAATTCCATTGACTGGCGAAATGTTACTGATATCTGACAACTGACTAAGACTATGAGGTTTTCTTGAGTTATATGACTGACTGAAGTCTATGGAATCATAGCTTGAGTTCAGATATCATAAAACATGACATGGATCTTGGCACACAGTTATAGTTTTTGGGTATAAGTACCCCCAGGACTCTATGGAAGGAAACTGACACACATGACTGACTTGATCATAAGAGTAGAGTCTATAATTTATAATATCATAAGTAGGGATCTCATACTAAGCATGTTTATCAACAATGTATTGCATGGAAAGGATTTCATATCACATGGAAGTACTTGCACAGTCTTAATATCATGTTCATTACATAATCATATGGGCAACACATACCAATAGCATGGAAGTTAATATAGATTGCATGGTTATCATACATCTTGTTCATAAGTAGGATTTGCAAGTAAACATAGCATAATCTCATAAGAATATTTCATGAGTATTCCAACAACATTTACAAGGCACATTATCAACATAGAAGTCATTGGAACGTAAGGGCATATCATGAATCCTTCACTTAGTCACAATTTAGCTATATTGCATAATTTCTAGTTTCTTAGGCATTTTATCAAACACCTTACATGCACATCTTAAGAATAGGTGAAATCATCAAATTATACATCATGAACAACCAAATTTACATGTTTCTAACTCATATGATATCATGAAATTAAAAAAAAATATATAAAGATTCCATCTTGGGAATCACCCAATATTAACAACAGGATAATCAACACCCAACAATATAGAAATCATACTTTATAATGAAAAAGAGGGTTTTTGAGCTTTATGGATGAAAGAGATCCATAAATCAACTCACTCATACCTTAGAAAGAAAGATTCTTGATGATTGACGGAAGAATTTCCTTGAAATCGGATCTTCAAGCTTAGTTATGCAACCCTAGTTGTTTTTCTCTTTTAGTGCTCTTGTATGATGATCTTTGAGATGATAATAGGGTTTTAATATGTTTAGAAGCTATATATTTCGTAGGGTTAAGTTTAGGGACGTGTAAGGAGTGTTAAAAGACTTAATTACCCTTAAAATAACTCAAAACGGAGTGTTTTTGGCACCTGGAACTGACTTAGGCGGTGCCCAAGAGACTGCCTAAGCTAGGTCATACGGCGCCTAACCAATCGCCTATTCTTGGGTTGGGCGGCGCCTAGCCAATCGCCTATCCTTACTGTCTCTCATAAAAATGGGCATAACTTTTTGTTCGGGTATTGGATTAAGGCAAAATTGGTATCGTTGAAAAGCTAATTCGATTATCTACAATTTGGTGGGTCTAAATCAGCCAACATACCACATTAAAAGTGAGTTATACTCATCCAAATATGAACCTTGCAAAATCAAACACTAAAACTTGATGGATTCAAAAACTCTTAGCTTATATTACCTTAAGTGACTCATATGAACATGCTTAATGCATCATAAGCTATCCTATTACTAGGATATTCATTGTAAGTCATGTACTCAAGTATGAATCACATGATAGGAGATTTCATACATAGAAATACTTATTCACTTCCTAGCTTAGAAACATGCGGGGTATTACATTAGGACTTCATTTGTGCTCAATTTTTTACTATTCATTACATGTCCTTTGAGGGACCTAGTGATAGGTGCAATTTTGAAATTTTGTTAGCCGGCCTCATGAGCCTATTTTAGACCTAATTTATGTCCCTGAGTTTTATATTGCAATATGGGTTTTGTTTTAATCTGTAGATTAAGATTTTGCTAGCACAACATCATTTAGAGGCTAGGGGGCAGAGGTAATACATTCATGGATGATTCAAGAATGTTTGTTCATTTAATAAGGTAGGCTAAAGTCTACCCTTCCCTATGAGATTGTGTATTATATTATTTGCTTACTAGAAAGGGATTATAGGATAGGTTTATATCTAGTTGTAGCATGATTTGACCTTTTTAGGGGTTTAGAGTAGAGTTGTAAATAGAGCCTTGACCTAAGTATACCCATAATAGCTATAGGTTACTATTAAGCATGATTATTTATGTACATAACCTTAGGTTAACATTAATAATCTTTAGTGTAAGATTTACTGTAGTACTTAGTATTTGGGTAATATTTTAAGGTTATGTCCTTTAGTTGCTTAAGATTTATTGTATTACTTAGTGTTTAGGTACTATTCCCTGGTTATGTCCTTTTATAGCTTGATTCCTAGCTTACCTTTGTTTCTCAAGTTATGGTGTTAATATCTTGGTACTTTATGTATTATTGGGCCTGAGGCCTTAGTTATGATACTAGTTGGATACCAGGTTAGTTCTCTATGCCTTGAAAGATAGTGGCTTGGTTTATAGATGCTTAGGCACTTCCATTTGTATTGGTTGAATACTGGTGATGACATGCATACAACTGAATATTTGCATACTTATTAGTGGTACGACTTCAACTGAAACCTTGATTTTTACTACTTTTTTCCAAAATAGGATTTATTTCTACTTTTTACTTTTAAATATATTCCTTAAATGAAAGTCGTACCAATCTTATTATTGTGTTATGTCAAACTAAGAATACTATTTTGGAAACTTGGACCAATTTTGATTTACTCATTTATCATTATTTACTTACTTTAGTCGAGGGAGATTTTCACCTTTTATACATTATTCTACCATTTTAGTTCTGAATTCGATCTCGAACACTATGCTTTTTGAATTTTAACTTATTTACCCTTCATATAATTTTGAGCAATTATTATACTCTTATTTCTCTCTGATATTGGATGGTATAGATTTTTCAAGGTTAGTTATTGGAAGTCCTAGTTCTTGAATAGGTAGTAAATACTGATATTCGAGTCCCTTATAGGTCCCTCTTTCTATGGAGCACATTATGAAAGAATGGATATCCCATAGATCCTTCCTTGTATGCCGAAGGAGATGTAGATACTTGGTATGATATGACACACAATTATCATGGTAGTCTTGGATTTTCTAGCATTCATTCATATGCATTTCCTATCACTAGTATAATTGTTTTTTCACTTTAATTTATCAATTTTATGGGAGGCTAGATAGGTGTAGGCTATGATTACTGCTTGCTAAGTGATTGCTTGTGTCTTTTGGACTTATGTATCTAGGTTAGGTTATTTTTGTCTAGGCTAAATGGTCATATTATTGTTTGGACATTATTATATAGTTCATGGTAGGTTGGTTACAAATATTTTTATTATTTACATTTTTATTAGGGATACTGATTATGCTAGGTTAGCTCCCTTATTGTTTCTAATCCTCGAGATTCTAGGTTAGCTCCCTCAAGTTAGTACCTTAATCTTTATTTTATATTATATAGTACCATTAGTTATATCTTTTCTTCCTTATCTATACTTATTGTATATTTCTTTCTTTCCCGTTACTACTATCATATATTCTTTTGACACTTTTCTTAGTATATCAGCTAGGTATATATGGTATAACTCTTCTATCCCTGCTTATTTGAAATATATGGTAGTTTATTCTTACTTCTCGATTAGCATTATTACATTTTGTTTCTTATTTAGTTTTCTTTTATTTATATACTTGTTTGAAATGTTATTTGTACCTACATTATCTTTGGAGCTCAATCGGTCGATGACTACTGATAGTATGTTTGGTACTCATACTATACTTTTATACCCTGCAAATTATAATACGATTTCTCAATATTGACTATGTATCATACGAAGCTACATAGATCATAGATTTGGGGTGAGCTGCTGAAATTTAAAGTTGTTCATGCTCTCCCTCATTTCTAGAGTAATTTTTATTTTATATTACAGAGACAGTTCTATATATATATATATACACGTTAGATTTACCTTGTACTTTTATTTTAGTAGCTTTTGTACTGACCTCACTAGTTCTTGGGGAATATCTTTTGTCTTAATGTCTTATTTATTGCTTTTATTTAGTCTTAGTTTTTTATTTCCTTATTACTCCATTACTCACTGTTCTGGACTTTAGGTTGGCCCAACTATTGATGGGTAATAGTAGGTGTTATAAGACATGAGAAATCAGGTTGTGACAGTTTAGTATCAAAGCCTAGGGTCATCAGTGTTGTTGGTACAAGAGCATAGTACCTAGTAGAGTCCTTCAAATCTATACAATAACATCTGTATCCTATCTATGGAAGGCTGTAGGGCATTCTTAGGAAATTCTATTTCTCGATTCCTTATGATATGTCTATACTTTTATGAACTTTCAAGTACTTCCTTGGCTGTACTTCTTCTTAGATAGACAGTCGAGAGTTTCGATAGATGCAAATAGGATTTCTACACGTGTTACGTGAGATTTAGATTAGGGTCAAACCATAGAGTTAGAGCTTGGTATTAGAAATCTACAACATCATCCAGAGATTCTTGGGTCAATCCATGCTTTAATAGGGTTTGTGATTGCCTTTATCCTTTAGGACACTGTATTATGAACTTTGAGCCTTTTCAGGGGTACTTTATAAGTAGCATTGATGTCTTGTACATCAAGTAGTTCTCTATCTAGAGTTGGGTTTATTGGTATTCAATAAGGTTCTTTATTAGTTTCAGAGTATGAGATAGGATTTCTTAGGTTTGCTAGACATACTTTTATATTATTTCCTACAAATCATTAGATGGTATATGGGTTTATCAGAGGACTAACTTTACCACTTCATCTGGCATCGAAGCATCCAATATTAGGTGGGTCGACTTTCCTCTAGGTTCTTGATCATACAAAGACTATAGAGAGTGCATGTGTTGAGGCATATAGTGACGGCGATAAGAGGCCATGTTAGCAATATAGTTTAAGCAGTATTCTGTCCGTAAGCAGGGATTCTTTAAGCAGAGGTCAACATAACTTTCATCTTATAAAGTCCTTTCAAGTAGAGCCTCAGATTATAGGTGAATCTCAGAAAGGTCGTGGTGCTCACAAGGGGTAGAGTTCCAGTCAAGCATTACAGGAGCCTTGGTCTAGGTCTTTAGGAAATTGCCATTGCTCTAGGTCAGTAGTATATTGCATCAGAGAGTTTTGAGATAATGTTATAATTGTGAGGAGGTGGTTATTAGTCTAGTGAGTGTCCCAGTTGTGAGTTGGTTATCCAGTCATAATTAACTCATGTTTCTTGCTAGATTAGAGCTTTAGTGGTTTGTTATAAATGTAGGAAGATCGGTCACTAGTCAAAAGAGTGTCCCCAACATAGGGTTATTATGAAGTTAGCACTATTAGATTAGCCTCTAAGGGGTGTGGTACCTTTGATCAGAGGCGGTGGCGTAGGTATTTCAGCTGGTCATTTAGATGCTCAATATAGGGTTGGATATATTCAAATTCATACTTCTTCAGGTAGGTCCGGGTCTATGGATTTGGATCCCGTCGTTATAGGTGTGATTTTAATTTACTATTCTTTATTTTCTATTTGAATTAAATAAGAGTTTTTACACGTATTTATGTTTCTATGGCTTACTATTATTATGTTATTTGATGTAAGCCCTTATGTAGGTTTATGAGAATATGAATACCCCCATATATTTTTATTTTTAGTAGTGAATTAAGTGGATTGGTGTGGTTTTCTTAGGGTGTAGCACTTGTGTAAATTCCATTTTCTTTGGCATATTATCCTTAATGTGAAATTAGAGTGGTACTGAATATTTTTATTATTATTTTTGTGCCACCTGCACCTTATACAATATTACTATTGTTATTATTATAACTTTGATTGATTCATACTAGATAGATGACTACACAAGTGTTATCTAGTTAGTATACCTTATGTTGCGATTCCTTATTGTTTGGCTTAAAACCTTGGTTGGTTGACCTTCTTTTTTGTTATCAAGGCAAGGTCAACTGCTGAGAGGGTTGTGTGAATGAAGGTTTGGACCTTCTATGGTGGTGTTGTAATTCTAGTAGTAATGCTCTATTTCTATGGTGAGTCTTTAAGAGGGTAAGTTGAGATTTGTTCTTTTAGTTTGTCTAGTTCATCACCTAATTGTGGTTTTGATCCTTGTGTTAGTGTTGGTTCAAGTAATCAGTTCTTTTTACGATGATATTTATAACATAATTGAGTTGAGGATTGGTTTTATGGGTAATTTTAGTAACTTCAAAATTTGATATTAGTTCTGTCTAGTGTGATTTTATGGGATGCTTTCACTTGGTGTAGCAGATGTAGTGCATTTTTTTGTATTAGTTGTCAATAACCAAAGGGCATGACTCTAGGGGTGAGTACCGACGATGATGTGTTTTTCTCGGATGATCAATATGTCTGTCATTAGGACTCTTTACAATGTCGATAAGTTCTTAGTTATGCCTTGGTGTGTTGTTTCCCTCATCAGATGTGGATTTGATTAGTTATGTTTTCAGCTTTTGGCTTTACTCGGTTATGATTAGGTTCTTTGACAATGTCTTCAATTTTAGCTCTTACAAAATCCATTAGGTATACGCTAAGTTTTTGCATGTGAGATTGGTTTATGTATATGATATTCTTAAAGTCTCATTGGCTCCTATTTTGATATTTATACTTTTGGATGATGGCTTGAGAGTTGTCATAGATTCGGGTGTTTAGATGTTTACCCATCAGCAGAGTCAGTTTGGGCAGTCGAGGTCAAGTTGTTTGGCTTTGATGTTAAGCTTAGCTATGGATTTATAAATTATTTATAGCCTGTGTTTTGAGATTTTAGTTGGAAAAGATATGGTTAGTAGGCTAACTAGGCCTACTCATTGCCTACCGGTTCAATTTCTTCAATTCAAGGAGATTTTATTAGATGGATGTTTGAGGGATACTTCACTGGCACATGATGTTGGTTCTTAATACTTCTATCCTTAGTTCTCAGCTTTCATTGGACTTTTGGAAGTATACTCAATTGAAAAAATATATTTTAGTTTGTCTTAGCATGGTTTTATCGACATCTAGTGGGGTTTTCTAGAGCAGATCATCCAATTATAAGAGGTTGTATGTTAGACTCATGATTACTAGATTCAGGGTTTATTGGGACCAATTATTGGCTTTGGTAGAGACCATAGACATTAGTCACCACTGTTTGGGTATTTAGATTGAATACTATGAGGCATTATTCTTATGTTAGTCCATACGGATCTTTGGTGGGTCCACTTAATTTTTTAAGGTTGGTGTCATATGATTAAGAAAATAGGACTCAGATGATGTTGGGGAATTCTATGTAGTTCAGAGTAGAAAATAGGTTTTGGAGAATAAGAGAATATTAGATTTGGAGTTTTGAGTTGGTTGCATGGTTCTTTTATTTGGATGTGTTTAGCCTGGTTGAGTATTTGTTTGGTTCTACTCGTGTCGGTGTAATAGTGGTGTGCTTTGGTTTGGGGCCTATGTGCTTCAAACTTGGTTTAGTTGGAGGCCTATTGGCTTTTAGGGCTGAGTTAGTAATTTTTTAAAAGGTGAAGTATGGTAGTGGGTGAAGAAGGGAACATTTAGTGAAATCCCTTGGAAGAGTTTCTTGGCCATAAGGGTTACTTGGGGAGCCTTACATGGGCATGCGATCCTAATATCTTATCCTTTTGAGCTTTTAGGCTCAAGCTAATCATTGACTTTCAAGTATGAAAGTCCTTGTAGTAATGGATGTTGTAATGACCCTCTAGGTTATTTTGTCAATTTTTGTGGATTTCGGTTGTTTCTTATTTTTCCATAGAAGCTATAGGTTATTTTTGACTTGTTGGGACTATTGGTTTGATTCTCGAGCAGTTTATTTGGGTCTTAACCCTATTCTTTATTTTGGAGATTTTAGAGTTGAGAAATTGGTATTGGGCCAAAACTTCTAGGAAACAACCTCGGATGAGAATTCTAACAATTTTATTAGCTCCAGAATGTTGATTTTGGGATGGGGTACCTTTGGTCCAAGTCTCGATGCTTCTAGACTCATTTTAGGCTATTGGGTGGATTTTGGTAAATATAAAAAAGTGGATATAAGGCCTTATTTTTATTGAAATGACCTTGAATGGAAATTTTGATGGTTCTGTTGAGTCTGGAATGACAAATTTTGTAGGGTAGCATAGTTTATTTGTGTACATGGGGTTTTGAATAAATCTTGAGCACTCGATCAGAGTCTATTGGAACTTGGCATTTTGTTAGTACAACAACTCCTGGTGCAGGACAAGGTTGCTATTCGCATTCGTGGGTCGTTGTCCACATTTGTGAGCCTTCTCTCCATTATCAAAGGAGGGCCAAGTTTGAGCCGGTCCAGCCTTTTCTTTGCATCCACAAAGGACCTCTCGCATTCGTAATGGGTCAGGATGGTGGGTCCCACTTTCACGATTGGGATCCTACATTTGGGATGAAGGACCCCTAGCCTTATGTATTGTTGTCTTCTCTGATTTTCCTTCATTTTATATCTACCCTTTCACCATTATTGGTCCTTTAAAGTTTGGAATTATTGGGATTTCATCTTATTGAACTCAAATATTAGTTTATCGTTCCTCAATTATTTCCTCTATGACTCATGTTTTTCTGCCTCCAAATTTCATTAATTCTTATTTATGAAACTTACTTTTCTTGAACTTTGGGGCTATTTTGAGCCCCAATTGAGAGTTCATTTGTGCTGAACTTTTTAGCACACATTCCTTGTCCTTCGGGGGACTTTGTGATGGATATAATTTTGAAATTCCATTAGCAAGCCCTATGGGCCTATTTTTGACCTAATTTTCAGCCCAAAGTTTTATGTTGCGATATGGTTCTTGTATTACTCTTACTTATGTGTTGATTATGTTTTTATAGTGAAATATGATCTAGATATTAAGGAGTTGAGGTGGGCGGTTCATGGATGGTCTGATACTGCTGTTCAACAAACGAGGTAGGTTACAGTCTGCTCTTCTCTACGAGATTGTATATTTTATAGATTGCATGCTAGGTGGGGATTATAGGATATGTTTATTTCTAGTTCTATCATGATTTGACCTATTTTGGGGATTTAGAAAAGATTTATAAATTGAGTCTTTACCTAAGGATACCCGCTATAGTTATGGATACTATTAAACCTAATTATTTATGTACATAACCTTAGGTTGACATTAAGAATCTTTAGTATAAGATTTGTTATAGTGATTGGTATTTGGGAAATATTCTCCCATTAGGTCCTCCTAGTAGCTTGATGCTTAGTTTATGTTAGTTTCCTGAGTTGTGGTATTAATATCTTGTTACTTTCTATATTGTTGGGCTCGAGACCTTGGTTACATTACTAGTTGGATACTAGGTTTGTTCTCTATACCTTGAAAGATTGGTGGCTTAGTTTATATATGCTTAGGCACTTACGTTTTATTGTTTGAATACTACTGATGGCAGGCATATATCTATACATTCTCACACTTATTAGTGGTACGATTCCAGCTTAAACTTTACGTTTTACTACTATTTTTCAAAAAGGAACTTATTTCCACTTTCCACTTTTAAAGATGATTTTTAAAGTGAAGTCATACCACCTTTATTTTTAGTTTATGAACTGCCATATTGAGCATACTATTTTGGAAACTCGAACCAAGGTAAATTTTGGTCCATTTTTCGATTTACATACTATCTCATTCACTTACGTTGAGAGAGGGAAATTCTAACCTTTTCAACATTATTCTACCATTTTAGTTGATTTTGAGCAATCATTATACTTTTATTTCTCTTTCCTACTAGACAAAGTAGTTCTTGGTTGTTGGAAGTTTTGGTTCGAGACTAGGAAGTATATATAGATATCCAGAGTACCCTATGGTTCTCTCTATTTAGGAACCATGTGCCAGAAGAGGAGATATCCTATAGGTCCTGCCTTGCGAGCTGGCAAGCCGAAGAGAGTGTATATACTTGGTGGGATATGGCACACAGTTAGTATAGTACTCTTGGATTTTCAAAGTATTCATTCATATGCATTTCCTATCACCATTATAATTGTTTGTTGCTTGTATCTATTAGTTTTATGGGGGCTGGATAGGTATAGGCTATGGTTGCTGTTTTCTTAGTGATTGCTTGTGCCTTCTAGACTCATGGGCCAAGTTAGGTTATAGTTTGTCTACGCTAGCTGATTATATTATAGTTTGGACATTATTGTATAGTTCATGGTAGGATGGTTATGTATTAGTACTCGAGGTTGTAGGCACATTTCCTTATTTCCTTCCTCTTTATTTTGATTATTTGCATTTCAGTTAGGGACTCTAATTGTGCTACGATTAGCTCCCTTATTGTTTATGATGCTTGAGATGCTATACTAGCTCCCTCAGGTTAGTATCTTCCTATTTAGTTTATATTATATTGTCACGGTCCGATTTACATGTCATGATGGCACCTACTAAATCCCGCCAGTAGGAAAGCCAATACTATAACGCAGAGCTATTGCAATAGGTTTATTTGGAAAGAAATGCCGACATTGTCATGACCTAAACCAGGGCCTAGCCTTGACGGGCATCTCAAGTCCCATGGAGATCAGAGATCACCCCCAGTACCTAACCAAAATAAACACACCATACCCCAAGTAGGCTGAATTCCAAACATATAACAAGATAAGAGAATATTAATTGAAGACATTAAAGTAAGTCTGTAACCAAAACTAACCGGTACCAGCATCAATTCCAATATAATTACTAATACTAACACAAATACCGACACCGCCCGTACCAACAGTAGTTTGACGAAGCCTCTAATCAAAACCAAAGAGTATCCAGTCGGGACATGCCTCTAACCATAGAAAAAAAACTAAATCCAAAGAAACAGACAAAATGTAAAGGAAACCATAAACATGAAATGGGATCTTCCGAAGTATGAAAGCTCACCACTTCAATCTGACTCGCTAGCAGATCTCGAATCCAAGTTACTAAGCAAGAAGAGAAGAAGTATGACCAGTTCCTGCATCGCATGGGGATACAACATTCGAAGACAGTAAGAAGGGTGAATGCTAGAATGAAACTCGGGGATAAAGATAACATAATGTTGTGATCAAAAGTTAAAATCATTCAAACCAGTACATTTTATCAAATGCATAAACATATATATATATATATATTGCATGCTGGTATAAAGGACAAGGCTTATCATGCGTTTAAAATCTTAGCCTAGATTGTGTAGCTCAACCGTCATATAATAGTACCCACGGGATATATGGGCCCCAGCTCTCACCCCCTAGTCTGACCCTAGTATGTGTTGCCGCATGAACCAGAGAATAATCTCATATATATGCACATGGGGGACTCAAACCCTCCAACATATACCAAGATGAATTAATCACCCAATCATAATAATGATTTACGGGGGACTCGAACCTCCTTAATCATGAAATAATAATAAGGGGGACTCGAACCTCCCTGGTTACTTTAACCTCCACATCGGTAAACGCAATTTCTAGTATTGGTCACTTTGACCTCCACTTTCATGACTCTGCTAGACAACCTTTATTAAAGACCAATTAAAACAAGTGTCACTCATTCCCATTCAATTAACCACATTCCACTTTAAGGCCTACATTGTTGGTATCGTCATACCAACTACACTTGCAAGGTAACATTAACATTGGAGAGAACAATTCCCTTTGTTCATTAATACAGATTGGGGAACACCAAATCTCCTTGTTCATTAAATCATACTATTGTATTCAAAATACCTTTTTATATCATGCAATAGTTCAAGTTTACAACTTCCCACAGTTCTCGTAACTAAACTAATTTCACAATTATGGAGTTGGGGTCATAACCACTTTAAAAGTCACAAGTTTGGGAAAATCACAATTCCATAGTTTATTTACCATTCTCATTCACCCACAAGTTCAAAATCATATTAAAAGCATGAAATCATATATATAACCATGAGAAACATTGTTCAATTCATAACATTCAAAACCCCCAACCTTTGTATTCAAAACCAAACAATAACCTTATGAATAATACTTTAAATCACATGCCTTTGCAAAATTAACAATTCGGGATGAGTAACATGCCTGAATTACAAAGACTTTTACGGAGAGAAACCACCTTTGAGAACACTAACATATCAACCTTTTGAAACCCTAGTCTTTTCTTGAATAGAGTGTTTGAGAGAGAATTTTTGGAGAGTTTAATCCGTCAAAGTGTTGAATAAATGGCCTAAAAGTGTTTTATGGATGTGGGGTCTAAGGTTTTTAAGTGGGAAATGTCTAAAGTAATCCCAACTTAAAAGATGGAAAAGCATGGACTTTGGTTATGAGTCACTCCCTTGACTTGTACCCACAACTTACGACTCATGACCATGAGTCGTAACCAAGGCTTTGACTAGGAACCCCACACTGCCCACCATATGAATCCAACCACCAACTTGTAACACGACCCTACGACTCGTAGGGTCCTACTTGTAAGCAACAAAGAACCCAAATGAATCAAAAATTGGACATCATATGATTTTAACCTACGACTCATAACATATCCTCATAGTTCACAGTGAGCCACTCGTACTTAGAGAAGAACCTTGCCACTAAGTTTCTAATTTGGTTACGACCAAGGTCCTATCACCTGTAACCACATCTCATAACCCGTTACCACAAGTCGTGACCAAGCCAGTGAGCCCAAAGCTCAAGAAATTTCAAAGGCCAAAAATCTGGGGTGTTTCAATTCTCCCCCACTTGGATCATTCATTCTCGAAGGATAGGACAAGGCAATTTCTAGTACGACTAGACTCTAGATCTCTCCACTCTTACCTTTAAGATAGAAAACAAAAATACCAAGGAATTTACAGTCTTTCCTTTAACAAAGATAGAAAACAAAGATGAAAGGGAATACACATACCTTACACACGATTATCCAGAGCAAAAAACAAGAATGGATACTTGGACTTCATGTCCTTTTCGGCTTTCCAAGTAGCCCCTTCAACCTTGTGATTCCTCCATAAAACTATTATCAAAGCTATGTCCTTCATCCGCAATTGATGAACTTGTCGATGCAAGATCTCAATTGGGACCTCCTCATATGATAAGGACTCAGAAATACAAATATCCTTGATATGTACAAGTTGCGATGAATCACTTACACACTTTCTCAACGTCGGCACGTGGAACACCGAATGAGTGGAGCTCAAACTAGAGGGCAGCTCCATCTCATATTTAACCTTACCATCCCTCTTCAAAACTAAGTAAGGCCCATATATCGGGGACTGAGCTTCCCCATTTTCCCAAACCACATTACTCCCTTCATGGGAGATACCTTAAAGAACACCCAATCTCCAACCTTAATCTCTATCTCCATATACCTCAAATTTGCATAGGACTTTTGGCAACTTTGGGTATCTTTAAGTCTTAACCTAAATCACCTTTACCTTCTCCATTACTTGGTGAACCAAATTCGGTCCAAACATCTCTCCCTCATCAACCTCGAACCAGTCAATAGGAGACCTACACCTCCTACCATACAACGCCATACATGGAGCCATTCTAATACTAGAGTGGTAGTTGTTATTAAGCACAAACTCTACAAGAGACAAATGATCAACCCAACTACCATCATAGTCAATCACACAAGCCCGAAACATATCTTCTAATATCTAAATAGTCCTTTCCACCTGCCCATCCGACTGCAAGTGGAAAGTAGTACTAAGGCTCATATTCGTTCCCAAACCTCTCTTAAATGAATGCCAAAATGCAATGAGAACTGAGTACCATGATCTGAATAATAGAAATAAGTGCCCCATGTAACTTTACAATCTCTTGGAGGAACAACATCTCATAATCCCTTGTCAAATAATTAGTCCTCACTAGCAAGAAGTGAGCAAACTTAGTCATCCTATCCATGATGACCCAAATCAAAACAAACTAACTCAAAGATCGGGGAAAATAGATAACAGAATCCATATTAATCACCTCCCATTTCCACACCGGTAGTTCAATCTCTTGAGTCAACCTACCGAGCCTCAGGTGCTCAATCTTCACTTGCTGACACACTATGCATTTACCCACAAAATTGGCTACATCTCACCTCATATTGTTCCACCAATAGATCTCCTTAAGATCATGATACATCTTCACCAAACCAAGATTAATGACATAACACGACTTATGAGCCTCAGCCAAGATCCTTTCTTTCAAATCATCTACATCGAGAACACATAATCTACCTTGGTACCCCAAGATACCATCACCATCAATCTCAAAAGCTACAACCTTTTACTGACCCATATCTCTCTTAATTTTCATTAAGACAGGATCCAGTACCCATTTTTTCTTTATCTTAGCAGCAAGGGATGACTTCACCACCTCATCCATAAACACGCCACCAGCTTCAGAGTCTTAAAACAAACTCCAAGGTTAGCCAAGTGGTGAATATCTTTCACTAACTCCCGTCTATCTTTATCTACATAAGATAGAATACTCATCGATAACCTACTAAGAGCATCAAAAACCACGTTAGCTTTACCTGGGTGGTAGTGGAGACTCATGTCGAAGTCCGTCAATAACTTAAGCCACCTCCTATTCCTGAGATTAACTCTTTCTGGGTGAATACATATTGCTGACTCTTATGATTAGAAAAGATATCTATATAGACGCCATGCAAATAGTGATGCCAAATCTTTAATGCAAACACCACAACCAACAACTCCAAGTCATGAGTCGCGTAATTTTTCTCATAAACTTTTAACTGCCTAAAAGCATAAGCCACAACCCTTCCATGCTGGATCAATACACGACCAAGTCCCACACGATATACATCACTATAGACAATAAAACCATTAGTACCTTCTAGCAGAGTCAAAATTGGAGTTGTAGTCAACTCATCTTTTAGCTTCTCAAAACTACCCTCACAAACATCAACCAACAAGAACTTAACCTTCTTCTAGGTCAACTTAGTCAACAAGGCAGCTATAGTCAAGAAACTCTCCATAAATGTCCTATAGTAATTGTCCAAACCTAAGAAACTCTGAATATTAGTTGGAGTCATTGGCCTTGGCCACTTTTTTAACCACTATAACTTTCTGCGGATCCACCGTGATCCTTTCACTAGAAATGACATGAACTAGAAAAGTAACAACCTTCAACTAGAATCCGCACTTCAAAAACTTAACATACAATTATTGATCTTTCAACGTTTGCAACACAATACCGAGGTGATCAGTATGATCAGCCTCACTCTTAGAATATATCCTCTATGAACTTGATGAACAAATCCAAAAACTGATGGAAAACCCTATTCATCAAATCCATGAATGCCGCTAGGGCATTAGTCAAAGCAAAGGATATGACTAAGAATTCATAGTGACCATACTGAGTTCATAAGGTAGTCTTAGGGATATCCTCTTCCCTAATCTTTAGCTGATGATACCCTAATTGAAGATTGATCTTAGAGAAACACCGAGCACCCTAAAGCAAGTCAAAAAAACCATTAATCCGGTGAAAAAATTACTTATTCTTCATCATAGCCTTATTCAACTGACGGTAATCTATGCATATTCGAAGGGAACCATTCTTTTTACGCACAAATAAAATAGAAGCACCCTATCGAGACACACTAGGACAGATAAAACCCTTATCAAGGAGGTCTTTCAACTTTCCTTTAAGCTCTTTTAACTAAGACAAAGCCATTCTATATGGATGATAGGAGGAGTGTCCAGAACAAGGTCAATCCCAAAATCAATCTCCCTATCGACAGGGACACTAGGAAGATCATCAGAAAAAACCTTATAAAATTCATTAACCACGGGAACGGGTGTCAATGAAGGACCCTCGAAGTTAGAATCTTTAATCAGGACCAAATGATAAAGACATCCCTTGAAAATCAACTTTTGGCTCTAAGATATGATATGAACCTTTCCTTAGGCACTGAAAAAACCCCTTCCCACTCAATGACCGTCTCATTAGGGAATTTAAACATGACCTTATGGGTCTGACAATCTGAGGAGGCATAGCATGAGTGAAACTAATCCATCCCTAATATGACATCAAAATCAATGTTGTCTAATTCTATTAGATCTACCAGAGTTTCTCTATTACCAACTAATATCATACAACCTCTATAGACTTTTCTAGCAATCACAGAGTCACCCACCAAATTAGAAATAGTTAAGGGGTTCAAAATACACTCGAGACCAAAACCAAAGTGCACATCCAAAAATAGGGTCACATAGGAAAGAATAGATCCCAGATCAAGCAAGCAATAGAAATCTTGAGAAAAGAATCATAACATACCAGTGACAACATACAGAGATGCCTCAGAGTCCTGACGAGTAGCAAGAGCATATAAGTAATTTTGGCTAGTGCCGGTACTAAAAGCAGAAGTAGCACCCTTTGGTGCAGGAGCTGATGAAGAGGATACAGGAATCTTATTTTCCCCTGAAGAAACCTTGGATGGACAATCCCTTTGCAAGTGACCACTTTGATCATGTTTAAAACACTTGCTCCTTCCTTCTTCACAAAACCCATGGTGCGCTTTCCCGTAGAATCTACAAGGAGGATATAATGGAGCAGACAGAGTCCCACCAACTTGAGATTGGGCACATTATGCCCTAAATCCACTATCATGTTGAGAACGACGATCACCCGATGACTTTGGATAAGGAGCACCAGTTGTAGAGTATGAACTAGAACTCCCCCACTTCTACTTGGACCACTTCCCACCATCTCCACCACTCTGATGCTGACCCCTACCCTGATAAAAAAATCTAAACTCTTATTCTGCCTCCCCCTAATTTGAAATTACTTCTTCTTATCTTCCTTGACTTGTTGCATATACACAACCAACCTGGAGATGTCCATAGAATTATTCAACAAGGCAGCCTTACTCTCCAGAGTCAAATTATGGGGCGATCCATAATCGAACTTCCTCATTCTAGCCCTTATGCTAGATAGTAACTCAGGAGCATACCAGGACCACTAATGGCATTTCAAGGTATAGTCTTTGACTGTCATCCTGTCTTGCTTGAGATTAAAAACTCTTGCACTTTTGCCTCCCTCAACTCTTAAGGAAAGAAGCAGTCTAGAAAAGCACCAGAGAAATTCTCCCATACTTTAGATTCAGCATCATCTCCCCTAGACTGTTCCCATTCCTCATACAATTGGTATGATACATCCTTCAATTGTTAAGCAGCAAATTCTACACCTTTCACATTAGTAGCACGCATAACCTAAAATATATTCACCATCTTATTGATAAAACCTTGAGGATCCTCCTCAGCCTTAACACCGGTGAACACACGGACTCAACCTCATAAACTGGCCAACCCTTGTGGGCTCAGATATGGAGTAATAGAAGCTACATGCTCAGACTTAGAAGCTGCCAACTAAGCCAACATATGAATGGACTGAAAAAATTCCAACTTCGACACATTAGCCTGAAGAGCTTGAGGAGGACTAGAGGGGACCGATGAAACTCTAGGATGGTAATCAGGAACTAGACCCCTAAACCGGGTTTGTACCCCATAAGCAGGACATGTCCCATCAACAATGGCCTTAAGTGGGACAAAGGAATTTCTATGAGCTTCAGATCATCGGGGAGGCATGATCTGAAAAGCAAACAAATGAGAATTATAGAGAATTAAGACCTTAGACTATATAACTAGAAAAAAAACAACAAGAAAGGGAAACATTCATAAATATCTCATAGCCTCTCCCTTAAGTGTGGCATGCTACACACCCATAAAAAATACTCTACTAGAAATGTTTTTGTTAGACACCTAATGATAGCAAACCTAGGCTCTGATACCACCTTTGTCATGATACAAACCAGTGTCTGGCTGTGACGGGCATCTTAAGTCCCTTGGTGACTCGACCTAGAACTGGGCCATGTTGTGCGGGCACCCCAAGCTCACATGAACTAGAGGTCACCCCGATAACCTAACCTAATTATTTATATAAAATACAAAGGTTAGATGAATCCCGACCATATAATAAGATAGCAAAAAACATTCTACAAGTTGTAACTTAAACATATCTAAGTACTTCATTAGATTCAAAAAACTAACCAATATTCCCAAGTCCATGGTCATCCACAATACCTCTATACTAATCCAAAGTCTAAATATTAACATATGTTGGAACATACCCCCGACAATAGCCAATATCAAGTATAAAACATAAGGTAAAGAGACTATGAAATATGTGCCTTCCGAAGAATGGACGCACACCACTTCAATGTCACACACTATCCTCATGAACACTTGGTCACTACATAGGAAAAAAGATAAAGCTCCGGCCCTTATGTCGCATGAGGACATAGTATCTAGAGATAGTGGTTGGAGCGCTAGCAAGTAACCCAAGGATAAGGATAAAATAGTATATTTGTTCAAATCCATGTCAAACCATCATATGCGATCATATTTACATAAGTATCATTATATATGGAGATAAATGTACATATAGTTACATAATGTCCCAAACCATGGAACAAGTCATAGCATGTATTCTTGAATCAGTCATTCATGAGACATAGAGTAAAGGACTTCCCAACCTTCCACCCTTATATTTTAGCCATATAGGGTTTCTACATCACAGTAGGTAAGAAGACACGAACCTCGAACCAACATATCTTATATGATAGGTGAACACGAACCACGAACTGACATACCTCTTACGGTAAGTGGACACGAACCATGAACCAACATACCATATATGGTAAGTGAACTTGGACCACAAACCAATACGCCTTGTATGGTAAGTAGACTTGGACCACAAACCAATACGCCTCATATGGTAAGTGAACTTGGACTACAAACCAACTCAACTCGCATGGTAAGTGAAATTGGACCACAAACCAACTCCCACAGTAAGTGGACTCAGACCACAAACTAGTACACCTCCTATGGTAAGTGGACTCAGACCACAAACCAACACATGTCTTATATCATCAATAACCAATATTATGACACTATCCCTCATTAATAATATATAAACATCCATACCATTCAACATATAAGGAATCTAACCCAATTAAGTAATTCCAGCCACTAAGGCTACATATCAACACCATAGAGAACCACATGGTCTTTGCCGACCCAAATTAACTATTAATCATATAGATAGGCCCAAGGCCATGGTTCACAACATAATGCAAATTCATGTATGGTCACCAAGACCTCTACGAACCAATAATTCCTCATTATTATCCCTATACACTCCTTTTTATTCAAACACAACTCGAGTTTATGCTTTAGGGACAATAACCTATTTAGCCAACCAACTATCAAATACATCCCTTTACTCCTTGAATGGCCTACAAGGCCTCTATCAAATATTTACCAAGCATTCACATTCATTAACAACATCATATCTCATTCATTTCTATTAGTCTAATACCATAGATACACATTTGACCTTTATAAAATCATTTAACCACTAATCACTCCAATGGACTATATGCCTTGATTAAATTCATCATCAATTCAATTTACGGTCATCAATACCTACATAACTATTTAAATTTCATTAGCAATCTTATACCATATTCTCACCACTTTTTAATTTAACACACTATTCAAATTCATATTTATTTTTAGGAGTTTCAATCCCTTATTAGTCATTACCTAACAAGACCATTAATTATACAATGCATGGATCTCAATACCTTTACAATATCAATTATCAATCATTCATGCTTATTGGGCCATTTCCTTAATTCAAAACATCACTAACATGTAACTAGACAATTCACTTAGACATTTTCACAAACACCTTGTCTGCATACCTTTAACAAGGCTATTTTCATAATAGAAATCATCAAGATTAGGGTTACTCAAGAACCTCATGTTAAACCGCATATAACAAGCACCCACTTTTGGAATTAATCATCAATAACATGTATAAAAACAAGTTGAAGCAAGAAATAACATTATTCATCATTAGGCAACAAAACCCTTTTTATTTGATTTCAAAATCACTATGTGCACTTACTAATCCAAGTGTAAAATACATGTCTTTAGAGTTATTTAACAAGGGGAGGATTTACATGCCTTAAGAAAGATGATCCGCCAAGAACTTTGAGTCTTTCTTGCCACTAGATGCACGCCCTTCAAACCCTAGCCTCCAATCTTCCAAAGAGTGTTTGAGAGAGAGAGACAGTTTAGGATGTTAGATTTACTCAAAATATGTTTAAGAAGGCCATATACGCTAATATAATAAGGGTACTTAGGGCTTAGAGTGTAGGAAATAACCATAAGGCCCCTAGTTAAGAGCTAAAAATTGGTTGTCCAGGTGTGTATGACTGACTTGAGTCAATCGTACCCTAGGGTACGAGTGGTACCCTAACTCATACCCTAAGCTCCACCTAGGTCATATTCACTGATCTTGATAGGACTACACACCTTGAGTCATATCCAAAGGGTAAAAATCACACCCTAACCGTACACACCACTCATACCCAAAACATTCCATTCTACACTAAGAGCTAATAACCATATGACTTACATAGGTATGACTCATACCCTTGTATATGAGTGTGAGGAGGCCAAGTTATATAGAGGATAGAATGCTACCCTCCTAGGTTGCTCAAGGTACGAGGAGAGGAGAAGTGGGTAGGACTCGTATCCAAAGGGCATGAGTGGCTTGCTCAATCGTACCTTGGACAACATGCCCAAAAACTAAAAGTTTTTGCAAGGCCAAGATCTTGGGTGTTTCACACGGGGACCAGAAATCACCCCCTGTACCTAACCAAACCAAATACACCACACCCCAAGTTAAGAGAATATTAATTTAAGACATTAAATTAAGTCCATAACCAAAACTAACCAGTACCAGTATCAATGCTAATGCTAATACCAATACTAATACCAATACCAACACTGCCCATACTAACAGTAGTCTGACGAAGCCTCTAATAAATACCCAAGAGTATCCGATCAGGACATGCCCCCAACCATAGATAAAAAATAAATCCAAATAAATAGTCAAACTATAAAAGAAACCATAAACATGAAATGGGGTCTTCCGAAGTATGAAAGTTCACCACTTTAATCTGACTCATGAGCTGATCCTGAATCCAAGTTACTGATCATGAGGAGTAGAAGTATTACCAATTCCTATATTGCGGGGTGAACTCTTGCATGAAACATAGGGATAAGGATAACATAACATTATGATCAACAGTTAAAATCATTGAAACCAGTACATATAATCAAATGCATAAATATATACATACATATATGTCACATGCTGGGTGAGGGGACAAGGTTTAACATATGTTTAAAATATTAGCATGAATTATGTAGCTCAATCATCATATAATAGTACCCATGGGATATATGGGCCCCAGCTCGCACCCTCTAGTTGATCCTCAGTGTATGTAGCTGCATGAATCAGAGAATAATCTCATATATATGCATATAGAGGACTCAAACCCTCCAACATATACCAAGGTGACTTAATCACCTGATCATAATGATGATTTACAGGGTACTTGAACCTCCCTAAGCGTGAAATAATAATGAGGACTCGAACCTTCCTGGTCACTTTAACCCTGCATTGGCAAACACAGTTTTCAGTATTGGTCACTTGGACCTCTACTTTCATGACTCAGCTACACAACCCTTATTAAAGCCCAATTAAAACAAGGGTCACACATTCCCATTCCATTAAACACATTCCACATAAAGGCATACATTGTTGATATTGTCATACCAACTACACTTTCAAGGTAACACATCAAACCCAAAAAAATATCCATTAACATTAGGGAGAAGAACTCTCTTTCTTCATTTATACATATTGGGGAACTCCATCTCCCTTTGTTCATTAAATAACACTATTGTGTTCCTAATACCTTTTTATATCATGCAATAGTTCAAGTTTACAAATTCCCACAGTTATCATAACTAAACCAATTTCACAATTATGGGGTTGGGGTCATAACCACTTTAAAAGTCATAAGTTTGGGAAAATAACAATTTCCTAGTTCATTCACCATACCCATGCACCCACAAGTTCAAAACCATATTAAAAGCATGAAAATAATATATACAAACCATGAGAAACATTGTTCCATTCATAACATTCAAAAATCCCAACCTTTGTTTTTAAAACCAAACATTACCTTATGAACAATTCTTTAAATCATATGCCTTTGCAAAATTAACAATGAGGGATGAGTAAAAATACTTGAATTACAAAGATTTTTATAGAGAGAAACCACCTTTGAGAACCCTAATTGATCAACCCTTTAAAACTCTAGCCTTTTCTTTAACAGAGAGTTTGAGAGAGAATTTTTGGAGTGTTTAATCCGTTAAAATATTGAATAAATGCCATAAAGTGTTTTATAGACGTGGGGTCTAAAGGGTTTTAAGTGGGAAATGTCTAAAGTGTCCCCAAATTAAAAGCTGGAAATCATCGACTTTGGTTATGAGTCACCCCCTTGAATTGTACCCACAACTTACGACTCATGACCACGAGTCGTAACTAAGACAGTAACTAGGAACCCATACTGCCCACCTTATAAATCCACCTACCAACTCGTAACATGATCCTCTGACTCGTAGGGTCCTACTCATAAGCAACACAAAACCCAAATGAAACAAACACTGGACATTATACGATTTGAACATATGACTCATAACATATCCTCACGGCTCACAGTGAGCCGCTCGTACTCAGAGCAGAACCTTTCCACTATATTTTTTATTTGGTTATGACCAAGGTCCTACGACCCGTAACCATATCTCATGACTCTTTTCCCCAAGTCATGTCCAAGCTAGTCAGCCCAAAGCTTAAGAATTTTCAAGAGCCAAAAATTTAGGGTGTTTTAGACATATGCCAAATTTAATGAAAACAAGTTAAAATAATAACATAGTGTCCTAATATTAGTAAGCAGTCATCATAAGATACTAATACCACGACCTGGTAAAGCCAGTACAAGTGCATCTAATACCAATAATACAACCCAAAAGACTTAAAGTATAGTCAATTTATCTGTCTCAAATACTAAAGATAGATTGAAAAGAGAGAGGGAAAATGGGACTGAAACTCCATGAGCTCACTGTATCTCCAAAAGATCAACCCCGTACTAACTCGAATTCAACGGTGGCAACTAGTACTCAAATCTGAACCAAATAGGTACAGAATTGTAGTATAAGTACCAAAACAATGGGTACTCAGTAGGCATCATCGTCCGATTGAGCTAAGTCATGATATAAATATGACATAATACAAGATAAACATATCTAAGTCAAGGTGCAGAATCAAATTTGAATCATCTCCATCATCACTATATAAAATAAGACATTAATCAGTACAATAATATATCATAGTGTATCATCACATGTCAATACAGTCGTACATAAGAAATAGCAATTCAGAATCATAACATATTCTAAAGTACAACCACAAGCAAACACAAATACAAAGATGGTGCACATACACCAACTAGTTCATAAAGTAAAGAACTCATCACCACATCCTAAACTACGGGAATGTACACCCAAGAGAGAGATAATAATAATAAGGTATTTTAACAACAACGAATCTAATTCTCATCATTATTCAACTGTATTTCACATTTACCTTCAATCGGTAATTTTACCGAACCTTCACTTGTTACCAAAATTTAACATAACACCATATTCAATATAATTACCGTTATTAGCTACTTATCATTAATACCCATTAACCACTACTTATTAGTTATACAAGGATCATTAACTAGTCCATTAGATTCCTGGGCACCATATGATATAATCATTAGTTAGGCAACTATTCACCACTTAGCCATTCTGATAGTCAATAATACTTATCTAACCAACAATTATCACTAACATTAATCACAAAGTGTATCATCATACTACACTAGTTTTCGCTTACCAACTAGTCTTGATTGGTCAATTTAAACAATATTCATCACTAATCCTTAGTTATCATTAATCATTATCTACACCCCTTAATAAGCAATTAACGCTAGTGGGATACAATCGATATCAAAATACCAACAATCTACCCATATTACATATAAATAAGTGAGTATACATATATGCATACAACTTTCATACATAGGGCTAGCTGGACTCGAACCTGTAGATGTACACATAGGCACATAAATATTCATCTTCCAGCCTTGTCGGGTAAGTCACATCGCCAACATATCCTCCAGCCTTGTCGGGCATCATCATATCATCAACATGATCCTTTGGCCTTGTCGGGCATCATCATTTCACCAACCTAATCCTCCATCCTTGCAGGAATATTAACTCAATAAACAATCCATAACAATAATAAAGGAAAAGCCCCACGAGGGCTAAAGTAAATGACATGTCCCACGAGGGCTAAAGTAAATGAACATAAATGAGAAGTAAAGAAAATCATACCTCTAATATTCATCCTTTGTCTTCAATGTAAATTTATCAATGGACATATATGTATAACATGAGTATTACAATTTATCATCAGGTTTCAAGCATAATTAGCAGCATAACTTCCCATGTAGTCAATAAACATGCCTTCTAGAATCACTAGTATCATAACTCATAATATTAGTAATACGAGGGCTTTCTAGCATAGCTATTAGTGTGGTTACTAAACAATATACACCATGAGTAATAGCATAACACAAGCTCAAAATAATAATTTAGTCAATGGTACACATGATAACATAGACATGGGCTTAATTGATAGCATAAACAATAGGTACTCATAGCATTTACGATAATTTAGCCAACAAACCATATACATTACTTCTAAGATCATCACCATAATATAATTACTCAATTTAGCCAAGATGTTTCCAGAGGAGAAATTTTTAAACATTTAGCAAGCGTCTAAGGTCTTTAAGAGAACTATATAAATCCAAGTGTAAGGTGGGTTAAGAACCCACTTCTAGTTCCCCTAAGTACAATTCAAGTCTAACTTCTACCCTGGACTGGGCTAAGGTATATAAATCCATTCTTAGATTTATAGCATGCCGCCACTAGTCCTAAGGTAAGGGTCTTCCCCAAACATTACACTTATTTCAACCATAGTAACTAAGGCACTTTCATTAATGCAAGCAACTAGGGTTAACTACCCACAACATGAAAGACAAGGTCACTCACATCCAACTAGAGTGACTAAGGCATCCTCATGCTAGCCACGAGATATGAAGTCCAATTCCCAAAGGTCCAATCCTACAAGTCAAGCATTTCAATCTATAAGTTCACATAACCTAAATGATTGATCTAAATCCAAGTCATACCATTTAACATTCCAACACATAAAACCCATCCTAACCTAAAAACATATCAGAATTATACTATAACATAGCTTAATCTAACAACGAACAAGCCTAACCTTCCTCAAATACAAAGGAAGGCTACGAACTGCTAAACCTTTACTTTTCCTTTTCAAGAAGCTTCTTCAAGGTGCCAAGCTATCAAAAATACAATCTACATGTTATAATAGAAACATTGATACTTATATTGCACCATTGTGCTTTGGGTCAAAAAATGACACCCAAAACCCCAAGTGGATCCCACTTATGGAAAACTTATTTTGGAGGTCAACCCAATGTTTATACACCATCAATGAATCATAACCCTCAAGAAATAGGTGAGGGTTAAGCTTATTTGGGACTAAATTAATCCTCTAATCTATTTTTGGTTTTGGTCAAGAATTCAAGAAATTAAAGCATGAAATAAAGGATTCATACATAGAATCCATTGTTAATCGTGAAACTATAAGTTATCTAAGGTCCCAAGAGGTATCAAATTTGAGTTTAGCACACCATTTTAGGGTTCCTTGGTCTCTTAGAAGAGAGAAGAGTGCTCAAAAACAGCCTAAAGGGCTTTTAAAAACCTTTCTTGGGTAAAGAAGTGGCGTGAAAACCATACATAGAGCATGATCATGCTAGGGTGATTGCCATCATTGCTTACGCAGTCGCGGCATCCTCCTCTTGCACCAGGTAATAGCTAAAACTTGAAAGAAATTCCAAGTTTCAACCCATGCCTCAAGATTTCTTCAGAATCCAATATAGGCTAATGAACTATGGAACCATACTAAATTCGATATTCTTAATGCATTGGTAAAGTCAGATTTTCAATCCGAGGTTGTTTCAACCAATTATGGGTCCCACTCCCAAACCTCTTATTTTTAAACTTTTTAACCAATAGGTTAAAATAAGTTTGAGTGCATTGAAACAAAACCAAAGGTCTATCAAGCCTAAAATTGATATTTCGAAGTTGCTGACGTAGATAAAATTTGTATTTGAATCTATTTACTGAAGTTTTCTCCCTGTGAGAAGTTAGAACAAGCAAAGACTTCTAAACACAAAATTGACTCTAAAAACCAATGAATTGCCTAATAACCAAGCTATTAGTTCCAGTAAGTCATAAATGACTTGGGACAGCTATGAAAAATCTCTAACAATGAAAATAAGCGTAAATATGAAAAATGACTTGAAGGGTCATTACAATTTCCACTATTAAAGTAACTTTTGTCCCTGAAAGTTAAAGATGAGAAAATACCTACAGTTTCAAACAGGTGGGGATACTAGGCCTGCATCTAGATCTTGATCTCCCATGAGGCCGCTTCCACTCGGTGGTACCTCCACTAAACCTTAGCTACAAGAATCTTCCTAGTACGCAACTGCCTCATATAACTAGCCAAAATAAGCACAGGCTCTTCCACAAAGGTAAAATGCTCATCTAATTGGAATGAGTTGTATCTAAGCACATAAGATGAACCAAGAATATACCACCGTAACTTAGAGACATGGAAAATTAGATGAACAACAGCAAAATCCAGAGGTAAAGCTAACTCATAAGGTACCTCACCAACTGCACTAAGAATCTCAAATAGACCAATATATCGAGGACTGAGCTTACACTTTCACCCAAACCTTATCACACCCCTCATGGGTGATACACGGAGGAATACATGGTCACCAACTATAAATCTCAAGGAACAAAGCCTCTAATCTGAATAGGCCTTATGCTTACTCTAGGCTGCTCACAGCGTATCCTGAATCACCTTGATTCTATCCAATGAGTCCTAAAGTAAATCCCTACCACGGGGATTCACCATAGAAATCTCAAATTACCCAACTAGAGGACGACATCTCCTACCATTCAAATCCTTAAAAGTGCTATCTCAATACTCGAATGATAATTATTATTGTACGTGAACTCTACCAAGGCTAAGTGTTGATCCCATTGGACTCTAAAATCCATAACACAGGCTTGAAGCATATTCTCAACTAACTGAATAGTCCGCTCAGACTAACCATTGGTCTGTGGGTGAAAGGTTGTACTCAAATCCACCCGAGTACCCAACTCTTCTTGAAATTCTCCCCAAAACTCAAATTCAACACAGAGCCATGGTCTAAAATGATAGAAATAGGTACCCCATGTAAATGGACTATCTCCCAAATATAGATATGGGCTAATCTCTTAGTACTGAAAGTTATTTGAATTGGAATGAAATATGATGAGTTAGTCAAACGACCACAATAACTTAAATACCACCAAAACCATGGGAGGTGTGAGGCAACCCACTAAAGAAGTCCATAGTAATCCACTATTATTTCCACTCAAGAATGGGCAACCTCTGAGCCAAACTACCAGGGCGCTAATGCTCGGCCTTTACCTGTTGACGACATAGGAACCAAGCTACAAAGTATGCCACTTATCTCTTCATTCTACTCCACCAACAGTGCTACCTCAAATCTTTATACATCTTGGTGCTATATCGGGATGAATGGAATATCTAGATCTGTGAGCCTCATACAAAATTGACTGAATTAAATCACCAATATAAGGAGTACAAATGCGACCATCAAATCTCAAAATACCCTTAGAATCAATAGTATGCCTCCCAGACTCACCACTCGACACCTAATCATGAAGGGAGAAAAGTTTGCCATCCTCATACTGATGATTATGAACTTGCTAAAATAGTGAGGACCTCATCTCCATGCTAGCTAAAATCCTTCTAGGATCTGAGATATCAAGGAAAACCATTAAATTGTCTAAGGACTGAATGTCCTGTGCCAAAGGCCTCCGAGAAAATAATATGCAAGCCAAGCTACCCTACTCATTACCTTATGACCCACGACATCAGCTACCTTATACTCGGATGATACAAGACGGAAATATCATAGTCCTTAAGAAACCTCATCCATCTATGATGTTGAGCATTAAGCTCTCCCTGGGTCATGAGATGCTGAAAACTAAGATTATTAATGAAAATCTCACAATGTACCCCATACAGATAATGCCTCCAAATATCAATTGCAAAAACTATCGTTACCAACTCTAAATCATGAGTAGGATAGTTGCGCTCATGCACCTTAAGTTGCCTAGAAGCATAAGCAATGACATGACCTTGCTATATTAAAAAAAAATAACCTAGAACAACACCAGAAGCATCACAAAACACGATGAATCCCTCACCCTCAATTAGAAGAGCTAACATAGTAAATCAAGTAAAGAAATCCTTGAGCTCTCCAAAGCCCGTCTCACACTCCTTAGACCATTAAAAAGGAACCTCTTTTTGGGTCAATCTGGTCATAGGGGATGAAATAGTAGCAAAGACTTAAGAGGTATCTATAATAACCGACCAAACCAAAGAAGCTATGGACCTCTATCGGAGAAGTAGGTTTAGCCCAATAATGAATCCCCTCTATCTTAGTTGGGTCCACCATAATACTATCCTTGGACACCACATGGCCAAGGAATGTCACTGACTCGAGCAAAAACTCATACTTGGAGAACTTGGTGAAAAGCAAATGGTCTTTAAATGTTTGGAACAACATCCATAAATATTGTGCATGCTCCTCGCTACTCTTCGAATGCACAAGGATATTATCAATGAACACAATTATGAAGGAATCAAGATATAGCCAGAACAATCGGTTCATCAAATCCATGAATGAGGCTAGGCATTAGTCTGCCTAAAGGGCATCACTAAGAACTCATAATGACCACAACTGGTCCTAAAAGCTATCTCTGGGATATCCTTAGGCCTAATCCTCAACTGATGGTAACCAGACATTAAATCAATCTTAGACAATATTGCATCACCTTAGAGATGGTCAAATAAATCATCAATGCGAGGCATAGGATAAAGGTCATTCACCGTCACCTTATTTAACTGCCTATAATCAATGCACATACATATGGAACCATCTTTATTCTTTACAAATAATATAAGAGGTCCCACAGAGACACACTCAGCCTAATAAAACCCTTATCGAAAAGATCCTAAAGCTAAGAATTCAGCTCTTTAAGCTCGACAAGAGCTATACAGTAAAGTACCATAGAAATAGGTCAGGTGCAAGGCTTGAGGTCAATAGCAAACTTAATCTTATGGATAGGGGGAATACTAAGAAAGTCAGTAGAAAACACATCAGAAAACTCATAAACAATAGGCACAGAGTCAAGCAACGGACTCTCCATATGAGTATCACAAATACATATGAGACAAGACTTGCAACTCCTCAAAATAAGCCTCCTAGCATGAACATAAGAAATAATCCATGTTGACTCATGACTAAATGTTCCCTTCCATACGAATGGGGGTACACTGAGCATAGCTAAGGTGAGGTAATAATATTGGCAAAACAATCCATGATCGCATGATAGTGGGATAACTAGTCCATGCCCAAAATCACATCAAAGTCCAGCATATCCAAAATAATAAAATGAGCACAAGTATTAACACTACTAACTATCACAATATATGATTTGAATACTTAATCCACTACTATAGAATCATCCATGGGAGTAGATACGCATAAGACACAGATAATGAATCACTAAACAACTCCAACCATGGTGTATAACAAGCAGATATATAAGAATTAAGTAGATCCTGGATCAAATAAAGAAAGAGCCAACTTGCGGCACACCAAAATCATACCTGTAACTATAGTATCTAAAGTCTCAGCCTCATGTCTAGAAAGTACTGCATATAACTGAACACACCCACCACCTAGTTAGGCACTGACTGACCTCCTTTCCTACTTACTTGAGAACCTCCTCAAGAACCTTGGTAACCATCTCTGTGACCATGAGAACCACCTCTACCCAAGGGATGAACTACTCTAACAGGGATAGCAACCTGAGCTAAAACAATTATCGCCCCACAACTAGGGCAATCTCGTGAATAATGCCAAGGGAGTCTATAAGTAAAATAAGAAATTTGAGCAGAACTAGAACCAATAGATCTGTCTGACCTAAAATAACCACTACTCCTAGATTGACCCAAATATGAACCTCTTGAAGACTGGTCACCACCCTTCCAAGATGATCACTAGCACCAGACTAACCTTCACTAATAATTTGATAGCTGCCTGAACTGATCAACTAGGCTAACTCTAAGGCAAAAAAGATGGATGCAAGGAATACCCAACATGAGAACTACCACCTCTAAATTAGGAACCAGTATGGATCCCACTATACCTGCCCTAAAATCTAGGCCTTTTATAATGGCCCTCATGACCCTTATGGTGTATCTCCTCCATCGCCCTAGCATGATCCAAAACCTCATCAAAAGTCTTACCCATAATAACTAAACTCTGACTATCTATGTAAATTGGGAGTCTCAGCCCTCTAATAAAGCACCAAACTCTCTCATACTTAATGTCCAAAATAGAATTCACATGCTTGGCCAACTTATGAAAATGGGCCTTATACTCAGTAACTATTATGAAGCCATGCTCTAATCTTTAGAATTGTTCCCTTAATCGATCTCTTAAGCTGCATGACATATACTTCTCCAAGAACATCTCAGAGAACTAAGTCCAAGACAAAGGAGAAGATCCAACTAGTCTAGAATCTATAAAACCTCTCTACCAATGATGAGTAGACAAATCCAACTGATATGTGGTGTAATCAACACCATGCATCTCAATAAGGCCTAAACCATAAAGCCTATCCTCACAAGTCGTAAGATACTCATATGTATCCTCACTTAGAGCACCAAAAAACCTAGATGGAGCTAACCTCAAAAATCTATCCAACATCTTCTGTTTCTTAAAAAACATAGCAGGATGGGTCACAACTAGTTAAGCAGCTACCGATGGAATAAATATTGGTGCAGGGGGAACCTCAAACTTGGGAGTTGCAGCTACAGGCTATGCCCCCACCTCAATGGCACTCTCAGTAGACTATGCACCATCAGAAAATGCACTGCCAATAATCCCCAAAAGTTGAATCAAGGCATCTCTGAGCAATAAGGAAGGAACAAAACCTGGTGGATCTTGGGATGGTCCCTGGCCTACCGCTGGTTGTGGTAAAAGAATCTTTAGATCAGGTGCAAAAATAGGGTTCTGGGAAGGTGGTCTGTACTAGTCCCTAGCTAGGGACACATCACAAAGTTGTCCTTGACCTCTAGGTCACCCATAAATAGGGGTAGGATCCCTAGGCTCGATCTCGAGACCCTCATCTTGCATAGAAATAGCACATTTCCTAGCCATCTAAGAAAGAGTAATGTTAAGGGAATATTCTGCAAACCAAATGAGACTCTTAGAACAATATAAAAGAAAGAAGTGAATCACTCTTAAAAATGTCCCATATCCTCCCAAAGATATAAAACCGATGTCAACATTCTGATCTATGAGACTCTACTAGATACTTTCTCTTATACCAATAATATCGATGAAACCTAGGCTCTGATGCCAATTTGTCATGACCCAATTTACTAGTCATGATGACACCTACTAAGTCCCGCTAGTAGGTAAGCTAATATCATAACCCAGAGCTATCACAATGGGTTACTTCTATAAGAAATGTTGATGTAGGACAAATTTTATGAACACAAGTTAAAATAATAACATAGTGTTCTAATATAGATAAGCAATCATCATAAGACACTAATACCAACACTTGGTAAAGCTAATTCAAGAGCATCTAATGTCAATAATACAATCCAAAAAACTTAAATTACAATTAATACATCTGCCTTAAATACTAAAGACTTAATGAAAATATAGAGGGAAAATGGGCAACTTTAACTCCATGATCTAACCCTATCATCGAAGAACCAATCCCATATGAACTCGAATTAATGGCAGTAACTAGTACTCAAATCTACACCAAAAAGGTATAGAAGTGTAGTTTGAGTACCAAAACAATGGGTACTTAGTAGGCATCATTGGTAGACTGAGCTAAGTCATGATAAAATGATAATATAATGCAAGATAAACATATCTAAGTTACGGTAAAAAATCAAACCTGAATCATCTCCATCATCACAACATAAAATAAGACAATAATCCGGTACAATAATATATTATAGTGTATTATCACATGCCAATACCGTCGTACATGAGAAATAACAATTTTGAATCATAACGCATTCTAAAGTACAACCACAAGAAAACACAAGTACAAAGTTAGCGCCTGAACACCAACTAGTGCATAAAGTAAGGAACGATTCACCTCATACTATACTATGGGAAAGTACACCCAAGAGAGAGATAATAATAAGGCATTTAAACAATAACGAATATAATTCTCATTATTATTCAACTGTATTTCACATTTACCTTCAATTGGTAATTTTACCGAACCTTCACATGTTACCAACATTGACCACATCACCATATTCAATATAATTACCATTATTAGCTACTTATCATTAATACCAATTAGCCACTACTTATTAGTTATGCAAGGATCATTAACTAGTCTATAGATTCTTGGCCATCATATGATATTTCATTTGTTAGGAAACTATTACCATATAGCCATTCTTATAGTAACCATTACTTATCTAACCAACAATTGTCACTATCATTACTCACTAAGTGTATCATCATATTACACTAGTTTTTGCTTACCAACTAGGCTTGATCGGTCAATTTAAATAATATCCATCACTAATCCTTAGTTATCATTAATCATTAACTATACCCCTTAATAAACAACTAACGCTAGTAGGCTACAACTAGTATCCAAATGCAAATAATCTGCCCACATTACATATTAACAAGTGCATAAACATATAAGCATACAATTGCCATACATAGGGCTAGCCGGACTCAAATTGGTAGATATACTCATAAGCACACCAATAATCATCTTTTGGCCTTATTGGTTAAGTCATATCACCAACATATCCTCCGGCCTTGCCAGACATCATCATATCCTCAACATAATTCTCCAGCCTTGCTAGACATTATCATGTCACTAACATAATCCTTCGGCCTTTCTCGGCATATCAACTCAATAAATAATCTATGACAATAATAAAAGATAAGCTCTATAAGGGATAAAGTAAATGACAAGCCCCACGAGGGCTAAAGTAAATGAACATAAAAGAGATGTAAAGAATCAAATTAATTCTGAGTTTGATAAAGACCGATAACAAAATATATGTTGATCACTTCCCACTTTTATTTAGGCAGCTTAATTTCTTGATACATTCCTTTAGGCCTCATATGCTCAACTTTTACTTGTTGACACACCATGCATTTGGCCACAAAATTAGCCATATTCCTCTTTATATCATTTCACTAATACATGTCCTTGAGTTCATGATATATTTTTGTCGAACCAGGATAAACAACATAGCGCGACTTATGCACCTCAGCCAAGATCCTCTCATGTAATCCATCTAAATTAGGAACACATAACCTCCATTGGTACCACAAAGCACAATCACTACTAATCTCAAAGGCCATCACCTTCTTTCCACCTACATCATCCTTGATCAAAATGATATAAAGACTCTTGTCATCATCCTTAAGGTATTTTTTAGTAAACATATATTGCAGGCTATTATGATTAGAAAAGATATCCATATTCACTTTATACAAATAGTGACTCTATATTTTCAATGCAAACACCATTACTAATAGTTCTAAGTCATGAGATGGATAATTCCTCTCATGCACCTTCAATTGTCTAGAAGCAAAAGCTATCACCTTTCCACGCTTAACCATAACACAACCAAGTCCCACCTAGGATGCATTATAGTAGACCACAAACCTATCAATACCTTTGAGAAAGTCAAAATCAAAGCCAAAATTAGGTTATCCTTTAGTTTTTCAAAACTTCTCTCACAAATATTGGGCTATAAGAACTTTACCTTCTTATTAGTCAATTTAGTCAACGGGGCAGCTATAGTAAAAAAACTCTCCACAAACCTCCTATACTAGCAAGCCAAACCTAAAAAGCTCCGAATATCGATTGGAGTTATGGGTCTAGGCCACTTCTTCACCAATAAAAATTTTTGTAGTTCCACCATGATCCCTTTACAAAAAATAATATGACCCAAAAAAGTGACAGCATTCATCCAAAATCCACATTTAAAAGTTTGGCATACTACTATTGCTTCATTAAGGTCTGTAATACAATGAGGAGGTGATTTACATAATCCACCTCACTCTTAGAGTACACCAAAATGTCATCTATAAATATAATGACAAGTAGATCTAGAAACTAATGAAAGACCCTATTCATCAAATCCATGAATGTTATAGGGGCATTAGTTAAGACAAACGTCGTCACCAAGAACTCAAAATGCCCATATAGGGTATGAAAGGCAATATTAGTGATATCAACCTTCCTAATATTTAACTGATGATACCCGAATTGAAGATTAATTTTGGATAAAAACTTAGCACCGTGCAACTGATCAAACAAATCATCTATCCTTGGAAAAGAATACTTATTCTTTGTCATCACCTTATTCAACTATTAGTAATTAATACACATCCAAAGGGAACCATCCTTATTACACACAAATAAGACTAGTGCACCCTACTTGTACATACTAGGATAGATGAAACCCTATTTAAAAAAATCCTAGAGTTGCTCCTTTATAACACCCTGGGTTTTGACCCTAAGAAAATTTCCTAGAATTCTGGTCTTTGGACCCAATATGACTCATGGGAACGAATCATGTGATAGGGTACAAATGGTATTACCCTATCATATGCTGACCAGTGTTGGTTGGTGGAATGGATTTTGGTCATTGGAATAGGTATGACTTGGTGGTACGAGTCATATAGTTGGATACGGATCGTTTGGCTCCTAAAATTAATCTTAGACTTGGATTAATTAGGTTGGACTGAGTATGAGTGGATCACCATGATTCGTAAGCCAGGGTACGTATAGTACCATGGACTTATATGGTGGACAGTGTCTAAATCTTCCTTGGACTTATTCTGCCAGGGGTACAAATCGTATGAATTAGATACAACTTGATTGGATGAGTCATATGCCTAAAAGTATTAGATCTAATGGTTGAGGCTAGGATATGAGTAGAGGGTACCAATGGTATCAGAGGTATGACCCATGAGGGTCAGTCGTATCCCTGTGATGGGGTTTTTTTAACTTAAGTGGGGGTATTTTGGACATTTCTCTACTTAACCTAATAAGTTCCCATGACTTTTAACCTACTTGGGAGGTTACTTACCTTATTATTCTATTTATTAACACATAGAAACACTTCTAAAACACTTTATAATTCTCTCAAAAACTTTTGAGCAAGGGAAGCTAGGGTTTCAACTAGAGGATTAATTTGGGGCTTGTCTTAGTGAATTTTTTCCATCATCATCTTGGTTTAAGGCATGTTCTCTTCCCTAATTGTTAATTCTAACTAAAAGCATGGTTTTTATGAATCTTTTTATGACTTTATTGATTGTATGATTTTGGTTTTTAAATATGATTTGGGGGTTCTGATATTAAATGGTTGGTTATGGTTTACCATTATTTTAATTATTTTTTATCTATATTAATGGTGGTTTTGGATGATTGGATTGCATGGTAATAGTGTAATGGTATTTGGAATTGGTTTTGGTCATATTATTCCACCAATGTGTTTGAAAAAATATCTATAAGAATATTTTCATTGTATTGATTACTTTTAATGGAACTCTTTCTTGTTTTAACTTTGTAAAGGAATTATGCATGGTTTAAAGGGCTTGGAAAGGTAACTATCTAAATGGTTATGCTTGTGGGGCACATTGAATCCCCTAAGTGGTTTAATATGGTAAATAGAAGGGCACTTGGAAGTCCCCTTAAACCTATTTATGGTTGGCTATGGATAGTACTTACAAGTATGGTCAGTATGACGATACCATCACTAAATATCCTTGGTTAATAAATGGTAAATAGATTTATTGGTTACTTGGTAATGGTTTTAATTGAGCAATAATGGCGGATGTGTAGGAAAGCCATGGAAGGTGGAGGTCCCGAGGGGACCAAAACTAAAAACTTATATTTGCCAATGTAAGGTTGGTATTGGTGACCATATGCATGATGTCACACTATATTTAATAGTCATCCTAAGTTTTCATCCCTAGTCGTACGTCTTCATACACTAGGTCCCTTTTAGCAGGGGCTGAATCTATATAACCTGCGGGTGGTTTAGTATGGCAAAGCTACATAGCCTAGGTAAAGGTTTTAAATGAATGCTAAACCCAGTTCCTTTTTATCGGCATGGTTATATATATGTATAGTTGTATGCATATGGATGGTTTTACTTGGTTTTATAAATGGAATTATTTTATCCTTATCCTATGTTTATAGTAGCGATCACTCACTAGTATGTCTTTGGGTGGAAGTATACCCACGCTATGCAGGAACCGGCTATTCTACTTCTTTGACATAGTGATTGACTCAGGAATAGCTGTTGGATTGAAGTGGTGAGCTTTCATATTTTTGAAAGGACCCATTTCATATTATGGATATTTCTAGAATTTTTTATTTTAATTTGGATATTAGTTAGGCCATGGTTGGGGGCATGTCACAACTAAATTTTATTTCTCTTTTGGTTACAGGCTTTGTGGTACTACTATGGGTTATTATGGGCAGGATCGGTTTGGTGTTAGCCTTTGTATTAGAATAAGCTGGTGGGCTGACATCATTAGACATAATTTCTCACTGTTCCATTATATTTTATTTTGGGATAAATATATTATATTTTAGAACTTATTTGGTTATGGCCTAGTTTATGGCCTTTGGTATGGTTTGGTATGATTTGTGTGGTTAGTGTGGTATGGTTGGACTAGGTTGGGTTGGTTATGGTTGTGACCCTATCCTAGATTCTTTATGTGATCATTTATGCTATCTTTCTTATATGTTCAAAATTCATCCCATCAAGGGATGCAAGAGGGTATTCGGTTGGGAAATAGGGGGTGGTCCTCAATCCTGAATGGACTTGGGATGCCCATTACGACAAGGACCCTATTCATGTCATGTTAATTTGGTATCATAGCTTTAGGTTCGTGGTCAATTAGGATTTCACAAAGCCATATCGAGTAGAGTCTCTTTTAGGGGTGTGTGGCGTGCCACACACTTAAAGGAGAGGCTACAAGGTATTAAGAAATATTTCACTTTCTTGGTATTCTATTTTCAAGCTTGAAGTCTTAATCCTAGAATCTTCTCTAATCCTTGTCTGTTTGTCTTTCAGATTATGCCTCATAGATCTAAAACATAAGAAAATTCTCCTAACCCATCTGGGGATAATGCTGAAGGGGTGCATCCTACTTCTAAGGTTCATCTTCGATCTCAAGATCCTATCCCTGATAGTTTTAGAGTTCTACCAGTTTCTACTAGTCCTCCTCAAGGTAAGGTGACTAATATGGAATTTCATTAGTCTATTCATGTTATTGCTCAGATGGTCACACCTCAAGATGAGAGCGGGGTACAATTGGTGCTTTGTCTGGTGAGTCCACAAAGGTTGGCCAATTTATGAAGATGGGTTCTCCTATTTTTTTTAGAGTGAAGGTAGAGGAGGATCCACAGATCTTTTTAGATGAAATGAAAAAACTATTTTGGGCGATGCAGGCCACTAATGTGGAGGGGCTAAACTTTGTAGATTATCAGCTCAAAGATGTTGCATATCAGTGTATGAATTGTGGGATAGGGATAGGGGTGATATGGAAGAATATGTCTTATGGGATACTTTTTCTAGGACCTTCTTAAATTGGTTCTTTTCTCAAGAGTTGAGGAAAGAAAAGATAGAGGAGCTTGTGAACCTCAAACGAGGGAGGATGTCTATCAAGGAATATGCCTTAAAGTTTTACCAATTGTCAAGGTATGCTCCTGATTTAGTGGTTGGCATGTGGGAAAGAATGAGGAAGTTCTCTTCTGGGTTAAATCAAGATTTGATCTTGAAGAGCAAAATTGCCTTTCTAATTAAAGATATGGACTTCTCTAGGTTGACTATTCATATGCAGCAAGTGGAGGATGAAAAGAGAAAGCAAGTAGAGTTTGGAGATAGATAGGGTAAGAGGAGTAGGTTTTCTGACAAAAGAGGTGCTCAGTCTCAAGGTGTCGGGATATGGAAAACGGTAGAAAAAAATGGGGGAGTTGTGGTTCCTTCTCTTCTTTTAGTGCTCCTTTCTAGATGGGTGACTGGCATCATCAAAGTGGTCACAATTTTAGGGCACATGGTTCCCAATCTCAGGAAAGTAAAGGTCAGTTAGTTTTTTTATGCCCTTATTTTCTATTTTGGGGTCCTCCTTATTGGGGTTATTGTGATAAAGGAAAGGATAAATTCTTCAAGTATGGCTAGGAAGTCCATCGGATTAGGGATTGTCTGATTAATAAGGCTGCTACAGGGGTAAATAAGATTCCTGTGGATTCATCCTCTGCTCCTACACCTGGTGGTGCCATAGCTACTTCTGTCACTGTTCCTAGTTCTAGTATTGGTCGGAACAGGTTGTATGCTTTTGCCTCCCAATAGGAATTTGAGGCATCACTTGATGTCATTACTGGTACATTATAGCTTTTCTCTAATGATGTATATTATTTGCATGATCCAGGTTCCACTCTCTCCTATATGACTTCTTATGTGGCTGTATCTTTTAGTTTTAATTCGAAAGTTATTTTAGATCTTTTTTCTATTTCTACCTTAATAGGTGACTCAGTTATTGCTAAGAGAGTCTATAGGGGAGGTGGTATTTGTTGATGGAAAGCAGACCTTGGTGGATCTATTTGAATTAGGTATGTTGGACTTCGATGTCATTCTGGATATGGATTGGTTGCACTCTTATTATCCTTCCTTGGACTGTCAGACTCGTACGGTTATCTTTAGGTTCCCTAGTAAGCCAGTTATTGAATAGGAGGGTGGTTCTTTAGCTCCTAGGGGAGATTTATTTCTTATTGTAGAGCTCAGAGGTTAATTTTTTAAGGTTGTCTTTATCACTTTGTCTGAGTTAAAGATTCTAACTTTGAAGCTCCTTCTTTTCAATCAGTTCCAGTAGTTAATGACATTCCAGGGGTCTTTCTGAATAATCTTCCTAGTGTTCCTATGGATAGAGAAATAGAGTTTGGTATTGATCTAGTTACAGAAACTCATCCAATTTCTATTCCTCCATATAGAATGGCTCAGGTTGAGTTGAGGGAACTCAAGGAGCAACTTAAGGATCTTCTGGACAAGGGGTTTATTCATCCTAATATATCTCTATGGGGTGCACCGGTGTTGTTTGTGCACAAAAAGGACGGTTACCTTCTAATGTGCATTGACTATAGATAGTTAAACAAGGTGACAATCAAGAACAAGTAAGGTGGATCATGATAATCACCCCTGTATGGTGTTACAGACCTTAAAGGAATAGCAGTTATGTGTCAAGTTCTCCAAGTGTGAGTTTTGGTTAAACGTTGTAACTTTCTTAGGTCATATTATGTCTAGTGAGGGGATCATAGTGGATCCACAAAAGGTTGTTATGGTGAAGAGGTGGCATAGACCCATGAATCCATCCGATATTTGAAGCTTCTTGGGTTTAGTCAGGTATTATAGGAGGTTTGTGGAAAGATTTTCGTCGATAGCTTCTCCTTTGACTAAGATAACTCAGAAGAAGATTAAGTTTTCTTGGTCGAATGCTTTTGAAGGGAGTTTCAAGAAATTGAAGGATAAGGTAACTTTGGCTCCAATTCTGACTTTGTCGGAAGGCAATAATGGGTTCGTGCTATTATGTGATGCATCTTGGGTAGGTCTTAGATGTGTGTTAATGTAGCATGGGAAGGTGATTGCGTATGCTTCTAGGTAGTTGAAAGTGTATGAGAGTAACTAGCCTACTCATGATTTGGAGCTATTGGCGTTTGTGTTTGCTTTGAAAATATGGCATCATAATTTGTATGATGTTCACGTTGGCATCTTTTCTGATCATAAGAGTCTACAGTATGTGTTCACTCAAAAGAAGCTTAAACTCAAGCAGAGAAGATTGCTTAATCTTCTCAAGTACTATGATATGAGCCTTCACTATCATAGGTTAGGCTAATATGGTTGTTGATGCTCTTAGCAGGTTGTCCATGGGGATTTTGGCTCATGTGAAGAAAGAAAAGCGAGAATTGGTGAATGAAATTCACTGCTTGGCTAATCTTGGAATTCATATCTTAGACTCCAAGGATGGTGGTATGATGGTGCAAAAAGTGGTTTGATTGTCTCTTGGTGCGAAGATTAAAGAGAAAAAAGCATTAGACCCTGTCTTGATGAAAATCAAGAGTGGTGTTGGAGGGAAAAAGGTAGTGGTATTTGAGATCGATGGTGATAGTACTTTATGGTACCAAGGGAGGTTATTTCTTCCTGATGTCGATGGTTTACGACATAGGATTTTGGCTGAGGCGCATGAATCACGATATGTTGTTCATCCCGGATTGACTAAGATATATCTTGATCTAATAGAGATGTATTGGTGGAATGGCATGAATTAGATGTGGCTAATTTTGTGGCCAAGTTCATGGTGTGTCAATAAGTTAAGGTTGAGCATATGAGACCTGCAGGGTTGTATGAAGAAATTTATTTGCTCAAGTGGAAATGGGAAGTAATCAATATAGATTTCATTATCGGTCTTCCCCGATCTCAGAATCAATTTGATTTGATTTGGGTCATTATGTATTGGATGATAAAATCTGCTCACTTTTTGCCAGTGCAGACTACCTTTTTGATAGAGAATTATGTGAAGCTTTATCTTCAGGAGATTGTAAAGCTGCATGGAGTACCCATTTTGGTTATGTCTGATTATGGTACACAGTTCTCATCCCATTTTTGGCGGACTTTTGAGAAAGAATTGGGTACTAAGGTGAGTCTGAGTACTGCTTTTCACCCGTAGACGGATGGACAAGAAGAGAGAACTATTTATACATTGGAGGATATGCTTTGGGCATGTGTGATTGATTATGGTGGCAATTAGGTTGAGCATCTACCTTTGGTATGGCTCCATTTTGAGGCATTGTATGCTAGGAGGTGTAGATCTCTTATTGGTTGGGTTGAGCTTAGGGAGGTGGATATGTTTGGTCCCAACTTGGTTTACCAGGCTATGGAGAAGGTGAAGGTGATTCCAGATAGGCTTAAGGCTACCTAAAGTCGCCAAAAGTCCTATGCGGATGTTAGGGATAGAGACTTAGAGTTTGAGGTTGGGGATAAGGTTTTTCTTAAGGTATCTCCCATGAAGGGAGTAATGTGGTTTGGTAAGAAGGAGAAGCTCAGTCCCCGGTATGTTGGTCCTTATGAGGTTTTGTTGCGAGTTGGTAATATTACCTATGAGCAGGATTTGCCTTCTAGATTGAGCTCGGTTCATCCAGTATTTCATGTCTCCATGTTTTGGAAGTGCCTTGGTGATCCATTTTTTATTTTTCCTTTGGAGGGGTTGGGTATCTTGGATTCTCTATCTTATGAGAAAATCCCAATTGAGATCTTAGATAGGTAGGTTCATCATCAGCGGACCAAGGATGTGGTCTTAGTTAAGGTTCTATGGTGGAACCATAAGGTAGAAGAAGCTACATGAGAAGTGGAAGAGGACATAAAGTCCAAGTATCTGCATCCATTTTCTACTCCAGCGATTCATGCGGAAGGTATGTGTTTACAACACATTTTTATTTTCTGAGTTTGTTAAAGAAAAGATCAATATCCTTGCCTCTTTGTTTTCAAACTTTGTTGAAGGTTGGAAATATATTTGATAATGCAAATGACTCATGCGTGTGGTTACCCCTACCTTGTCCATCATTCAAGGACAAATGTTCCTAGTGGGGGAGACTATAACACCCTGGGTTTTGACCCTTACAAAATTTCCTAGAATTCTGGTCTATGGACCCAATATGACTCATGGGAACAAGTTGTATGATGTGGTATGAATGGTATGGTCCTATCGTATGCGACCAGTGTTGATTGGTGGGATAGATTATAGTCACTGGAATGGGTACGACTTAGTGGTATGAGTTGTATGGTTGGATACAGATCATTTATTTTCTTAACTTAAACTTAAAATTGGCTTACTTAGGTTGGATCTGAGTATAAGTAGCTCACCATGAGCCATAAGCCAGGGTACGAGTCATACCATGGACTCATATATTGGACAGTGTCTAAATCTTCCTTAAGTTTATTCTGCCAGGGGTACCAATGAAGGGCATGGATCATATGCTTTAGATATGATTGGTTGGATGAGTCAAATGCTTTACAGTATTGGATCCAATGGTTAAGGCTAGGATATGAGTGGAGGGTATCAATCGTATTAGAGGGTACCACCCGTGAGGGTCAACCGTATCCCTGTGACCGGGTTTCTATGTAACTTAAGTGGGTGTATTCTGGACATTTCTCTACTTAACCTAATAAGTTCCCATGACTTATAACCTACTTTGGAGGTTATTTACCCTATTATTCCATTCATTAACTCTTCAAAACTCTTCTAAAACACTCTATAATTCTCTTAAAACTTTTGAGCAAGGAAAGCTAGGGTTTCAACTAGAGGATTAATTTAGGGCTTGTCTTGGTGATTTCTTTCCATCATCATCTTGGTTTAAGGCATGTTCTCTTCCCTCATTGTTAATTCTAAATAGAAGCGCGGTTTTTATGAATGTTTTTATGACTTCATTGATTGTATGATTTTGGTTTTGAAAAATGATTTGGGGGTTTTGATATTAAATGGTTGGTTATGGTTTTCCAAGGTTTTAATTATGCTTTTATATGCATTAATGGTGGTTTTGGATAATTTGATTGCATATTAATGGTTTAATGGTAATTGGAATTGGTTTTGGTCATATTATGCCACCAATGTATTTGACAAAATGCCTAACAAAATATTTTCATTGCATTGACTACTTTTAATGGAACTCTTGCTTTTTTTAACTTAGTAAAGGAATTATGCATGGTTTAAATGGATTGGAAAAGTAAATGGATAAATGGTTTTTCTTGTGGGGTATATGGAATCCCCCAAGTGGTTTAATATGGTAAATGGAAAAGCACTTAGAAGTCCCCTTATACCTATATATGGTTGGCTATAGATAGTACTTGCAAGTATGGTCAGTATGATGATACTACTAACTAAATGGCCTTGGTTAATAAATGGTAAATGAATTAGTTGGTTGCTTGGTAATGGTTTTAATTGGGAAATAATGGTGGTATGTGTAGCAAATTCATGGAAGTTGGAGGTCCCAGGGGACCAGAATTAGAAACTCATATTTGCTAATTCGAGGTTGGTCTTGGTGATCGTGTGCATGATGTCACACTATATTTTAGGTGATGTACTAGTTATCCCAGGTTTTATTCCCTGGTTGTACGGCTTCACGCACTAGGTCCCTTTCAACAGGAGGATCTGAACCCATATAGCTCATGGGTGGTTTAGGATAGCAAAGCTACACAACCCAAGTAAAGGTTTTTAATGCATGCTAAACTAGGTTCCTTTTCCCTGCATGGTTATATATATGTATGGTTTTATGCATATGGATGATTTTACTTGGTTTTATAAATAGCATTATTTTATCCTTATCCTGAGTTCATTCTAGATATCACTCGCTAACCTATCTTCGGTGGTTGTATACCCACGTTATGTAGGAATCGGCCAATCTACTCCTCTTACATAGTGATTGACTCAGGGACAGCTATTGGATTTAAGTGGTGAGCTTTCATATTTCCGAAAGGCTCCATTTCATGTTATGGATATTTCTAGACACTTTGATTTTATTTTTAATATTGGTTGTGGCCATGGTTGGGGGTATGTCCCAACCGGATTTTATTTCTCTTTTGGTTAGAGGCTTTGTGGTACTACTAAGGTTTGGTATGGGCGGGATCGGTATTAGTGTCGGCCTTGACATTCGATTAAGCTAGTGGGATTACATCATTGGACATAATTTCTCACTATTTCATCATATTTTATTTTGGGTTTAAATGTATTATGTTTTGGAACTTATTTGTTTATGGCCTGGTTTATGGCCTTTGGTATGGTTTGGTACGGTTGGGGCAGTTGGTGTGGTATGGTTGGACTCGGTTGGGCAAGTCACGGTTATGACCTTATCCCAGAATTATCATGTGATCATTTATGCTATTTTGTTATATGTTGGAAAGTCATCCCATTAAGGGTTGCGTGAGGTTGTTGGGTTGGGCAACAGGGGGCAGTCTTCGGTCCTGGATGGACTTGGGATGCCCATTACGTCAAGGCCCTGGTTCGGGTCATGTCATCCTTAAGCTTCTTCAACTCAGCTTGAGCCATTCTATATGGGGGAATAGAAATTGGACGAGTTTCCGGAAAAAGATCAATCCCAAACTCAAGCTCCTTATCAAACGGAACACCAAGAAGGTCATCAGGGAAGACCTCATGAAATTTATTCACCACCTGGGTGGAATTCAAAGAAGGACCCTCCAAGATAGAATCTTTGACCCTGACCAGATGATGGAGACACCCCTTGGAGATTAATCTCCAGGATCTAAGATATGATATGAACTTCCCTTAGGAGCTATAGAACCACCCTTACACTCAATAACTGGCTCATTAAAGAATTTTAAAATGACCTTACAGTCTAAAAACACATAGCACGAGTGCAATCAATCCATCCCCAATATGACATCAAAATCCACCATATCTAATTCAAACAAATCCACCAGAGTTTCTTTACTACCAATAGATACCACACACCCCCTATAGACTCTTCTAGCAATCATAGAGTCACCTACCAGGGTAGAAACAGAAAAAGAGTCTGAAATAACCTTAAAACCAAATCTAAAATACATAGCCACAAATAGGGTCATATAAAAAAGAGTAGACCCCGAATCAAGTAAACACTACACATCACGGGAAAAGAGTTTCAACATACCAGTCATGACATCAGGCAATGCCTCAGACTCCTGTCGGGTAGTGAGAGCATAGAGATGGTTCAGACCAGTATCAGAGCCAAATAGTACACCCTTTACTGTCGGAGCTGATGATGAAGCTACTGGAACCTTATTCTCCCAAAGCAACCTTACCAACAAGATAGTTTATAAGCATATGCCATGGATGACCATAGTTGAAGTACTTGTCCCTCCTTTTATCACAAAAACCCTGATTCAATCTACCATAAAACCTGCAGGGAGGATATGATGGAGTTGACTGGGCCTCACTAGCCTGAGACTGGGTACCTTGTGCCCTGAAGTTGTCTCCACCTTGGAAATACCTTTCACCCAACGGCTTTGGGTAGGGAGCACTAGCTGTCGATTAAGACCCATAGTTGCCCTACTCCACTTCCCTCCATCCCTTCCACTTTGCTGTTGGCCACCACTCTACTCAGAGAACCTAAATTTCTACCCAGCCTCTCCTCTATCTCAGCTTGCTTCTTCTTCTCTTCCTCTACCTGTAGCATGTACACAACCAACCTGGAGATATCCATGTCCTTGATCAACAAGGAAGCCTTACTCTCTAAAATCAAATCACTGGAAAACCCAAAAGAGAACTTCCTCATTCTACCCCTCATAATAGAAACCATCTCTAGAGCATACCTAGATAACTAGAGAAACTTCAAGGCATACTTCTTGACTGACATCTTACCTTACTTCAAATTAACAAACTCTTCCACCTTTTCTTTCCTCAACTCCAGAGGAAATAATCAGTTAAGGAAAGCATTAGAAAAATGCTCCCATAGAAATGAAACAACATCGCTACCCCTTGCCTAATCCCATTCCTTTTACCATTGGTACACCACATCCTTCAGCTAATAGCGGCAAACTCCATAACATCCATATTCGTGGCATGCATATCACGAAATATCTTTTCCATCTAATCGAAAAAACCTTAAAGATCCTCCTCTACCCTAACACCAGTAAAGGTCGAAGAGTTTAACCTCATGAATTGGCAAACCATTATGGCCTTAAAAGATGGAGTAACAAAAACACCCTGCTTAGACTGAAAAGCTACCAACTGTGCCAACATATGAATAGATTGATGAAACTCAACATTTATCACATCAGCCAGAGGATATCAGGGAGGACAAAAGGGAACCAGTAGAACTCCAAAATATTCTGGAACTAGACCCCTAGATCGGGTATGAACCCCATAAGTAGAATGGGTCCCATCATCATTGTCCTCAATTGAGACAAGGGAGTTTTCATAAGGTTTAGATCATTGAGGAGGCATGATTTGAAAAGTGAACAAGCAGGAATTAGAAGAGAATTTAGGACCTTAGACTCTACACCTTGAAAATAAAACACAAGAAAAAAAACATTCCTAAATGCCTTGTAGCCTCTCTCTTATGAGTGTGGCGTGCTACATACCTTTAAAAGAGACTCTACGTGATACGACTTCATAGACACCTACGTAACCATGAACCTAGGTCTCTTATATGAATCTGACATGACTCAAACTAGGGTCTGGTCGTGTCGGGTTCCTCAATTCCAACTAGGAATAGAGACTTCCCCCAATACCCAACCATAACTACCCAACACCCTATGTCAAATGAATTTCAAACATATAACAAAATAAAATAATAAATAATAAAAGACAATAATAAAATCCATAACCATAACCATCCAAAAATCCAACCAAATATCCAACTAGTATCAGACCCAATACTAATACCAATGCCAAGCTTACACCAATACTGACATTGCTTATGCCCATAGTATTCACACAAAGCCTTTAAATAGAAATAAAGAACATTGGTCGAGACATGCCCCTGACCATATCAAAAAATAAAGTTCAAAAAATAAGCAAAAGTATAAAAAGATATCCATAGAATGAAATGGAGTCTTTCGGAGTATGGAAGCTCACCACTTCAGTCTGACATGAACTTTGTCCTCGAATCCAAGTCACTAAGTAGGAGGAATAGTATGGTTTATTCTTATACCCATGGGGATACAGTGACCAAAGATGGGTTAGTAGTGAACACCAGCATGTACTCAGGAATAAGGATAAAATAATGTCAATATTTAAAACTAGGTTAATAACCAAGTGCAATCGCATTCAGACATATATATATATATACCATGTTGGGAAGTGGGATCGGGTTTAGCATGCATTTAAAACTTTAACCTGGGTTGTGTAGCTTGACCATCCTAAAACCATCCATAGGCTTTGTGGGTCCAGTGTTACCCCCTGAACGAGCCCCAGTGCATGTCAGCACATGAACTGGAGATATCATAGGTGTCGAGGATTTTGTGTACCCTTTGTCCTCTATGATACATATATACAAGTATATGTTAAGGGATTCTCATGTACCTAATAAGTATATGGTCACCATGAACATCCCTCATATCGGCAAACATAAGTTTACAGTGTCTATCCATTGGACTCATACCTTCATGATTAGCTATCACAACCCGCCATTATTGCCCAATTTAAAACCTTTGGCACATAACTAAACCACCAATTCCAGAGTTAATTACCAAGGCATTATGAAGTAGGATCGCCATACCGACTATAGCTTGCAAACAATGTCATTAACCAGCACTTCAGGGATTCCCATGTACCCCACATGATTTCCAATTAAACCAAAGCCACGGCCACCAAGGTATTTCCAAAATATTTAATTCAATCAAATCAATTTAGGTTCCATTACCATAATATGGAATGCAAGGTTTTCAATAAAAGTCAAACTATGTCACAAAAACATTCTCATTGTCATTTTAACAAACGTGTTGAGGGCATGTTGAATTTTTTCACGACCTGAGACTACCTCTAGTTGTAACATAGTTGTTAAGGCTACAAGTGACCCCAATCTAACCCATAATTTGGTATCTACTATGAGCATTGAATAAATTATTAATAAAATATCATATGTGGAAGCTAAACTAATGAAAACTCTTATAAGATATAATACTGAAATAATACCTAACATGTCTGAACTTGTAATACAACTAAAAACAAGATTGACTATCTGAAAACCTCTAATACATAAAGAGTCGATGGGAATAACCCCTAACTAAATCCGACCGACTGAAATAAAGGAAGTACTGAAAATAACTACAAATAACTTGTCCTCAAAGGATGAGGACTCACCACAACCGTTGTTGAGTGGCACTGAACTAACTAAGGGCAAACGGGGAATTGAGCATCCGGACCTATTCTAAGACAGCATAGCACAAAAGAGAGTATGTGATTAGTACTTTCAATGTATTGGTATGCGATATGGGGCCATCTAATACACATATAAGAACTGAGCATGAATGTATGAACATGTAATAAGAATGCATGACCAAGAATAAACATATGTTGGAATAATCTGTAACACTGAATAAACTGAAAAACTGATAAACTAAAACTTTGTCATGCACACCTGAGCTGATATGATCTACATACTAAACTGAGACTATGGGAGCTAACATCTAATTGACATTCCCCAATCTGAGCTAATCAGGGTCCAACCTACAACCCCAGTTTGAAGGGTATCAATACCTTACCATAGTAACTAACACTAGTTATGCGGATCCACTAAATTGGTGTCCCAAAGGACTAGGGTGTCACCCTCAACTAGCAGGTTCCTCTAAAAGAGGACCAACCCTCTATTGGCAGGAAGACCTCTCATACCTATATTGGCTATGTAGTTCTGGAACTTAGGGATTGTTACTAAAGGTCTCACCCTCGACTGGCATAAAAGCCTTCATCCCTAAGTTTGCTTACTGCCAAGTTCTACTCCCAACTAAACTAACACAAAAGCATAAACTAATACGTGCACTGATAACTAATTTTCTCAAATAGGGTATGCTGAGAATAATAGTGCATTTATAATCTGAATATCATGATACAAACATAGTTTGGATGACTTGTAACTTAAAAATATGAAACATGTATGACTATCTAGGTATCGGAAGTTCATAACCCGCCAGAATAAGTTAACTCAACTAAGCATAATAATAATGGATAAATCATGAGATTAACAATCCATAAATTGATGATTAACATGGTGTCAACTGAACATGATATGGGTGACTGAGATTATAAAGCATGTAAAAAAATAATTCACATAGTGAAACATATTCTCATGGTTTGTATTCAGAACTATTAAGAAAAAGTTGAGTAAATTTGTATTTCACATTGAGATTTCATAAAAAGAGAGAAAGGGGTTTATACTTGTAAATAAGGAATTATTGGGACTCAATGGGTGAAAGGAACCTATTGATGAATATCCCACATACTTGAGTTGCCTAAATTCTTAAAGGGAATTTGAAATTGAAGCCTTGGGAAGGTGAATTCATTGAAGAGAGCTTTTGATTTTTGTGTTCTTGAGAGAGGGAGGAGATTAAATGATGTTAATATTGATGAATGGGGAAAATAATGCCCCTCTTGGGTTTTAAATCATAGATTGGGTGTTTAGGGAGATGAAAGGGACAAATTCCCCTTTTAACTTTAAGGAAGGTTGCCCAATTTTACACTACAGCGTGGCACAGTGCCTATTATAGAGGCCAGCCTCCGTGACATACTGCCTATTATGGAGGCTAACCTCCATGAAATGCTACATATTGAAGAGACTAACCTTTGTGACACACTGCATATTGTGGAGACTAACCTCTGTGGCATATTGAAAATGCGGAGGCATACTACCTCCATGGTCCAAAATCACTCTGAACCTCTTCTGAAAAATTCTAAAACTCTCCAGAATGACCCTTTTAATGTTCCAAAACATATTTCAACTCATAAATCAATATTTCAAACATAGGATGGCCAAAAATAAAATATCTAAAATCTTGGGGTGTTAAAATATCCATGTCACTTGTACTTAGTATGAAATAATTATTTTGGGGACCTTTAAACATGTGATGAATAGCTGGAAACTTGTCTAGGATCTTGTGGGGTATTACAATTTTGAACTGTAGTTCATGAAATTATTTTACCCCTTACTCTAGAGTTACATGCTAGTGCTCAACCCACTAACTGTATTCGGATTTTGTACCGCCATGCGATGTAGGACACAGAGACACTTTTACTTTTCCTAAGCAGTGTAGGACTTTTGAGTTGTCAGCAGTTAGTTTGAAGTGGTGAGCCTCCTTCTTCTAGAAGGTCATAGCTTCTTGGTTTATCTATTATCATAGACTTTTCCTTGGACCTATTTTTAGCTATCATCGGGGGAATGTCCCGACTTTGATTTATTTAGTTTTATTAGAGGCTTTGTGGATTACTGTGGACTGGGTATTGTCATTGATATTCTTAGACTTTTTTAAGCTTACATTATTCTATCTTGTTATATATGCGAGATTCATCCACTGCTAGCTATATTATGTTCTGTTTACTAAGCAAAAGGGTGGTCTCCAGTCCTCGATGGACTTGAGATACCTGTCATAGCCAGGCCCTGATTCGGTTCATGACAGTATTGGTGTTGGCAAAATAATCAAAGATCGCATGATAGGGGAATAACCAGTACATCCCTAGAATCGCATCAAAGTCTATCATATTTGATATAATAAGATCAGCTTGAGTATCAAACTCTCAAAAATTAATAATACATGATCTATAAACCGAATCCACTATTAAAGAATCACATAACAAGAGTAGGTTCACATAACAGCACATATAAACAATCCCTAGATAACTCTAACCGTGGTACATAATAAGCAGACACATAAGAGTAAGTAGATCCAGATCAAATAAAGAAAATGTCAACTGATGGTATACTGAGATCGTACCTGTAATAATAGCTTTTGAAGACTCAGCCTCTGGTCTACAAGGTATAAGCCTCCATTAATAAGCTGAAGTGTGTCATGAATGGTCCTACTAGACTAACCCTTATACTAATAAGGCTAATGTAAAGAGTATCTACACTTAGAACTACTGCCTCTGGACTAAAAGCCACTCCAGCTCACATTAAACTACCCTGGTATTACAGCCTCTTATCACTGCCCTTGGGCCTTGAATGCATATCCTCTATAATTTGATCATGATCAGAAACCTCAACAAAGATTTACCAGTAACAACCAAACTTTATGTAGCCATGCATGAATAGGGTTTAGTGAAGGCTCCCTATCCTAGTATCTAGCTAGGGATGCATTTTTCGATTGTCCTCGAATTCTAGGTCATCCATGAACTCTGATAGGATCCCTAGTCATAGACTTGGGGTCCTCATCTTGTGTAGCAATAGCACGTATTCTAGCCATCTGTGAAAGATCAAAACCAAAGAAATTTTTAGAAACCAACTCAAACTTATAGAAAGAAATGAGTGATGGAAGTGAATATCTCCTATGAATGTTCTATAGCCTCCCAAAGATAAGAAATGAATGTCATTGTTCCAATTTGTGAGACTCTAATAGACACTTGCAATGTCATTGTTCCAATTTGTAAGACTTCTAGGGCTCCAAACTCTTGAACTTGTGAAAACATAAGGAGAGTCTCTGGTAGGTAGGGGATTTAATGGCCTCTAGGTGCCACTTAAGAAGCTACTTGCAGTCACTACTAAAGCGGCCAAGTACTGCTAAAGCGATACCCGCTTAGGCTAGCAGACTAACAAATTTTCAAGTCTCCATTGATCCCTCAGGATTCATACAGAATATCATATATGTAAACAAACTATGATACCCTATGAAATTTGATATTTCTGACTCAATGAGCAGTCAAAATTTCCATAAAAAGTCATTTCAATGAAATGTTGTCCCAACACCCAGGGGCCATTTTTATTAATTTTTGGCCAGTAGCATCAAATGAGTCTGGAAGCTTTGGGATCCAAACCAAAGATCTCCCTAGCCTAAATTTGATGCTCAAGAGCTGATGGAACTGTCATATTTGGCATAAAAGATTCCTAAAGTAAAGTTTTTTCCTGATAGCCAATTTTACCAACGAAGACTTCAAAAAAAAGAATTGGCTCTAAAAATCAAACAAACTGCCCGATAACTAAACTGCCAGTTCCAATAGGTCATAAATGACTTGGGAAAACTATAGGAAAGCTCTAAATAGCAAAAATACCTGAAAATACAGAAAATGACTTGGAGGGTCATTACACCACTTTTATTATTTTAAGCTACTTTTTACATTCTCTCATAATTAGTTTTCAGTTATATTATTTGTATATGTATATACTTGTGTACCATTATATTCCATTGTATTGACTACATTTCTACTACATCTTTTATGTGATATAGTTTAAGTATTGGACCATAAGTTTTTCTTCTAGACATTCGATAACATTTGGAATTCAGCTAATTGGTGAGAGATCCTATCATCTAGTTTGGTTTAGTATTTTGATTCAATAAAGGTTATGGTGCCTTGTCCCTGATGACTCTTATACTAGTAATAGAAGCTTTATTAGATAGATAGTATTTAGTAGTTGACATTTTTCCATTCATTCTAGTAATGTCTTAATAATGATTCTCTCTTTTCATGTTTTAGCCCACTTTAATGTTCTATATTTTTTCATTAGTTTTATTATTATATAATGTTATATCTATGGAATGTCAAGGGTCTCATCGGACCACTAATAAGCAACTAGATATGGATCACGGTTATGGTGTTGACTCAGGTCGTGATAGATTCTCCAAAAGACTAAGAACTTATAAATGAAGCATCAAACAATTATGTTCCTAAAAACATAAATGATCCTATTTAATATAATAATGTTGATACAAAGTTGAGAGATTTGTTAGTAGAAAATGGATCTTTTAGAATTATTGACATAGATTTTCAAAGAATATATTCTCAAGGCATTTTTCACTAAACATTCTTTCTATAAATTGGCAAATGAAAATAAAACATGAGAGAAGATGGTTAGTAATTTCAAAGATTTGAATAAAATATTTAATTTTTCTTGCAAGTCATTTAATGCTACTTATAATACAAAGAATAATAAATTAGCTAGTGAAGGTAGTAGAGATTAAAAAAATCTTAGTACTATGCTTAGAACTCATGAAACAAGAAAATAACACATTATTAATATGAGTTCATGTACTTTTTTGAATTTAAGTTGGACAACAATAAACAATTGATAATAATATTCTAGAACAAATTAAAAAATATAAAAAATAATTAAAAAAATTATTATCAAAATTTTTGTCATAAAAACTATTGCAAATAATATTTTGAGAGTTACACAGAATAACGATAGGATCAATCAAGAAAAAATAAAAACTTCCTCAAACTTATTAAAATGATTACAAAATTTAATCCAATCATATAATAACATGTTCGGGAATTAAACATGATAAAATTCATAACTCTTATCTAGGACAAAATATACCAAATGAATTAGTAAGTGTGTGGAAAGTGAAACTAAAAATAGAATTATTGATAAAATTATAGAAACAGAGCATTTCTCAATCATACTTGATAACACCCCAGGTAGAAGTCATCAAGAGCAAACTATTGGAGTGGGTTATTTAAATAACACAAACAAAAATTATCAAATATTTTTTAGAGTTCTTAAAGGTGGATTGAATTATACAAGTGGAAAATATCCTTTTGAATTTATTTTAGATGAAACAAATTATTGGAGTTGATAATTTAAAAAGATGGGAACAAATCTAATATAATGAAAAAATAAAGAAATACAAAAAGGACTTCTCGATATAAATGTTACATCATTTTATATGTAGTTTTCATAATAATAATTTGATACTTTGCAATATGGATAATTTCACACCTTAAATCCTACTGAGATGGACAGGCACTCGATGCCCTAAAGACTCAAGAGAACCTACTTAAACCTATGCTTGCTAGGCATATAACTATGATAGTCATAAAGTTTTTAAATTATAAAAGATATAGTGGTATAAAAAACAACATAGAGATAGGCCCAAAATATATATACATGACTTGTCTGTTGAGGCTACAACTATTAGGAGACCAAACGTTACTGTACTTTACACATTATTCTACAAAGCCTCCATAAGAACAGAAACTTGGTCTAGGTCATACAGGCCCCGCCTTACCCATAACTACTATATAATGCCAAAATACATTTACCATGAATGACTCGATAAATCTCAAAATCAACATATAACTCACCAATCACAGCTAAATGTCTTGTACTCCTACTGAGGAGGTCTGCTAGCTAGCGCACCTATACTTGTGGCATGAAACAGACTATCCTTTGTGAGCGACATCAGCACAAACTAATGTACTAAATATATAAGGCATAAAGTGATCATACGTAAAATAAGATCCTAGATAAAATCAAATATCAATGTATAACTGTATAGATAAAGATAAAATACTATCTTTTCTTTCACTTATGGGACCACGTATATTACGTTCCTTTCTTTAATTGTCTCTTATTTTCTTTATAAACTTTGTAAGGCATATGATACAAATCACCAATTAAATAGTGGTAAAAAAGAATGACCATATTAGGCATTTAACTCCTAGAATACGATCCTCATAAATAAACAAATTAGAATCGATCTATCCTATACTTTTAGCCCTAGGAGACATCTATAAATATATAAATTATGATCGACCCATGCTAAGCCTTGGTTCCTGAGATTCCACTCACAAGTACATAAATTCACTTTACTTTATTTCCTTAATCATTGAGATTTCTCTTTTGGTAGTCATAACATTTTTTATCTTTTTAACTATATGCTACATCCTGGGTTTTGGTCTTAGAAACTCTTCTCAAAATTCGTTCTCCAGACTTAATACGACTCCAGGGTACAATCTGTATGCTAGGGTATGAGTGGTATGGTCCTGTCGTAAGCTGACCAATGTTAGTTGATGGGAAATTTTTTATCACTATAATGGTTATGACTTAGGAGTATAATTTGTAAGGCTTAGTATGTGTCATATTAGTGACTCATATGGTGGGCATTTTTTTATCCTCCTGGTAATTCATTCTGTTAGGGATACAGATCATGGGTATAAATCATATGATGATGTTACAACTTGGTTGGATAAGTCGTATATTGGACAGTGTCTAATCCAAAGGTTATGGCCTATTTAAGACAGGTGAAAACCAATCATAAATAAGGGTACAACTCATAAAAGGGTCAGTCATATCCCTATGATGGGTTTTTAAGGGACTTAAGTGGGGGTATTCTGGACATTTTCCTACTTACCCTAATTATGAATCACAAATTCTAATACACTTAGGAGGTTATTTACTCAATTATTCTATTCATTAATAATTAGAAAACTATTTCAAAATATATCATAATTCTCTCAAGAGCTTTTGGGGTAAGAAAGTTAAGGTTTTAACTTAGGGGTTGCTTTGGGGCTTGATTTGGTGATTTTCGTCCAACATTTTTCTCGATTTAAGGCATGTCCATATTCCATAATTATTATTTAAAAAAGGCATGAATTTTATAGATGTTTTCATGGTTTTAATATTGCATGGTTTATGGTTTTCAATTATTAATTAGGGGTTTTGTTTATAATGGCTTGGTTATGGTTTCCTCTGGTTAATTATGCATTTATATGCATCAATGATGGTTTTGGCAAAATTGGATTGCGTGTTAATGGTTTAATGGTCTTTTTAATTAGTTTGGTTATATTATGTCCCCAAGGTATTTGATAAAATGCTTATAAAGATATGTTCATTGCATTGACTTCTTTAAATGGTCTTACTTGTTTTCATCTTATATATGAAATTATAAATGGTTTAAATGGCTTACAAAGTTTAAAGTCTAATTGGTTATGCTTGTGGAGAACATGGTAGTCTCCCAATAGGTTAATATAGTAAATGAAATGGGCACTTGAGAGTCCCCTTAACCTAAATGGTTTGGCTTTGGATAAATCTTACAAGTATGGTTGGTATAATGATATCACTACTAATCGGACTTGGATAATAAATGGTAATTGGATTGTTTGGACATGGTTTTAATTTGGGCATTAATGGCGGAATGTGTAATCAAGCCATGGAAGGTAGAGGTTCCAGGGGGACTGAAATTGGAAACTCATATTTGCCAATATGAGGGGTCTTCGATGACCACGTATGAGTTTCATATTTTATATTGGAGGGATGTACTAGGCATCCCATGGGATATTTCCTGGTCATATGGCTACACACACTGGGAATTTTTTAGTAGGGGGAGCTGAACCCATACGGCCCATGGGTGTGGTTAAACGAAAATGTTACATAACCCAGGTAAAGGTTTCAAATGCATGGTTAACCCGAATTCCCTTTACCAGCACTTATATATATATGTATGGTTGTATGCATCATGGATGGTTTTACTTAGTTGTGTAAATGGCATTAGTTTATCCTTATCCTGAGATACATGCCAGCGGTTATTTGCTAATCTACTAGAGGCTGCATACCCACGCTATATAGAAAACGGTCGTTCAACTCCTCTTACATAGTGATTGACTCGAGGACAGCTTTTGAATCAAAGTGGTGAGCTTTCATCTTTTTTTAAGGCTTCATTTTATGATATGGACATTCTTATCCATTTTACTTTTGTTTTAGATATTATTTTTGGCCATGGTTGGGGGCAGTCACAATTGGATATTTGTATTCTTTTGGATAGAGGCTTTGTGGTACTTTTGGGGATTGGTATGGGTGGGATCAGTATTGGTTTTGGCCTTGGCATTAGAAGCTGGGAGGCTGGCATCATCGGACATGGTTTCTCACTATTCAATCATATTACATTTTAGGTTTATTATCATATTATGTTTTGATCTTCTCTTTGGTTTGGTATGGTGTGGATTATTGGTTTGGTGTGAGTTGACTTGGTTGGGTTGGTCACTATTGTGACCCTATCCCAGAGTCTGCATGAGAGTATTTATGCAATCTTGTTATATGCTCAAAATTCGGTTCATCCAAGGCTATGAAAGGTGGTTGGGTTAGGTTAAGGGGGTGGTCCCCAGTCCTGGTTTAACTTAGGATTCCCATTATGTCTAGGACCTAGTTAGGGTCATGACAAGTTGGTACCAGCGCTTTAGGTTCATAGTCAACTGCAAAGTCCACAAAGTTGTGTCGAGTAAAGTCTCTTTTAGGAGTGTGAAATGTTCCACACTCATAAGAGAGAGGTTGCCAAACATTTAGGAATATTTCACATTCTTAAAATTCTCAGTCCCAAAATCTTCTCTAATCCTTGGTAGCTTGTCTTTCAGATCATGACTCCTAGATCTAGAACACATAAAAACTTTTTTGTCCCATCTGGGTATAATGCTGAAGGGGTACCTCCTACATCTGGAGTACATCTTCAATCTCATGGTCCTATTTTTGATTTTATGTAGTTCCTCCTATTCCTCATACTGCTCCTCAAGTCCCTCAGGGTAACGTGATAAATGTAGAGTTTTGTCAGTCTATTTATGTTATTATTTAGATGGTCGTTGCTCAGGCTGAGTGGGTGTGTCCATTTCTTTATTTGTTGAGGCCACAAGGATTGGCCAATTTATAAAGATGGGTTCTCCTACTTTTATGGGAGTAAAAGTAGAGGAAGACCTACAAGGATTCCTGGATGAACTTGAGAAGATATTTTAGGTTATGTAGGATTTTGATGTGGAGGGAGTTAGCTTTGTGGCTTATCAGCTCAAAAATATTATTTATCGGCAATATGAGGAGTTGAACAAAGATAAGGGTGATATAGAAGAGAAAGGGTTATGGAAGGCCTTTTTTAATACCTTCATGGATTATTTCTTTCCTTAAGAATTGAGGGAAGCTAAGATGGAGGAGTTTGTAAACCTCAAGCAAGGAATGATGTCTTTGAGGGAATATACCTTGAAGTCTAATCAGTTGTCAAGGTATGCTCCTGATTAGGTGGCTGATATAAGGTCGAGAATGAGGAAGCTTGCTTTTGGGCTGAATAGAGTTTTGATTTTGGAGGGTAAAACTGCTTTGTTCATTAGGTATATGGATATCTCTTGGTTGAGAATTCATATGTAGCGGGTAGAGGATGAGAATAGAAGGCAGGCAAAATTTATGAAAGACAGTAAAAGTGGGGTAGGTGTTCTGATCAGAGAGGTGCGTAGTCTCAAAATGGTAGAGATGGTGGCAAATAGCAGAAAAAAGTAAAGGAGTTTTGGTTCCTTCTCTGCTACCAGTGCTCCTTACCGATAATAGTTGGGCGACAGGCATCACTAAGGTGGTGACAATTTTTGGGCTCAAGTTACCCAATATCAGGCGAGTAAAGGTTAGTCTTTTCTTCGTGTCCTCCTTGTCTATTTTGTGGTTGTCCTCCTCAGGATTCTATGAGAAACGTAGAGATAAGTGCTTCAAGTATGTTCAAGTAGGCCATAGGCTCAAGGATTGTTCGGTCAACAAGGTTGCTACATAGACTAATAAGATTATGGTGGCTTCATCTTCTACTTCTACACCTGGTGGTGTGGCATCTACTTCTATTACTGATCTTGGTTTTGGTATTGGTCGGAATAGGTTATATGCTTTGGCACTCCGGCAGGAATCCGAGGCATCACCTAATATTATTATAGCTCTTTTTCTGTGACATGTATTATTTGCTTGATTCGGGCTACACTCTTTCTTATGTGACTCTTTATATAGCGGTGTCTTTTGGTTTTGATCTAAAAATTGTTTTGGACCCTTTTCTATTTCTACCCCAGTAGGAGACTCAATCATTGTTGAATGGGTCTATAGAGTGTGTGGTATCTGTTGGTGATAGGCAAACCTTGGTAGATCTATTTTAGTTGGGATGGTGGATTTTAATGTGATTTTAAGTATTGAATGGTTGCATTCTTGTTATACATCTTTAGACTGTCAGACTGTAAGGTCTTTTTTAGGTTCCCTTGTAAGCTAAAAATAGAATAGAAGGGTTGTTCTTTAGCTCCTAAGGGGAGATTTATTTCTTATTTCAGAGCTCAAAGGTTAATCTCTGAAGGGTGTCTTTATCAGTTGGTTCGGGTCAAAGATTTCAACTCGAAATATCCTTCTTTGTAGTTAGTTTTGATAGTTAATGAGTTTCTAGAGGTCTTTCTAAATGATCTTCCTGGTGTTCCTCCGAATAAGGAAATAGAGTTTGGTATTGATTTGCTTTCGGATACTGTTTAATATCTATTCCTCTGTATAGAATGGCTCCGGATAAGTTAAGGGAACTCAAGGAGCAAGTTAAGAGTCTTCTAGATAAGGGGTTTATTCGTCTTAGTATTTCTCCATGGGGTAAACCGATGTTGTTTGTGCGTAAGAAGGATAGATCCCTTCGGATGTGCATTGACTACAAGCAGTTGACCAACATAATGGTCAAGAACAAGTATCCACTTCCTCAGATAGATGATTTGTTTCATCAATTATAGGGTGCCAAGTTTTTTTCTAAGATAGATCTTCGGTACGAGTACCATCATCATGAGATTCGGGAGATGGATATCCCTAAGATGGATTTTTATACTCGATATGGGTCTTTTAAGTTCTTGGTGATGTCATTTGGGTTGATAAATGCTCCAACAGCATTTATGGATTTGATGAATAGGGTGTTCAGGCAGTACTTAGATCTTCTTATCATTGTATTTATTGATGATATTTTGGTGTATTCAAAGAGTGAGGTGGATCATGCTAGTCACCTCCATATGGTATTATAGAAAAAAGGAACAACGGTTGTTTGCCAAGTTCTCTAAGTGTGAGTTTTGATTGAATGTCGTGACTTTCTTGGGTCACATTATTTCTAGTGAGGGGATAATAGTTAATCCTTAAAAAGTTAATGCGGTAAAGGGGTGACCTAGGCCCATGACTCTATCTGATGTTCGGAGCTTCTTGGGTTTAGCCAGGTATTATAGGTAGTTTATGGAAAGCTTTTTGTTGATAGCTGCTCCTTTGACTAAGTTAACTCAGAAGAAGGTTAAGTTTTCTTGGTCGGATTCATGTGAAGGGAGTTTTGAGAAGTTAAAGGATAGGTTGACTTTTGCTCTAATTTTGACTTTACCGTAAGGCAATGAAGGATTTATGGTTTATTATGATGTATCTCTAGTAGGGCTTGGTTGTGTTTTGATGCAGCTTGGGAAGGTGATTGCCTATGCTTAGGCAGCTAAAAGTGCATGAGAAGAATTATCCTACTCATGATTTGGTGTTGTTGGTGGTTGTGTTTTCCTTGAAAATATGATGGAATTAACTATATGGTGTTCACGTAGATATATTTTCAGATTATAAGAGTCTTTAGTACATGTTCATGCAGAAGGATCTTAATCTTAGGAAAAGGAGATGACTTGAGCTTCTCAAGGATTATGATATGAGTCTTCGCTATCACCCAAGTAAGGTTAACATGGTTGTTGATGCTCTTAACATGTTGTCTATGAGAAGTTTGGCTCATGTGGAAAAAGGAAAGTGGGGGTTGGTGAAGGATATTCACCGCTTGGCCAATCATGAAGTTTGTCTCTTGGATTTTAAAGATAGTGGTATGATGGTGCAAGAAGTAGTTTGATCATCTCTTGGTGCAGAGATTAAGGAGAGGTAGGTGTTGGATTCGGTCTTGATGAAAATCAAGAGTGATGTTGGTGGACAAAAGGTGGCAATGTTTGAGATTAGTGGTTATGGTACTTTGCAGTACCAAGCGAGGCTGTGTGTTTCGAATGTCGACAAGTTGCGACAAAGGGTTTTGGTTGAGGTTCCTAAGTCACGCTATGTTGTACATCCTGGATCGACAAAGATGTATCATGATCTTAAGAAAATCTATTAGTGTAATGAAATAAAGAGAGATATAGTTGACTTCGTGGCCAAGTGTATGGTGTGTCAACGAGTTAAGGTTGAGCACATGAGGCCTAGTGGGTTGCATTAAGAAATAGAGTTTCCTTAATGGAAGTGGGAGATAATCAATATGGATTTTATTATCGGTCTTCCTTGGTATTAGAACCAACTTGATTCTCTTTGGGTCATCATGGATAGGATGACTAAGTCTGCTCGCTTTTTGCCGGTAAGGACTACCTATTTTGCAGAAGATTATGTGTAATTATATCTTCAAGAGATTGTAAAGCTGTATGGGCTTCCTGTTTTGACTATTTCTGATCATGGTATGCAGTTTACATCTTATTTCTGGTGGTCTTTCTAGAAAGGGTTAGGGACTAAGGTTTGTCTGAGTACGGCTTTTCATCCACAGTCGAACAGGCAAGTGGAGAGAACAAATTAGACATTGAAGGACAAATTTCGGGCATGCATGATTGATTATGGTGGCAGTTGGGTTGAGCATCTACCTTTGGTAGAGTTTGCTTACAACAATAGCTATCATTCTAGTATTGGTGGCTCTTTTTGAGGTGTTGTATGGTAGAAGGTGTAGATCTCTTATTGGATGGTTTGAGCTTAGTGGGGTGGATATATTTGGTCCCGATTTTGTCTATCAAGCTATGGAGAAGGTAAAGGTGATTCAGGATAGTCTTAAATCTTTTCAGAGTCATAAAAATTCTTATACGAATGTTAGGCACAGAGATTTGGAGTTTGAGGTTGGGGACAGGGTGTTCCTAAAGGTGTCTCCCATGAACGGAGTAGTTCAGTTAGGCAAGAAGGGGAAGCTCAGTCCTTGGTTTATTGGTCCTTATCTGATTTCGTAGAGAGTTGGTAATGTGGCTTATGAGTTGAAGTTGCCCTCTAGTTTGGGTTTGGTTCATCCGGTCTTTCATGTTTCCATATTGAGGAATTGTATTGGTGATTCCTTCTTTGGTCGTTCCTTTGGAGGGGTTGGATATCTCGAATTCTCTATTTTGTGAAGAGGTCCCAGTTGAGATATTTGATAGGCAAGTTCGTTGGTTGCAGACCAAGGATGTGGCTTTGATTAAGGTTCTATGGCAGAACCATAAGGTGGAAGAAGCTGTGTGGGAGGTGGAAGAAGCTGCGTGGGAAGCGGAAGAGGACATAAAGTCCAAGTATCCATTCTTGTTTTCTACTCTTGGTATTCGTGCGGAAGGTATGTGTTCTTGAATACATATTTATTTTCTGAGTTTGTTAAAGGAAATATTAACATATTTGCCTCTTTGTTTTCAAACTTTGTTAAAGGGATGTTTGATAATGCAAATGACTCTGTGTGTGGTTACCCCTACCTTATCCATCATTCAGGGACGAATGTTCCTAGTGAGAGAGAATGTTACATCCTGGGTTTTAGCCTTAGAAATTTTCCTTGAAATCCATTCTCCAAATCTAATACGACTTTAGGGTACGAGCCATATGCTGGGGTACAAGTAGTACAGTCCCATCATAGGCTGACTAGTGTTAGTTCGTGGGATGGTTTTGATCACTAGAATGGTCACAACTTAGGGGTGCAAGTCATAAGTCTTAGTATGATTCGTATCGGTGACTAACATGGCAGGTAGTGTTTGATCCTCTTGGTAATTCATTCTGTCAGGGATACGGATCATGGGTACAGATCGTATGCAGATGTTATAACTTAGTTGGATGAGTCATATGCTGGACAGTGTTAGATCCAAAGGTTAAGGCAAGGGTACTTCTGGTGGAAACCAATCTTAAGGAAGGGTATGACTCGTAAGAGGGTCAGTCGTATCCCTGTGATGGGTTTTTAAGGGGCTTAAGTGGGTGTATTCTGGACATTTCCCGGTGTATTCTGGACATTTCCCTACTTACCCTAATTATACCCCACAACTTTTAATACACTTAGGAGGTTTTTACCCTATTATTCTATACATTAAAACTTAGAAAACTATTTCAAAACACATCATAATTCTCTCAAGAGCTTTTGGGGAAAGAAAGCTAGGGTTTCAACTTAGGGATTGCTTTGGGGCTTGCTTTGGTGATTTTCTTCCATCACTTTCTTGGTTTAATGCTTGTTTCTCTTCCCTACTTATTATTTCAAAAAAAAGGCATGGATTTTATGGATGTTTTCATGGTTTTAATGTTGCATGGTTTATGGTTTTCAACTATTAATTGAGGGTTTTGTTTATAATGGCTTGGATATGGTTTCCTATTGTTAATTATGCTTTTATATGCATCAATGATGGTTTTGGGAAATTGGATTGCATGGTAATGGTTTAATGGTCTTTGGAATTGGTTATGGTTATATTAGACCTCCAAGGTGTTTGATAAAATACTTGTAAAGATATGTTTATTTCATTGACTTCTTTAAATGGAACTCTTGCTTGTTTTCAGCTTATATATAAAACTATAAATGGTTTAAATGGCATACAAAGGTTAAAGGCTAATTGGTTATGCTTGTGGAGAAAATAGTAGTCTCTCAAAAGGTTAATATAGTAAACAGAAAGGGCACTTAAGAGTCCCCTTAACCTAAATGGTTTGACTATGGATAAATCTTGCAAGTATGGTTGGTATGACGATACCACTACTAATTGGGCTTGGTTAATAAATGGTAATTGGATTGTTTGGACATGGTTTGTATTTGGGCATTAATTTATCCCTATCATGAGATACATGCTAGCGATCATTTGCTAACCCATCTACTGGCAACTGTATACCCACGCTATGCAGGAATTGACCGTTCAACTCCTCCTACATAGTGATTGACTCGATGACAGCTTTTTTATTAAAGTGGTGAGCTTCCATCTTTCAGTAAGGCTTTCATTTCATGATATGGACATTCTTATACATTTTTCTCTTGTTTTGGATATTGGTTTTGGCAATGGTTGGAGTAATGTCCCAACCGGATATTTGTATTCTTTTAGATCAAGATTTGTGGTACTTCTGGGGGTTGGTATGGGCAGGATCATTAGTGGTGTCGTCCTTGGCATTACAATAAGCTGGGGGACTGGCATCATCGGACATGGTTTCTCATTGTTCTATCGTATTACATTTTGGGTTTGATTATCATAATATGTTTTGATATTCCCTATAGTTTGGTATAGTGTGGATGGTTGGTTTGGTGTGGGTAGACTCGGTTGGGTCGGTCACTATTGTGACCCTATCCCAGAGTCCTCATGAGAGAATTTATGCAATTTTGTTATATTCTCAACATGCAGCTCATCTAAGGCTGTGAAAGGTGGTTGGGTTGGGTAAAGGGGGCGGTCCCCGATCCTTGTTGGAATTGGGATGCCCACTACGTCTAGGCCCTAGTTTGGGTCGTTACACTATAAATATGTTAAAATATACTAGGGTCTGTAGCCAAGATGTAGGGAACAAACGTAATATCAATGTAGTGATTGAGAACTCATACGACGCAGTGAACCTTGTTTGACCTAGGGAGTAGCTCATCGAATTGGTTGTTGTGAATAACTTTATAATACTAGTACTTAAAATAATAATAGACAAATATAAAGTGATACACACATATGAAGTACCTAACATGATAGCCCACGGACAGAAGGATAGAGGTCAGTAGTTACATTGGAAATTATACAGCATATCACTTAAGTAGCGAACTATATTGGTACACTAATGTGAGACCTCATGATAAGGAATATGAAGTTTAATATCCGTATGTAACTTGTTTTCTAGATCGGATATTACAATGGATTAACATTCTCCCCTTCAGATTATTAATCTCCAATGAAATAAATGATAAAGATATTATTAATAGCTAAGCAACGAGTTTAGCCTATTTGATCTCGCCAAAACAGTCTTTGGTTAGTAAACTCATAATGTACAAATCAAGGTGTTCCTTACTCCATTTTTCCTTTAGTTATGTCTATATACTATACAACCCTCTAATAAAGTTTGGTAGTCATAATGTTTGAGGGTGTTCTTTTGGTAGTCATAATGTTTTCAAACAAGGTTTAGGAGAGAAAAAAGGACTTACACATGGTGTTTATTGATCTTGAGAAAGCATATGACAGAGTTTCCAAGGAGATTCTATGAAGATGCTTAGATGATAGAGGGGTGCCCGTGGCATACACTAGGTCGATTTAGGACATATATGATAGTGTAAAGACTCATGTGAGGATTATAGGTGGAGATTCATAGCACTTCCCAGTTTTGATAGGGTTGCACCAGGGATCGACTCTTAGCCTATTTTTATTTACCTTGGTGATGGATGTTTTTACGCAACATATTCAAAGGGAAATGCCTTGGGGTATGTTATTTATAGATGAAGTGGTATTGATTGATGAGACTCGGGGAGGAGTTAATGATAAGTTAAAGATTTAAAAACAGACGCTTGAGTCTAAAGGATTTTGGTTAAGCAGAACCAAGATGGTGTACTTGGAGTGTAAGTTCAGTGATGCGTCACAGGTAGCTGGAGTAGTTGTGAAGATGGAATCTCAGGCTATTCAGAAGAGGGCTAGTATCAGGGGTCTATAATTTAGGGCAATAGTGAGATTAATGAGGATTTCATGTATCGTATTAAGGTAGGGTGGTTGAAATGGAGGCTTGCTTCAGGAGTTCTATGTGATAAAAAGATGCCCTCAAAGCTTAAAGGTAAGTTCTATAGAGTGGCAGTCTGGCCAGCTATGTTGTATAGAAGGGGTGTTGGCCAGTTAAGAACTCCCACATCTAAAAATTGAAGGTAGTGGAGATAAGAATGTTTTGATAGATGTGTGGACATACCAGGAAAGATAGGTTGAGGAATGACATTATTTGGGAGAAGTTGGGAGTTTCTTTGATGGAGGACAAGATGCGAGAAGTGAGGTTCCATTAGTTTAGGCATGTGATGAGGAGAGGCTCTGATGCTCCAGTGTAGAGGTATGAGACACTAGTTATGGATAGTTTTAGGTTGGGTAGAGGTAAACTGAAAAAATATTGAAGGGAGGTGATTAAGAATGATATGGAGCAATTATAACTTATGGAGGACATGACCCTTGATAGAAAGGTATGAAGGATGTGGATTAGGATAGAGGGTTAGGGGTGGGAGTGCATCAGTAATAATAGGGGAGCGTTCTTTTGTGTCTGGATTTTCTTGTATGTGGTATTATGGCTATAGTGTTAACTTGTGGCTAGTGGTGTTAGTGTATTTTACATACCATACTAGTTTATATGTACTTATCTTTTATATTTGTTATACTGTTAGTTTATTTTGCATACCATACTAGTTTATATGTACTTATCTTTTGTGTTTGTTATACTGTTATCGGTCCTAAGCCGCTGGTCTATTGGAAATAGCCTCTCTACTTCACCTGAGGTAGTGGTATGGTCTGCGTACACTCTACCTTCCCCAGACCCTACTGTGGGAATACACTAGGTCTGTTGATGTTGATGTTGCTATTATTCCTATGTATGGTTTGTTTACTTTTTTCACTTTAGTGTCACTTTATTTGAATTTATTTCTCACCGTTTAGGATCTTTGGGGTGGTACACTATTTATTAGTGATTTTAGGAGTTTTTTCACTAATGTTGCAATTTGTTATTTTTAAGTGATTTTTTGTTTTTATGTATTTATGTATAAACTACTACATTTGTGTATATATTAGTTCTTCTCTCTATTATGTGTTTCTTTTTTATTTACTTTTTATCAGAGCACTTGGCTGAAAATAAAAAAATATACAAAATCACCTACTCCGTTTGTTGCTACATCATATCAGGAACGTGATGATTCTTATTTTGAATTCCCTATTACTTGTATATAAGGTGCTCAAGTAGTTGTTGAGCGTGTGACTCACTCGAAATCTAATAAAATTGGAAAGATACTTAAGAAAGTGAATTCGCAGGCAAAAAAGAAAAAAAAACTCCTACTATGGAAGCCAAAAACAATTTGCAACTTGTTGATGAAGATGATGGTGAGTGTCATCCTGTTAAACGGAGAAAGAAAAAAGTGGACTTTGATGTTGGAAGTAGTGCTTATGGTATAACAAAAGAAGAAAGGATGTCGACTCGACTTAAATATATTAAGAGAAAAACTAACTTGAAGGAACTTCTTTTGAATTGTATAATGAATCATCATTTCTTTTTTTTTTCAACCTCTTTTAATTCATTTGATTTTACATTTTTTGATATGAAGGTTGGTGACTATTATATACAACCAGCAGAATATTTTCACAATAGGGTTGGTTCTTCTACACTGGGACTGGTATAGTTAGTGTTATTACTGTTATATTGAGTGAGTTGTAGCTTGAATTTTTACTACATAGTTGTTTTGGATATGTTCTAGATTTACCTCCTATTAAGACACAAAACTAGCTCATACATGCTCTATTGTTGAGGAAGGTAGTTTCTGAAGTCGAGAGAGTTGTAGATCAAAATGAATAGTACTATTTTGAGTTTTGGGATCGAATAATTTGATATAATGACAGGGTTGAAATGTATTGACGATGATGTTACTATATATGAGAAACCTACAGTGAAAAGGTTGATGGTGGAATATCTAATGACCCTTTAGGTCATTTTCCATATTTTTGCTTATTTTTGTTATTAGAGTTTATCTATCGATACCCTAAGTATTTTATGACTTGCTGGGACGGAATATTTGGTCATCAGGAAGTTCATTTAGTTTTTTGAGTCAATTTGTTGTTTTGAAATCTTTTCTAGTTCCAAGTAGCCACCGAGTAAAAACTTCAATCAAACAACTTCGTATACCAATTCTAACTATTCCAACAACTTCAGAATGTTAATTTTAGGCTAGGTGAACTTTTGGTTTGGGTACCGAGGCACCCAGTAGCATTTTGACCTATTGGTCAAAAAGTTAATGAAATATGGATATGGGACCTACTTTTTGTGGAAATGGCCTCAAATAGAAATGTTAACTATGCCATTTAGTTTGGAACGTCAAATTTGATAGGGTAGCATAGTCTATTTGTATATACGAGATTCCAGATAAATCCTGAGGGTTTGGCGAAGACATAGAAAGCTATGATGGTACACTCGCTAATAGTGGGCCATGGGTCATGATCAAAATACCATTGTAAGGGCACCAAGTGTCGCAATCGTGGTGTGACATATCGCGATAGGGACTCACATGGCAGCCACCAGATTCACAATCGCGATAGCGACCCTCAAATGCCTGAAAAGGGTATAAATACCCCCATTTTAGGTTGTTTTACCATTCCTTCATCCATTCTCTAGATAATTAAACCCAAGAGAGTGAAAAAAGTCTAGAAATAGCAATTGCGGGTGATTCGGGAGCTTGGGTAATGATTGTTTATGTGATTTTCCTTTGAATTTGTGGCAAGATTTTCTTTTTTCATGGTTGATTTTTTCCTTTTCTTCCTTAAAATCCCTAAAACTTGGTGACGTAATTTTAACACCAATGTAGTTCAGATTTCACCCATTTTTAGGGTAGTTACTCCTTGAGCATAGGGAAATATCAAGTTGACTTCGAAAATGTGATTTCCCTAAGTGGGACTCGCATGAAATTTTTGAGTAATTTGGACCACAAAGTACAATGGTGAAATATAGGTATCATCATTCTATTGTTGATGAGTAGAATGTGATTTTGATAGCATGAAATCTTTTGGAAGCTTCTCAAAAGAGAAAGTCAGTAATTTAGTGGATTCATTGAGCTTTCTACGACATCCAGGTAGGCTAGACTTCTTTACTCATAGATTGAGCTAATTCATAGTATGTTTATGATATTATGTTATATTTGGTATGATTTTTAGGTGTCGGTTATGTGATTTGAAATGCTTGGGTAAGCTAGACCGTTTAGGCTATTCAAACATTGTAATTTAGGCATAATTGGCTTAGCTGTTCATGTTTTTGGTAAAACCTGTATCTTAAGGTTGCTTGTGGCTTAGTAAATATCTAAAAGTGGATTAGATACCTTAGCCTTTTATACACTTATTGTATGCCTTTAAAATGCTTATTGCGGTAATATTGAGGAACTTTGGCATTTGATGGTTATGATGGGTTGGCATTGAGAGTTGACGCTTATTAATTATTCTAGTGACTTTGCTATTAATTATGCTAGTAGTTTTGCTATTGATTATGATAGTGATTATGCTAACAATTGTACTAGTGAATATAGAAATGGTCATGGTCTTGATTATACTAATGATGATAATAATGATATACTTACCAGTTTGAGTCCAGATATTGATAATAGTATTGATGATGTATATACCCAATTTAAGTTTAGAAGATGATTATGGTATTGCTACGTGTATACCCCGTGCGAATCCAGTGGATGATTATGTTATTGGTTACATATTTACTGGTTTGAGTCTAGGGAATTTACTATGTTATTGATAATGATATTGATGATATGACTTTGTGTAATGACCCTTTAGGTCACTTTCCATATTATGCTTATTTCCATCATTTGAGCTTCTCTATAGCTGTCTCAAGTCATTTATGACTTGCTGGGACCGACGTTCAATCACCGAGTAGTTCATTTGGTTTTTAGAACCAATTCCTTATTTAAAAGTCTTCACTGGTTCTAAATGGCCACCAGGCAAAAACATTAATGAAATGATCTCGAATGCAAATTCTGACTATGTCAGAAGGTCCAATATATCAATTTTAGGCTAAGTAGACCTTTGGTTCGGGTTTTAATGGACCCGATCTTATTTCAAGCTATCAATTGAAAAGTTAAAAATTTGAAATTTTAGATATGGGACCCACATTTGGTCAAAATAGCCTCGGATTGAAAATTTGACTTCTCCAACACGTTCAAAATGTCAAATTTATTATGGTTTCATATTTCATTTGTTAAAATTGGATTTCAAATGGATCCCGAGGATTGGCAAAAACTTGGAATCAAATTTCAAGTTTTTGTTGTCATTTATTGCAGAAGAGTACCGTGATCGCGATGGCTTTATAGCGATCATGATGACGGCAATTATAACAGGCATGAGTTCGTGATTGCCCTTCCTGAGGGCCAGGAAAGGGTCCTTTAAATAGCTATTTTGGCTAAAAATTTAGCCATTTGCTCCATTGTCTTGAGTCCCGAAATCCTAATAGAGTGTGTAGACCTTAGAGGGAGTCTTGGGAGTTGATTGGGAGCTTTGATTACTTGCGTAATCATGATTAACATCGAATTTAAGGTATGAATCCTTTAATTTTAGTGTTGAGTTATTGATTTCTTGGCTCAAAACCCCAAATGGATTGAGGCTTTATTTTAGTCCCAAATATGTCATTTTTTGTATGTGGGACCTACTTAAGGGTTTTGGTGACGTTTTTGGACTTGAAGAATAATAGTGCAATATGGGTAACATTAGACTTGTATTAATGAATAGATTATGGTTTTGTTAGTGGGATGGTATTTATGAGATTATGAAGTGAAGACTAGCATGTGGTGCATGATGTGAGGTTTGTGGTTTGGCTTTGAGGTAGGTTTCTGTCTACTTATCTTCATAGATGATGTGTGATATATATATTGCGTGTGAATTTAGATGTTATTCTTGATTATGAATAGAATGCCTTATCCTTGATTGTGGATATTTGGGGATTAGAAGAGGGTTTTAGACCCATAAGATGATATGTTTCTAACCTTTTTGAATCCTATTTCCCTATTCTTTAGTTTGGGTTAATTTGTAGTATAGACTTGATGAAACGCTATGTCTGGGATATGGTTTTAGTATTTAAAGTATGATTAGTATGTTTAAATCTTGTTTGACTAGTGTGGTGACCTTGGAACCATACGTTGGATAGAATTGACAGAAATGCCTATGTTTCTTGACTAAAAATGCCTATGTTTCTAGACCAAGTTCCTATCTTAGGATTGATTGTGGCTTACTTAACATCTAGAAGTTGTCCAAGATACCTTAGCCTAATTTGGGGCATAGTATGCCTAAATATGGAAATTAGGGATTACAAGTGGTATCGCCCGTCCCACTTAGGCCAAGATTCATGTTAGCCTTGTAGGCTTAGTTGCGGATGTTAGACATAGATGAGGCTAGTAAAGCTTAGTATAAGGTTACTTCATGACTTGGTAACTTGTATTGATGTTCCCCAGATTGTGGACTTTGAGCCATGGCTATGATACTCTTTGTGGAATTAATAGTGGGCATTTATAGATGATATTCCTCCTAGACGCGTTATGTGGCCTATAGAGATTCTATTTCCTCTTAGCCTTGATATTTGGCCTATAGGTATGCTATTTCCTCTTAGACTTAATGTTTGGCCTATAGAGATGCTATTTTCTCTTAGACTTGATGTTTGGCCTATAGAGATGCTATTTTCTCTTAGACTTGATGTTTGTCCTATAGAGTTGATATTTTCTCTTAGACTTAATGTTTGGACTATAGAGATGTTATTCCCTCTTAGATGTGATGTCAGGCCTATAGAGATGCTATCTCCTTTTGGTTATGATTGTTGGACCTATAGAGATGATATTCCTCTTAAATATGACAATTGTCCTAGAGAAGTGATATTCCTCATAGTCATAATGTATGACCTATATATATAAGATACTCTATATGAGAGATGATTACATGTTTATTGATATTATGACTCCTATATGAGAGATGATTATGTGCTTATTGATATTAACATCCTATATGTGAGATGCCTCCTGATGAGGGATGACTAGAGATATTCTACGGCTTATAAATATAATTATTTATATGAGTTTTGGATACATATATGGGCCTAAGGCCGTGATTATTATGTTGTGGTTACTCTAGATACGTTATTGGGACAAGAGCCCTATTATGATAATGATTCGATATCCAAGAAGTGTTTATCATTATAAAGCATATTATTATAATTTATGGATTCATATACATATTTTATTTACATATCTCTCCGGTATGGGTTGGAGAAAGATATGGTATGTTGCTTATGACTTTATTGATTGGATACTGGTTATGGCATACATAGATTTGGTACATTCATGATTATTGTATTGATAACTTGTATGATTCTAGATGAAATATGATTTTATGATTGTTCTGCTTAATTAAGGGTTAAGCTATATGGTAGTAGTTGTCTATTAGGAGACTATAGCACTTGGTGGCTAGGAATTAAATGTATTAGTTAATGAGTCTTGCTTAGTTGACCTATGGTAGCTATAGATAGTTAATATGTGGCTTATGATAAGGTCGTGTCTAGCTTAGATATGGGTGAAGAATATGTCCTGTGTTATTGTATGTTGATTAAACCTTCTGAGTCTGGGGCGGTGGGGGTATGCATAGGCTCGGTTAGGTATATGGTTGTCCAGAGTAGCCAGTTATTCATGTTGTTATTAATATTGTTATTATCATTGTTATGATTATTATTATGGATAGCTTATGATAGATCGACCATTGATTTGGTATCGAGAATTGAGGTATGTTTTCGTCCTCTTTTATCTTATGATTGCATTGTTATGCACAATCATTTCATATTTAGCCTTGAGGATTAGAAACCTTGAGTATGATAGCATTAAATACTGATAGTATCATGATGAGGTCTTAGAATGAGGATATGATGATCTAGCTTATGCTTTGAGATGACCTCATATTTATATGTATATATTTATGTATATAGCTATACAAAGTTATGGCACTACCATTTATCCCTTCGTTCGTTTGTACATATTGTGTACTATTTCTTAGCCTTGTATATTTCTATATATATATCTTTCTTTGCTCTTCATTCGTATACTGGTCTAGGATATACGGTACAGTATTGACGTCTATTGATTGTGACTGGAATAGGATAGTTCACACTGATACTACAGTAGTCTTAATATATTAGACTCTTGGACTTGAACAGGATAGTTGTCCCTTATTATTCTCATTAAATTTTTATATAAACTATGGACTCTTGGGTGTAGTTTTCATTTTGTTTATATGATGTATATATCTGCTTTATCTTTGAAGCTCAATTGGCAGTTGCCTACTGAGTACCATTTGTTTGGTACTTATACTACACTTCTGCATCCTACTGCATCCTACAGATCATAGTATGGGTTATCATTGTTGATTGTGCATCGTGCGGAGCAGCCATGGTTTAGAGACTTAGAGTGAACTCCTGACGTTCAGAGTATTACTTATCTCTCCCTCATATATTAGACTAGTCTCTATATTGTATACAAAGATAAGTTCTATCATTGTAATTCTCTTGGTATTTCACTTTTGTACTCTTATTGTATTTAGAAGATCTTGTACTAATACCACCAGGTTTTGGAATTTTCTTATGTAGTGATCTTTACCTCATATATTCCACATTCTTTTGCTTATATTATTGAGTAGTCTGTTTCTAGCCATTCCAAACTGCGGGTTGGCTTGCCTACTGGTGGGTCATGGTAGGTGCCATCATGACCTGAGAAATTGGGTCGCGACACATTAAGGACCTTGGGTGTAATAATTGAGAATAGGGATACTGGTTAAGTCTAAAAGTAAAAAAATAGTTATAATGAGGCATGGCATGGGTAGATTTAAGTTTTATCATAAAATTTGGTAAATGATGGTGGTTCTATTATAATTTACTTGATTGCACCCTCCAGGCTTATGGGAGTCTGCGTTGGGTTAATTACTTTTTTGATTGGCTTATGGGGGCCAAGTTTATAGTTATAATCGCATGTGTTTATTTTATCATTCTAGTATATCTAATTACTTGTGTACAGTGATGTGGGAGTTGCTTAGATTTGCCTCTTTACCTTGACTTAGTTATCTTGCATTTTATCAAATTTATATCATCATTTAGCTCAGTCGGTCGATGATGCCTACTGAGCACCCATGGTTTTGGTACTCATACTACACTTTTATACCTTTTTAGTGTAGATCTAAGTACTAGTTGTCATTCTTAATTCAATGATTGTATGATCGTTGATTCGGAAATAGGGTGAGCTCTTGGATTTAGAGTCGCCCTATTTCCTTAACTTATATCTAGTCTTTAGTTTCGAGACAGATTTTATCGGTTACTTAGAACTTGGGTTGTATTTATAGTAGCTCTTGTACTTGCTCTACCAATTTGTGGGATGGTTATTTGAATTGTTGGTTACCTCTTGTCTATTTCTATTGCTTTTCATGTTTATAAGTTGTAATTGTCTATTTTTGTCTCTTTTTGGGTATTTTCTACAAAGTTAACCCATTGCATTTAGCAACAGGTTGCGGTTTGGATTACTTAGGTATCACCGCTATTGTTGGTACAAGAGCAAGTGTCTAGTAGAGTCCTATGGATCAAATGATGACATTTGTTTTCTATCTTCGGGAGGCTATAGCACATTCTTAGGAGTTCTTCACTTCTTTCACTCATTTTATGCTAAGTGTGTGGGTTGGCTGCTAAGACCTTCCCTTGGTTTCACTCTTTCGCAGATGGTTAGGTTATTTACTTCTATTACACAAGATGAGGGTCTCGAGATTAAGCCTAGATCTCTTGTCGTTGTTCATGGATGGCCCAGAGGTTGTGGATAGCCTCATGATGTGTCCCCAGCTAGGTTCTAGGATAGGGGGCCTTCAACAGACCCTATTCCTGCTCCTGAGCCAGAGATTCTTTCACCCCAGTCAGCGGTGAGACAGGGACCGAGCCAAGCTCCACCAGGATTTATTTCTTCTTCAGTTCTCAAAGATGCTTTAATTCAGCTTTTGGGGTTAGTTGGTGGTGCATCATTTGATGGTGCATAATCTACCATTAGAGTGGTATTGAGGTGGGGGCGCAACCTATAGTAGTGGCTCTCAGAGTTGAGGTCCATCCAGTGCCGGTGGTAGCTCAGCCGATAGTTGCTCAGCCAGTGGTTTCCCATCCTGTTATGTCTTCTCAAATTCTTGAGATTAGCTTCACCTAGGTTTTTCGATGCAAAGGGCAGGGATGCTTATGAGTTTATGATTGTTAGTGAGGATAGGCTTCATAATTTAGGCCTAGTTGAGACTCGTGGTATAGATTACACTACCTTCATTGGTGGAGAGGTCATCTTGATTCCAGGCCAGCTGGATCTTCTTCTTTGATATGGGCTCAGTTCTCCAAGATCTTCTTGGAGAAGTACTTGCCTCGTGATGAGTGGTGATTTTACCACTCATTCGTACTAACTATTTATGCGCACTACCATGTCTTGTAGAATTAAATGAGATATAATCATGATTTAATGAACTAATATCCACATTGTGTAGGTATATAGTTGGTGAGATGGAAAGATATGGATTGGAGCTAAAAAGGGATCAAATAGAAGCAGAGAAGTGCAACTGAAGACCTGGAAAAGTCGCCAGCCTCAGTTACCACGATCACGGGCCACAGGTCATGGTCGCGGTCTGTAAAGATGGTCAAGAGAATGCAATCACATAGCACAACCACAGTCGTATTGGCTGCTATCGCGGACATCCTCATGCGATCGTGGCTAAGTGGGAATATTGCCCAGGGCAGTTTTGTAAATTCACATGGACGAATCCCAAACCTTATATAGGTAAAAACCCTTTTTCTTTGGGATTGCTTACCTCATAGACAGTTTTTGAATTTCAAGCAAGAACCCTAATTGGCAAAGATTGTAACTAATTTTTGGAGAATTAAATTCTTAGTGTTTTGTGAGGAATGAGTGATTAAATTGGGATTAAGTTAAACTAAAAGTGTATTTGTCTGTGGGTGTTGATGGTTTTGCATGATTTTAGTTGTTGATTATGGATTCCACCATTGCTTGAGTGTAATAGTTGGAATTTATGGGTGAAAATCCCAAATCTCCAAATGGGTTTGATGGGTGAAAACTCCAAACTCTAGAAACCCTTCATCATCCTTGAAAGAGGGATAAAGGTGAAGTTATGGGAACCCATAGCATTCTTGAAAGAGAGCAATAGGTTAACAAGGCAACGGTGGACAATCAAGCCTATGGTTTACTACCTTTTGCAATCTTAGAAATAAGTATGATTGGAGTGTAAATCATGTCAAAGGCATCTTCCTAGAAATAGGGACGCCTGATTGAGGTTTTGGGTGACTATTAATTACACACTCATTTGGTGCTCGAAAGAGCCAATGGGTGAAATCCTTGTGGTTTTATTGAAAGTCTAACCACAAAGACTTTCGACCTAGTCTATCTCTCACTCAACAACTAAGTTTCATGTTAAACTATTAACAACCTGCACATGTTTTATCTTTAGATAGACATAATCCCAAGATTGCCTTAAATATTGTGTTTAAATCAAAAGTAATGTATTAGTGTATTGTTAACCATAGATTGTTACAAATAAATTTCAAACCAATTCCCCTACTTTAATTTATATGTTGTGTTTGTTAGCATTCCGGGTGACCTTTTGATAATTAGAACACCCATAGGATTTGAAATTTATACTTTTATCCTTGTGGATTCGACCCCAACGTAAGTTGGGTTATTGACAATGACCGCCTCACCCCTCAAATATGGGAGCGGTTTAAGCGTTATCAAATTGGCGCCGTTGTCGGGGAGTTGAATATAGATTTCACTTGTGCAGTGTGATTCTTACTTGGGAATACCTAAGTGGTGTAATTTACTTTATTTGTTGTTTGTGGATTTTATAGGTGATTGAAGTGCTAAAGGAACAATGAGCGACAACACAAGTAACATGGTTCCCTTTGATGGTCCCTTGACAATGAGGGCCAACTAAATGAAGCAGGCAAAACTAATGTAATTCGTATACCACCAACCTATGGGAACGGAATCTTCCATGTGACTAGTGTCATGCTACACATGTTGCTAATGAAAGGGTTTTATAGGGGTCAAGCTTATAAGAACCCAAATGTCCATTTGAAGAATTTTGTGGAAGTGTGTGCTCCATTCAACATAGCACACATTACTCAAGAATCCATCCGGCTTTACCTCTTCCCATCCTCACTAATGGGCAAGGCGGTTTTATGGATCCGCTCACTTCCACTTGGCTTAATTATATCTTGGGAAGAACTTACCATCGTGTTTCTTGATAGATACTTCCACTATCTAAAATGCTTCAAAAACTGGATGAGATTGTGAATTTTTGACAAATGAATAGAGAGCCGTTGTTTGAAGCTTAGGAAAGGTTTAATGGAAAATTATCCCAATGCCCAAATCATGATGTCCCAAAGAAGATGCTTCTCAAGATCTTCTATCAAGCCCTTGATCCATTAAATAAAAAGGTGGTGGATAATGGGGCGGGTGGCTCTATAGTGAAGATGCACCACCATGCGGCCTTTCTATTAATAGGAGAAGTGTCAAAGAAAAATCGGGGTTGGAATACCCAAGATACCGAAGCTCCCAAGATCCCTTCTACTACTTCCGTGGTTGATACTGAATAAAGAAATCAGAATGAAGAAAGGGAGGAGAACATGGTGAAAATGATGACCCAACTTGAAATCTAGAAAAGCATGTTATGGTTACACCCACAAAAGCGGTAAATGCCGTAGTGTCAAAATCTTATGAAGATGATGAAGAAGCAATGACATTGGATGAGGAAATCTGGTATTTGTCTAACTAATCAGGGGGTTCCCACCCTGCCTATCAATAGCAAGGTGGGAACCAAGGTTGGATGGATCGCGAGTGGGATAGATATTGGAGAGATTGAGAGTGATTATGACTGTTATATTCCCCCTCATGATCGAGCTAAGACCAAGGAGTCAAGCGTCATAGACCTCGAAAAATTCAAGATCAAGGATCCATTAGCAAGAATCTTGAATAAAGTGGAAGGTACGGACAAAATGGTCTGTGAGTTGAAAGGTTACTTCTCTTAACTCTCTCAAACTGTGGTGTCTCACTCCACCTCTATCAAGTAATTAGAGACCCAAATTGGATAAATCTCTACGCAATTAAATGTTAGGCCTAGAGGTAAACTCCTTAGTGATATGATTACTAATCCAAATAAAGATGCTCAGGTCCTAGCAATTGTTACAAGGAGCGGAAAGGCACTTGATGAGCCCTTTAAATGAGACTTGAGTGAGAAAATAACCAAGGATAAAGCAAAGAAGGTGTTACCTCAAAGTCGATAAGAAAATAATGAGCAAGAGAGCTAGGAAAGTGATGAAAAAGTGTTTGAGGTTAAAAAGCCACAAAGTGAAGCAAGGCCCACAATCCAAGTTCTTCCCCCATTCCCTCAACGATTGTATAAAAAAGAGGAGGGTGACAAATCAAGGAAGTTCATGGAAAAACTTAGAAATCTATCTATAAACATCCCGTTGCTCGAGGCAATTCAAGAGATCCCGGGATATGCAAAGTTAATGAAAAAGTTGATGTCTGATGTTAGGTGTATTTATGCATTCTAGCTTCACTATTCTAGACTTTTTAGCCTTGTTTTGAGGATGATTCGTATGCTATATGGGTTGATAATGAGATGAATGTGTATCAAAGTGTTAAATCATGTATTTATAATGTTCAAAGGGAATTCCAAACAAGTTTGTACCTAAAAGTTTCAATTACAGTTCAACCCGGAAAACTAGTATTACTAGCTTGAGCTAGGTGCTTGTCTAGTTGATCTTCTTGGATTATATTGTGTTTAATGTGTTACCAATGGTTTTAATGTGTGATTATGAGTGTAATAACTTGTTCGCAGTGAGAAAAGTTATATTTGAGTGAGTGTACAGCTGGAGAAATAAGTGAAAGATTAATGTGAACTAGCCTAGTTTAGCTCTTGTTTTGATTCGTCGTTATGGATATAGTATTGTGATTGTCTCCTAATTCGTGTGGTGTGAGTTAGTAGGATTATTTTGGATATGAATATGATGATATTTTGATGATAAGAAGGCTTGAATTTCATGGGAAAGACACCACAAGACAAGGAACTAGAGGGGAGACTCAACACTTAACCAAAATTCGGAGAGCAACTTCCAGAGGCTCAGAGAGATATTAAGGCTCCACCCACCTGGATCAAGGCTATGGGAAATGCGCAGCCTTGCCTAGATTAGTGCTCTATCCAAGTCTTAGCCTCACCTGGAGAGGGGCTATATCAATGGCGATAATCCACCTAGTCCCAGGCTCAATACCTGACAGTTTCCTTGTCCAACACGGAATTGGCTTGCTCCTATACTATAAATACATGTTATATCACGTTTTTACATATATTTGGACATATTTTGGAGTTCAAGGGGCTTCTAAAACTTCTTCTTTAGGTTTTTATTATTTTTATTTAGTTTATTCATGTTTTTAGTCGTTAATTACCAATTTTTTATTACGATTATGACTATGCGTGGCTAAACACCCTTTTCCTGGGTTAAAGCCAAAGACATGAGTACTTTTGTTTTGAATTAATTTCGTTTGATTTGATTATCATTATTGGTTATTTGTTCATCTTTGATTTAAATATTTTAAGGATTCACAACCCTTAGAATAAATCAATTGTCTACCTTTTGATCTCGGGAGGGGGAATACGGGATAGAATAAGGAGATTAACAGAGTTTGGGTTATTATTATTTTATGAAATAAAGAATTGAACTTAGTACCTATGACAGGGATGTACTTAGGAGCCGAACTTGATTCAAATGTAAGATGATATCTTAATACACTTAAGTGGACTATTACATCCCCGCTCAATGATGTAGTTGTAAGGTTTAAATTAGGTAAAAGATTAGAGGTTGGGAAACCATAATCATGCAATTAACCCTACGAATCAACAACCAAGACAAGAAAGTTAACGAACGAAATTCAATAACATAGTACGATTGTTCAAAGTGCTATAACCCTGGGTTTTCTCCTATCGATTGTTTCAAGATCATTAATTTATGCATTTTTATTTTACATGCAATTACAAGTTATAACTTCTCTTTCTAGTTAATCTTGCACTAAACTAATCTAAATTGTGAACTAAAATTGAATTATTGCTTAATCAAGTCTCTGTGGGATCGATACTTGGCTTCTTTAAGGCCACTTTACTACTTAATAAGACCACGTACACTTGCTTGTGTGCTTGGATGCTGTCAAGTTTTTGGCGTTGTTGCCGGGTGACTTGTTATTTGGCAATTGTTTATTTTACTTTTACTTTTAGATTTATTTGGTGTTTTTATACTTGGTCTTGGTTTTTTTATTTCAGAAAACAGGTTTTAAGGTTAGGAAGCTGGAAAGGTACAGGGATTTGGTTGAACCAAGCCCTAAACCCAGACAACACTTCCAACAACAAAGGAGAGATCTAATTCATCTTGCCCAATTTTCGCAAATAGAAGAAGGCCAAGAGAATCTTGCTATAATGGCTTCAGAACAACGAGCACACAGGACAGTGAGAGAAGTGGTAGTCCCACTTCTGACGAACTTGACTTCCCTAATTCAAAGACCAACTGCTGGGGGAAATTTTGAGTTAAAGAACAACATGGTGCATCTTCTCATTAGCAATGGACAGTTTGCAGGGCTTTCACACGAGGATCCATAAGTCCACTTGTAGACTTTTATTATGCTTACTGACACATTCATTCCGACTGGGGTGAGTACAGATTATGTGAGGCTGATACTTTCTCCCCATTCATTATTGGGGAAAGCTGAAAGGTGGTTGAATGCTGAGGCAGCCAATTCAATCACATCATGGAATGACTTAGCCAAAAAGTTCCTCATCATATTTTTTATATCAGGCAAGACTACAAGACTTCACAGTGAGATGGTGAGCTTCAAACAGAAGCCTGATAAAAATCTATATTATGATTGGGAATGCTTCAAGTCCCTTCTTTAGAATTGTCCACATCACCAACAGTCTAATAAGGTACTTGCTCATACTTTTATAGAAGTAATTGATCACAATACAAAGATTTTGCTTGATTCAACCACAGGTGGTCTAGCGTTAGAGTTGACTTATAATGAGCTGTACACAATGTTGAACCATATAGCATAAGAAAATCCTGAATGGCATTCAGATTCTAGAAGTGTCACGAAAAAAATTGCGTATTATAGGTAGACCAGTTTACTGCCTTATCAGCTCAAGTTGCAGCATTACAAAATTTGATAAACACTCAGTTTAGAAGCCTGAAGTTGGGATCTCAACAACCTATATCCACAGTCAATGCCATCCAACAAGCTGCAAGTTGGTGTGAAGTATACGGTAATAGTGGTCACTTAGCGGCTATGTGTGCTTCCAATCCAGAATCGGTGATGTATATGGGCAATGCTCAAAGGCCAAATTATGGTAACAGCTACAACATGAAGTGGCGACTCAGCCATGGAACGCCTAACAAGAAAAAATTCAGTAACCATAGGCACAAACAAATCAGTCAACTAGCAACATAGAAGAGATATTGAAGCAGCTTTTATCTAGTCAGATACAATTGGTTGTGGATATGAAAAATTTACAAGAAGCTCATAGAAGCTTGGAGATTCAAGTGGGGCAAATACAGAAAGCATTAAATACTAGGCCATAAGGGGGTTTGCCAACAAATATAGAAAATCCAAAGCAAGTTAAGGCAATCACCTTGAGGAGTGGTAAAGAGCTTCAAGGAGAACCTCCAAGGGAAACTAAGGAGGTATATGTTGATGTGGTGACTAAACAGGTTTCTAAAAGAGTTGTTGATAAGTCAAGGAAGTCTGAGAACTTAAAAGAAAAAAATGCTGAAAAAAAAGAGAAGAAGATACCGCCACTATTCTTTCCTCAAAAGCACATAAAAGCGAAGGAGGATGCAATGTTGAAGGAGTTCTTCGACATGTTCAGAGGGCTTCACATTAACTTACCTTTGTTAGATGTTTTGAAGGGCATGCCCAAGTATGCTAAGTACTTAAGGGATATGGTTGTTAATAAGGTGAAATTACAGGATGTGGGAGAGATAACACTTACTGAAGAGTATAGCGATGTAATGACACAGAAAATCCCTAATAAAATGAGAGATCCAGGGAAGTTTACTCTCCTTATCCAAATTGGAAGTAAAGTGGTTCACGCATTGAGTGATTTAGGGGCTATCATAAATCTGATGCCCCTATCTTTGTTTGAGACATTGGGCTTGGGAAAGCCTAAATTAACCAAGGTGGTTTCACAACTGGCAGATGGATCCATGGCATATCCAGAAGGAATTATTAAGGATGTCCTCATAAAGGTTGGTAAATTTATTATTCCTGCTGACTTTATTATTCTTGATTTTGAGGCAGACGAACAGGTACCAATCATTTTGGGACGTCCATTCTTAGTAACCAGGGGATTTTTAATTAATGTTAAAAAAGGCATGCTCAAAATGATGATAGAGGATGAAAAGTTGGTATTTGATGTATACAAAGCACCTACACTAACATCTCATTATAAAGATTTATGTATGATCAATGTGATTGAAGGGGACGAGTGTGAGGTGGTTACTCCACCAAAGACCTCTTGGAACTACCTAATTAAGAGGCCAAGCTTCGACCGCCTAAGCCTGATTTGATGCTAATTGATGAGCCTAAAAAGTCTAAAGTTGAGAAACCTACTGCACATGAGAATTCATACCTAAGAGGGGTAAAGAGAATAAAAATATAGAGACCAAGCATGAGAAAGAGAACAACTAAGTCATTAGTTGGGTCATGCCACGACACTAAATCAAGCGCTACTTGGGAGGCAACCCAAGTTAAGTAGGTATATTTTCTTTTCAATTTTTAGTTCTTATTTCATGTAGTTTTTGTTTTCAGTTGAATCATAGGTTAATGGAAAGTCTGAGTACCATAAACTTGAGATAATAAGTATGTCAAAAATAGAGTGTGGGGTTCCACGGATCTCATTTATATGTAAAGATACTACTAGGTAGTCCTAGAGGCCTCAGGGAGTATTTTTGTCTCTTGCTTTTAAATTCACTTTGAGGATAAAGTAGATTTTTAAGTGTGGGTGGGGAAATTCCAAAATTTTGGCTCAATTTAAAAAATTTTGGTGTAAATTATTCTTGTTGGTGCTATTTTTTAAATTCACTTTGGGGACAAACTAGATTTTTAAGTGTGGGGTGGGGAAATTTCAAAATTTTGGCTCAATTTAAAAAACTTTGGTGTAAGACATTCTTGTTGGTGCTATTTTTTATTACATGGTGCAAGTGTTTTGTTTGATAAAAGAATGTGGAAAAAGTGAATTTCTACTTTTGAGACTTTAGGCTCATTTTGTGACTCTTGTACTTTTTGGCTTAAATTTGAATTCAAGCTAGTTTTTGGTTGGTAGTTTATGATGATCCTATTGAGTTGAGCATGTGCCATGTGCCTGTGAGATTTTTGTATATTCCTTATTGTATGTGATGTCTAGAACTTTCCCGGTGTGTGTGTAAATCGAAATAAAGAGTGTGGGTTTAGGAGATGATATAGGCATTTGATAGCCTTGTTTTATATCTTCTATTTGTCCTACCCTTTGTGCATTATCCTAATTAACCCCCATTGAGCCTTTATCCTTTTCTTTGGTAGCCTCATATGTAGCCTAATCCCCTTCTTTGATAGACCGTAATTTGATCCAAAAAGCTCCTAAGTGCTTTAATGGAAAATTAATTGAAAAGAGAAAAAAATGGAGTTTGAAAAATTGAAGAAGAAAAGGTGAAATTGATGCCCCAAGGTAATAGTTATTGATGTTTATATTTGATGTGTGGTGGTTGGGAGTGATATAAATGGTGTTAGAAACATTCCCATGATTTTAAAAAATGAGAAAAATTGAATCTTGAAGGAATAAATAAAACGCCCACCAAGTGTTTGTGAAAATGCTTAAAAGAGATGGGGCAAAATAAAAGAATAGGGTAGACAAAAATGGTGTAATTTGATTGTTGGAGATTGGTTTTAAATATATAATGTATTGTGTTAAAGTTCTTAGAGAGGTCACTATTCCCAAATAGTTCCTACCCATCCCTTAGCCTACATTACAACCCGAAAAAGACCAATTTGATCCTATACTTGACATTCTAATATTAGTGGAGCACTACACTAAGGTCAAGCCTATGGTTCATTGTATGTAACTTGTGAATTTCTCGTGAGAGTGAGCGTAATTTGATTCTTATACCCATCATGTTCTAAATTGCTTAATTGTGAGTGATTATGGGTAACTCTCATGTTGTGAGGGGCACATACTTGATGAATGTGGGTGACTTATATTATGTCCTTGATTGAATTATAAGCATGATTTTTCCAACTAGGTGAGTCAATTCTTGAGTCTTAGATGTTTTGGAGTAATGTTCATAAGCTTTCAATCATGTTTGTAACATGCTTAGTGTAGAAACTTACAATCTATGTAGTCACGGTAGTACTAGTTTGAGTTTCTTGCATGTAGTAGAAGTGTAGAGTCTCCAGATCATGATGATTATAGAGAAGATCTGTTCGAGGAATAACAAGGATTTAAGTGTGGGGTGGTGATGTTGGGTGAATTTATGCATTCTATCGTCACTATTCTAGCTTTTTTAGCCTTGTTTTGAGGATGATTCGTATGCTATATGGGTTTATAATAAGATTAATATGTATCAAAGTGTTGAATCATGTGTTTATAATGTTCAGAGGGAATTTCAAACAAGTTTGTACCTAAAAGTTTCAATTAGAGTTCAACCCGGAAAACTAGTGTTACTAGCTTGAGATAGGTGCTTGTCTGGTTGATCTCGTTGGATTCTATTGTGTTTAATGTGTTCCCAATGGTTTTAATGTGTCATTATGAGTGTAATAACATTTTGGTAGTGAAAAATTTCAATTTGAGTGAGTGTACAACTGGAGCAATAAGTGAAAGATTAATGTGAACTAGCCTAGTTTAACTCTTGTTTTGATTCATTGTTATGGATGTAGTGTTGTGATTTCTTCCTAATTCGTGTGGTGTGAGTTTGTAGGATGATTTGGGAGCTGAATATGATGATATTTTGATGATGATAAGGCTTGAAATCCATGGGATACACGATAAGACAAGGAACTAAGAGGGGAGACTCAATACTTAACAATAATTCGGAGAGCAACTTTCAGAGGCTCAGGGCGATGTTGAGGTGCCGCCCCACCTGGAGTAGGACTATGGACAGAGTGAAGCCTTTCCTGGAGTGGTGCTCTAGACAAGTCTCAGCCTCACCTGGAGCAGGGTTGTTGCCATAGTGACGCCCCACCTAGTCCCGGGCTCAATAACTAACAGTTTTCTTGTCCAACACGGAATTGGCTTGCTCCTATACTATAAATACATGTTATATCAAATTTTTATATATATATGGACATATTTTGGATATAAAGGGGCTGCTACAGCTTCTTCTTTAGTTTCTTATAATTTTTATTTAGTTCATTCATATTTTTAGTTGTTAATTACCAATTTGTGATTATGATTATGACTATGCGTGGCTAAACGCCCTTTTCTAGGGTTAAATATAAAGACATGAGTACTTTTGTTTTGAATTAAGTTCATTTGATTTTCTTATCATTATTGGTTGTTTGTTTATCTTTGATTTAACTATTTTAAGGATTCGCAATCCTTAAAATATATCAATTGTCTACCTTTTAATCTCAGGAGAGGGAATAGGGGATAGAATAAGGAGATGAACAAAGTTTGGGTTGTTATTCTTTTATGAAATAAATAATTGAACTTAGTACCTAGGATAGGGATGTACTTAGGAGCCGAACTTGATTTAAACGTAGGATGATAGCTTAATACACTTAAGTGTACTATTACATCCCCGCTCAATGATATAGTTGCTAGATTCAACTTAGGTAAAGGATTTGAGGTTGGGAAACCATAATCATGCAATTAACCCTACAAATCAACAACCAAGATAAGCAAGTTAATGAACGAAATTCAATAACATAGTACAATTGTTCAAAGTGCTTTAACCCTGGGTTTTCTCCTATTGATTGTTTCAAGATCATTTCTTTATGCATTGTTTATTTTACTTACAATAACAAGTTTCGACTTCTCTTTTTGGTTACTCTTGCACTAAACTAGTCTAAATTGTGAACTAAAATTGAATTGTTGCTGAATCAAATCTCTGTGGGATTGATACTTGGCTTTTTGAAGGCCACCTTACTACTTGATAAGACCATGTACACTTGCATATGTTCTTAGGCGATGTCAATGTCCAAAAATAAGGTTGTCAAAGGTGACACCATTGATATCACTCATGAATATAGTGCTATCATGGATAGTAAGGTTGCGGAAAAGAAAGATGACCCCAAAGCGTTCACCATTCATTGCACAATCGAGATGTATGAGTTTGATAAAGCTCTAGGTGACCTTGATGTGAGCATTAACTTAATGCCTTTTGTCATCTACAAGAAGCTTGAATTGGATTCCCCTACAATGACCTCTATGTGACTCTTAATGGCGGACCGATCTACCAAAAGAACGGTGGGAATTTTATTTGATGTCCTTGTTAAAGTGGATAAGTTTATACTTCAGGCAAACTTTATAGAATTGGATTTTGAAATGGACCAAGAGGTATCTATCATCTTTGGTCATTCTTTCTTACCGTAAGAGTCATTGTCAATTTAGAGATGGGGGAAATGAAGTTTAGGGAGCAAGAGAATGGGGTCTCTTTCAAAATTTGCACGACAAAGAAACAAACTGTTGAACTTCAAGTTGTGTCCATGGTGGATGTTGAGAGTGAGAAGATGAATGAGGAGGGGCTTCAGGACCCACCTTGAGAATAGAAGAAAAAAGATGTCGTGCCACGATGATAACTAAAGTGCTAGGTGGGAGGCAACCCACAAATGCCATAAAAGTGGCTCGTAACCTTTTTATTATGTTTTTGTTGCATAGATATTAGTTCTTGCATATGAATAACTCATGTATTTGTGGCACTATGGAGTGCATTGGATGAGCTTAAAAAGGGGTAAGTGTGCAAATCTGCATTGAAAACTGAAAAGGGGGAAAATCTGTAAAAATTAAGAAAAGAGCTGAACAGGGGAAAACAGGAGAGTATAAATGCTCTCAGTTACCGCAATTACGGTCCCTAGGCATGATTGCGGTCACCCGCATGTTCACGATCGCATTTACTTCAGCCATTTAATCACTGATTTCTCCCATTTCCCTCACACTCCCTTTCAAGTTTTACTCTCTAATTGGACCAAATTTTGGCCAAGTTTATGAGCTCTCCAACAGTATCCTTGCATCACAAATTCAGTAGGTGTCATGAATCCATGCTTTTATTTTTGAAAATAGGCCTTAGAAGGCATGATTAAGAGATAGCCTAAAGTTTTGATAGCTATGCTTCCATGTTGTCATACTTGGTATTTATGTGGTATTGGCTACTTGTGTAAGGTGTGCACACAAGTGGAGAAATCTCGAGTACCCAAAAATATGTGAAAAAAGTAGACAAATGGGGTGTGCACATCAAGTGTTTGATATATTGCCCTAATGAACTTTCAATAATGATTCTTGCATCTAAAAGGTCACATTCAAAAACCCATTAGCATTACTCAATTGGTCTTCATGTGAATCCATATTGCAGAGCATGCTAGTGGCCTGAAAATTTGGAAGAGTATTAAACATGCAAAGCTGGTACAAAACCAGCCTCAGGAATCACGAACGCGGTCATGATCCATGATCACGGCAATGCAAACGCGATCATGGCCCGCGATTGTGGTAACCAAGGCCAGTTTCCTGTTATGCCAAAAATCCTACACTTCTAATTTTTAGCCAAGCACCACCGAGAACCCATTCCAATGAGCTTTAGTGAATAATGTGACATAGTTTATATGTTAAATTATCATTTATTGGTATCATGTGTGCCTAGTGCTTTCAGGACAACCTCATTTACAAGTATGATCACATTCAATTCATGGCACCCGAGTGACACACTCACTACTATAGTGATCTTCTGAAGACAGTTTCTCCCAAAAAGAGGAATTTGCTTGGAGAATATGCTGGAGAAACTACTGGCATTTCATAAAAAACTTGAAGCCACAGGGTGGTGGTGCTTTTCCCCAGAGCCTTTCATTGCAAATGAACAATGGGTCCGTGAATTTTATGTCAACATCAGTGAAGTGTATTTCTCAAACCCATTCAATGTGACTATTAAGATTCGGGGAAAATCGGTGAGAGTTGGGGCAGAGCAAATCAATGATATTTATGGGCTCCAACATGCAGACATGGGCGAGTTATAAGCAAAGGGTTGTAAACCAGGGAGTTGGTTGGCGCAACGGCAATGTCCCGAAAAGGAAGTCCCTTGAGCAAAGACTAAAAGTAATATCTCCTAGAACGATTTCACTTCTGAGGCTTGGATATGGTTGCACATTATTTGTAGCCGAGTCTATCCTTGCACTCACATGATAGCAGTCCCAGATTTGCTTGCTTGAATGGTTGCTTGCATTCTAGAAGGCATCTTTTTGGATGTTTGTCAGCTCGTAGTTAATGAAATAGATTATTTCAAGAATCAAGGTGCTACGTATCTCTTCTTCCCCTCTTTGATTACTGAGCTTTATAAGAGAGAGGAGGTTGAAGAGTATGCTGGAGATACATAGGTGCATCTTGGTGCTCCCATCTATCCCTTGAGAATTTGAGGAGAAGATGCACCAGGCAACGGCAAGAAGAGAAAGATCGACTTGGGCAAGTCAGCATGTATTGAGCCTGAGTCTCATAAGCCATCTACTATAGGACCTCTTGTGGATATTGGAGTTGATATTACAGCCATCAGGGATTTTGTGTCTATTTTACCCTAAGGACAGGGAGAACCCTCCACCACACATTATTCATATATGTCACGGGCTGATTATGAGAAGTACAGGGAGGACCAAAAGAAGCAATAAGCTACTATTTCTAGGATTGAGAAAACCTACTCCTCTTTAGCGGAGTCACATCGTGACCTCCAGAGCATACATGAAAAGATGGTCATTGTAATACCCTGTATTTCTCTAGTTTAATTTAACTCTCAGTACATGGGTTACTCTATATAAAAATTTAAAAATAGCTAGTAATTTTTAGTTTAGAGCTTACCATTACATAGGGAATTCAGTCAGCTTTCCAACAATATAAAATTCGTCCAAATCTGATACCCAGGTGAAGAGTTATAGCATATTTTATAAAACAGTGTGTCAACTGGCACTTCACTGCATCGCGGAGGCCAACCAAATGGCAGTTGTCAAATTATAGTGTTGCTCCGTGATAATGGCCTGTCGCACCATAGACACAGTTCACAATTGTCCTTTTTGCCTTGAAGCCACGCAATTTCACCGCGTTGTGATGAGTTCCAAATTTGTATCCAGCGTGGCACGCGATTCCTCCGCATTACACCACTAGCCATTTTCCCAGTTGTCAGTTTTCAGTGACACGATGCGATAGCGCCACATCGCACTAAGGGTCCAGGTCGGAAAAATTTTGATAAAAATTAAAAGTTTCGTCTAAGGTTAAACTAGTCTTTTCCCTTGATTTTAATATGCCTAGATATGGGATTTATTACCTAAAAACGTTTAAACCCATTATTTATTAACTTTTTCCCCAAAATCAATAAACTCTCTCAATTAGCAAACCCTAATCTTCAAGTAATCAAGATAAAATCTCAAGAAACTCGCCAAAAACTCAAGAACTTATCAACTCAAGTATGTTAGGTGTTCATCTATGGGTTTCTTTCACCCATAGAGTCCAAGAATCCATTTTTAAAACTACAAGATGATTGATTCATAATTTACATCCTTGAAATTGGATTGTATTCATGTTCATGATATTAATTGAGTTTCAATCTATGATTAATTGTAGATTCCATGAAATTGAAATAGCATGTATATTGAATTGTGTAGTTCCCAGGTTATACAATGTAAGAGCAGTGTGGTTTGGCTCGTGATATCTCACTGCAGGACAGTGCTTTACTAAAAAGTTCATAACGATTTATTTTAATTTCAGATTAAGGTAAAACTGAATAAGTTGGTAAGATAATTCAAATATCTATCACTTGGTGGGTCTTGGGCTCAAAGATGCATCAAAATCTATAAGTTATGTTCGTTTGGAACTGGTCATTTCTTAAGAAATCGATTGGTAAGGGAGATTTTGATTTGGTTAAGGGATAAGAGGTTCTTGTGGCCTTGTTACATGGCGATATTCCTTCCCATACTGTTAAAACTTGATGTTTAATCCTACATATACTTGAAGTATGGTTCTAGACTTGGTTTAAATTTTTTAGGATGTTACAGGCAAGTGGGAGAATTTTTCCTGTATATAAAACACAGGTATATTAGGTTTCAAACCTACAAAATTTTGAAAACATATACAAACATATACAATGTAGTATACAAATATATATATATAGATTGCAATCGAGGAATTCGATTCTATGAACTTACAAGTTACATCCTACGTGCAAGCCGATAATATTGTCCCCTGCAAGCTGCTTTAAGAAAGATCTCATTCATGACCATGATTGATTCACAGTATTTCCAATCTTCTATACAAGCGGTGAGGGATACAAATGCATAAAGAAACTTCAGATTTTCTAACTTCTGCAATTTTGTATGACTTCCTGGGTTTGATTTCTCTAACATATATAAAGTACCTAGGCAACTTCCAATAAGAATCAGATGGTTTCTCATTTATCAATTTCAATACCTTTTCTTTAGCTCTCCAATCTTTTATGTATGTCAATTTTACTCCATGCTGGTTTTGCATGACAGCTATAATATCAGCGGTAGTGTAAACTCTAGTTGGATTGGTAAGCTTATCTACTATTATACCAACAATCATACTAGATGTAGCTTGAATTCGTGTCAAGTATATATCGATAAAGGGGCATGTATGCATATTATTAAATTTTCTCACCTTAAATATTTTATTCAAATATATAGCAAAAATTTTGAAAAATCAAATACATTTATCACCCACACAATATAGCTCATACCTAAAAGAAATAAAATTAAACTAGTAAATATAGTTATATACACAAAAAAAAAAAACACATTATCAATACATATGTATATACTAAGTTAGACACATATTCAACAAATAGGACATCCATACAATTGAAACATGGATATAACACAATACACAAGAATCCAACAGATTATCTTCTTCAACTACTAAGTACAATTATATACAAAAATAAATGTAAACAGCATTTGGATTGGTAAGCTTGTCTACTGTTATACCAGCAACCATACTAGATGTAGCTTGATTTCATGTCAAGTATGTATCGGCAAAGGGGCATGCATGCACATTATTAAATTTTCCCACCTTGAATATTTTAGTCTTGTATATAGCAGAAAATTTAAAAAATCAAGTACATGCCTAAAACAAATAAAAATTCAACTAGTAAATATAGTTATATTCAAAAAGAAACAAAACACATTATCAACACACATGCATATACTGAGTTAGACACATATACAACAAATGAAACATCTATACAATTGAAACATGGATATAACACAATACACAAGGATCCAACAAATTTCTCCTTCCACTACTAAGCACAATTATATATAAAAAAAAAAAAGTAAACTGCATTTGTATTGGTAAGCTTGTCTACTATAATACCAACAACCATACTAGATGTAGATTTCATGTCAAGTATGTATCGACAAAGGGGCATGTATGCACATTATTGAATTTTCTCATCTTGAATATTTTAGTCTTGTATAAGCAGAAAATTTTAAAAATTAAGTACATTTATCACCCATACAATATAGCTCACACCTAAAAGAAATAAAAATTCAACTAGTAAATATAGCTATATATATAAAAAAAAAAAAAAAAAAAACATTATCAACACACATGCATATATTGAGTTAGACATATATACAATAAATGGGACATCTATACAATTGAAACATTAATATAACACAATACACAAGGATTCAACAGATTATCTCCTTCAACTATTAAGTACAATTATATACAAAAATAAACGAAACTGCATTTAGATTGGTAAGCTTGCCTACTATTATACCAATAATCATACTAGATGTAGCTTGATTTCGTGTTAAGTATGCATCGACAAAGGGGCATGTATGCACATTATTGAATTTTCTCATCTTGAATATTTTAGTCTTACATAGAGCAAAAAGTATAAAAAATCAAGTACATTTATCACTCACACAATATAGCTCATACCTAAAAGAAAATAAAACTCAACCAGTAAATATAGTTATATACAAAAAGATACAAAATACATTATCAACACACATACATATACTGAGTTAGACATATATACAACAAATGGGACATCTATACAATTGAAACATGGATATAACACAATACACAAGGATCCAATAGATTATCTCCTTCAACTACTAAGTACAATTATATATAAAAATAAACATAAATTGTGTTTAGGTTGATAAGCTTGTCTACTATTACACCAGCAACCATACTAGATGTAGCTTGAGTTCGTGTCAAGTTTGTATCGACAAAGGGGCATGTATTCACATTATTGAATTTTCTCACCATGAATATTTTAGTCTTGTATATAGCAGAAAATTTAAAAAATCAAGTACATTTATCACCCACACAATATAGCTCATACCTAAAAGTAATCAAAATTCAACTAGTAAATATAGTTATATACAAAAAGAAACAAAACACATTATCAACACACATGCATATATTGAGTTAGACACATATACAACAAACGACACATCTATACAATTGAAATATGGATATAACGCAATACACAAGAATCCAACAGATTATCTCCTTCAACTACTAAGTACAATTATATACAAAAATAAACGTAAACTGCATTTGGATTGGTAAGCTTGTCTACTATTATACCAGCAATCATACTTGATGTAGATTTCGTGTCAAGTATGTATCGACAAAGGGGCATGTATGCACATTATTGAATTTTCTCACCTTGAATATTTTAGTCTTGTATATAGCAGAAAATTTAAAAAATCAAGTACATTTATTAGTCACATAATATAAGCTCATACCTAAAAGAAACAAAAATTCAACTATATACAAAAAGAAATAAAACACATTATTAACACACATGCATATACTGAGTTAGACACATATACAACAAATGGGACATTTATACAATTGAACCATTGATATAACACAATACACAAGGATCCAACAGATTATCTCCTTCAACTACTAAGTACAATTACATACAAAAATAAACGTAAATTACATTCGGATTGCTAAGCTTGTCTGCTATTATACCAGCAACCATACTAGATGTAGCTTGATTTTGTGTCAAGTATGTATCAGCAAAGGGACATGTATGCACATTATTGAATTTTCTCACCTTAAATATTTTAGTCTTGTATATAGCAGAAAATTTGAAAAATCAAGTACTTTTATCACCCATACAATATGGCTCATACCTAAAAGAAATAAAAATTCTACTAGTAAATATAGTTATATACAAAAGGAAACAAAACACGTTATCAACACACATGCATATACTGAGTTAGACACATATATAACAAATGGGACACCTATGCAATTGAAACATGGATATAACACAATACACAAGGATCCAATAGATTATCTCCTTCAACTACTAAGTACAATTATATACAAAAATAAAAGTAAACTGCATTTGGATTGGTAAGCTTGTCTACTATTATACCAGCAACCATACTAGATGTAGCTTGATTTCGTGTCAAGTTTGTATCGGCAAAGGGGCATGTATGCACATTATTAAATTTTCTCACCTTGAATATTTTAGTCTTGTATATAGCAGAAAATTTAAAAAATCAAGTACATTACACAACACAGCTCATACCTAAAAGAAATAAAAATTTAACTAGTAAATATAATTATATTCAAAAAGAAACAAAACACATTATCAACACGCTTGCATATACTGAGTTAGACACACATTCAACAAACGGGACATCTATACAGTTAAAACATGGATATAACACATTACACAAGGATCCAACAGATCATCTCCTTCAACTACTAAGTACAATTATACACAAAAATAAATAAAAACATACCCAACACATATACATATACTGAGATACACACATATACAATAAAATAAGGCATCTATATAATTAAAACATGGATATAACATAATATACAAGGATCTAACACATTACCTTGTTTTACTTGATCTGCTCTAAATTCCATGTTATTCTGCATCACATAGTTCTACATCATACAAATTAGAACCTCCTTGTTTTATAAGACTGATCTACTTCAACCTCTCTGTGAACCTTATTTTCAATTACAACAAAATTGTTCTTTTTCTCAACAAATTCACTATTATCTTCATCAAAATCACTATCATCTTCAAACATATCAATCTCATGTATAATTTCAGCTTTACGTTATCTCTTGTACCAATGGACGTTGTAGGCATTGTAAAATTATCAATCTGCTTTATTGTAACATAAAGCACATAATCCATAAAATTTGAATTTTGCCTTCAATTAAATATAAACTTTTACACTTGTATGGTTGTGAATTACAATTTGTGCCAAGTCAGTCTTTGGGACATATTTAATTTCCAATACATTAAATTCAGTGTCAACTCTGTTCTACTTAGATATCACTTCAACTAAATTTTCAAAAGTAAAATCCAATGCAACGACAATATAGTCGACAACAAAATTAGTGAAACAATTGTTATTCCATTTTCCGTAAAATATATACCAGATAAACCTCTATAGAAACAGCAACGAAAAAACTCAAAAATTCAAAATTGAAGCTTGAATTGCCAAAAAAAATTCTAAACAATGTTGAATTCTTTCACCAATTGCTAATGTAGACGAAATTTTCCAGCTGCATTGTATGTTTTTTGAGTTGAATAAGAAATTTAATGAAGCTTTTTCGAGGGAGTTTGAAGCTCATAATCGGCAAAGAAGAAAGTTTAGCTTTGAATGAAAGCAACACTTTTTCCTATATAACCGATAAAAACGCTACTTAAAAGATTTGGGTCAAATCTAGGTTTGGCCATGGAATGCAATGTAAGTTTTGGGGTACGATACTAATACGGTAATACAAATTCTTATCAAATTTTCAAACTCATCCATATACTACTTGTCAGGAAGGCACAGAAGAATCCCATGATCTTCACTGCTAAGGACACCTAAAGCACTACGCTACGAGAATATATAACGACCTAGACAGCATTCAGGTCTTGTTATATGCCCTAGCATATCTGGTCACCATCACCACAATTCAAAGAATTGGTTGAGGTCAAAATCTTACATGTTTTATTACAATAAAAAAAAATCAGCCACAAAACTAAATAACAAAGACAAAAGGTCTATAAAACTGATTGCAAAATTATAGAAACAAATATAAACCACAGATACAATCCGATAAAAACCATGTCCATCATTATCCAGGCCTCAACTTCTAAGACGTTAGTAGAATCATCTGAATGATATGGATGAATACAACTGCATGAGAAGCTGAAATCACCTGATCTGTGATGCCGAACAAAGCAAGCCAGAGGCATCGGCTCCAACAACTGCTAGATCACAAACAGTGCAAAGCTGCCCTTGCTGAGACAGTACAAAATGAGTACCACAGTAAGGACAAGTGACATCCCTCTGACCCCGGTATATCGGGACGTATGTTGCCCCACAGACAGTAAAAGGATTTCTAAAATCATAATTCAACTCTGTAACATCTCGCATATTTTTCTCAGCTGCCTGCAGAACCTGGCGGGCTGTTCTGGCTTGGCTTTCATTGGTGGGATTGGTCTCTAAGAGTCTCCTAGCAAAGTTGGCTGCTGAGCTAAGATTTCCGGCCTTGTAGCAGATAGACATAACATTCTGTAATGCGAGTCTCAAGTGAGGAAGCTGCAGATTACAGTGAGTGAAATAGGCTGCCAGCTCCTGCTGGCGAACAGGATCATCTTTCAATTCCTTCCTCTTAAGCTCCATCTGCAAACCCAAAACATACTCTTTCACTATGACAATCAATTCCTTGACTTCATCCACTTCTCGTCTCGACTCAACCACAATCAGAGGAATGGTGTGAAGGATGCTCAGGAATAGTCTAAGGGCATCAGAAAATTTCCCACCAGTTGTCGCCTTATAAGAAGCTTTAAGCTTTTCCTCCAACTGAGCAAAATTGAATGTAAGAGCAGGTGGACCTCGAACATTAGGACTAGATGACTCACTCCAACCTCTCTCAATTGCCACAGAGATTACAGGCGCCGAGGAAAAGGCAAGCAGATGAGTGTGGCTTCCCACGTGAAGATCAATAAACAATGGTTTTAAAGGAGAGAAGTTCAAAATCCCTAATTGCCGGCTCAACAACCGCATAGCAGTGTCAAAATTTCCAGCAGCTGCATGTTCAGCAGCTATAGATGATTTTTGGACCCAAATCTGGCTGACAGGCATGCCAGGTGTTGGGGTGACAAACACAGAAGAGCGAGTGTTGGAAGTAGTCTTTGGTGTGTCAGTATCAGGTGGCAGATCCAGATCCTCAAGATCCCATCCTACTTCCTCCTCATCATTTCCTTCTTTCCCTTCCTCATCACCAAGCACCATACTGATGTCCCCATTCTGCAGATTTTCCACCTCATCGATGTCCAATGACTCACCCCAGTCTGCATCCGCAGCCTCTTCATATTCTTCTTGTCCTCCCCTGCCTGCAAAATCCAGACCACCTTCAAATATCCCTTTCGTTACTATCAGCAAGGGCCAGTCTCCACCACCCACGATGGGGGTTGGGGGAAGCAACAGTGAAGCTTTCTTCTCCTTTAACAATGATGGAACATTATCCCCCAGTTCCTCTGCTAGACGCTCAGCAGTATCATTGAGGCCGTGGACTGTAGCTGTAATGTATGCAAGGGGGGGATGACGAGCCTTTTCCAAAATTTTAACACGCTCACGGACATCACCGAGATACAAGGCATCATGGAACTGACCCATTACTTCATTTTTGACCTCAGCAATTTTCATCATTTTAGATAACTTTTCCACGTTTCCTGTTATTAGATACAGGAAAGAGAGCCTCTCAAAATTCTTCGTCTTTTGGTAGGCATATTCAACAATACCTGCATTGCCCTGCCGAAGAGCTTCCATGCCAAGCCTATACCAATGATCTTTTTCATCAATCTTCTTAGCAGATTCAAGAGCTATCTCAATATTCCCACTTTCAAGAGCTAAGTTGAAACGAGTGAGCTCATCCTTCACAAAATGAAGAGCAACTTCTGGAAAACCCTTCTGCTGCAAATATGAAATCATCGCCTGACCACAGAGCTCCGAGTTTCTTATCATACTCATAACTTGGTCGTATTTCTTTCTAAGCAGACACAACTTGAAAACATATTCGGTTGAATCAATAATAATAGGACAGTTTTTGCCATCTCTATCCAAGCAAAAGATAGTGTTCCCATATATTTTTGTAATATAGACAGGAACATCTAGGGTTTTGACAATTCCACAATCCCCATTGGGGAGACAGTACTTAATGTGAGTAAGCGTGGTATATATAAATACCCCATTGTCATCCCAGGCACCATTCTTGACACGAATTGTCTCATGAAGGGTGCAACGGTGCACAAGCCTCTTATCAGCTATAACTATGGAATGCTTGCTAAGCAAAGCGACACTTTCCATATCAGGTGACCAAACAACATACCTGATGAAAGAAGTCTGAAGATCCGCAAGAATAATTCTCTGCTGGAGATCAAAAATGACAACTCTATCCTCTGCCCTACATAGTAAGTTTCCAGTGCCAGCATAAAATATTGCATCAGTAGCCATAGGGAGAAGGCTTTTCTTGACAATTTCATTCTTGAGATTTTTTACTAAGACTTGATTAGTGCTCTTCTCAAGCACAGCAAACCTGTTTCGGGCAACGAACACAGCTGACCATCCGGTTCCTCTTTTTGCATCTTGAACAGTATCACCCCTACCATAACTATCTTTGGGTACAATGTAAAGTTCATAGGAACCACCATCAGTGTCTGAACATATCAAGACAGCATTTTCTGTAGGGCTGTATGAAAGTGTCCGTGGACCTTGATTCACATTGTTTGAACCGGGCCTTCTAATTGGTATCAACTGTGTGTCCTTCTGAGTTGAATACTCGTACACACGGAGAAAGCGATCCTTGACATAAAACAGAGAATCACAGCTCACAGAAAAAGCAGGACGTTCTCTCTCCAACTTGAATACTATCATCCCACTGTCATGACCAGCTGCTAGAAGATTCATCTCAGGATGAGATGCAAGGATCCAAAACCTATCATGCTCCCTGCGAAAAGTCTGAAGACCAGTCCGTTTTGTTGCATCCCACACTCGAATGCTCTTATCCTCTGAATTTGAAACAATAATATCTTGCCTTGGATGGAATAGAGCACATGAAACATTGTTCATGTGTCCTCTCAATGTGTCCACCTCCCAAGCCTTTGTATCTAGGAATAACAAGGCACTCTATCAATCAGAAAACACTTAAACCATAAGATTCATTAAACGAAATAAGCAGTCTTTTACCCAGCAAGATTCTGCCCAATAATATAGTTGCCTAGAATAACAACAATAAGATGTCCATATTCTTTCTCAAAAAACAATAAGATGATAATAATTCTACATGCTGAAGCAGCAACTTCTATCCAGCTATTTGCTTCAAGGTGGAAACTCCATTCTGGCTCCCAGAGAAGGAAAATTTTAAATTACAAGTATGATCCTTCCGAAGAGGAAGAAACTTTTGCCTCATTAGTGTGGCAACGGACCGGAACCGGTACCGCCGGACCGGTTTAACCGAAACCAGCACAGCCTTACCGGTGTATTTTGCCGGAACCGGAATACTGGAATTTTTGGCTGGTCCACACCGGTGATGAGGAACATTAAAATTCTAAACCTAGTCCAGAACCTTCATGAATCAAAAATCAATTTTGCTACTTATAGAAAGAGAAAGTCAATTTGAATTTTGCTACTAGTTGTCAAGTTTATCTTTAACATAATTCTAGAATACTTAGCTATTAAGAAAATGAGTTGTCAACTATGAGTTGTCAATGAGTTGCCAATAAGTTGTCAATGAGTTGTACAAAGGCTTTTGAAGCCTATAAATAGAGACAATGACCTCTAGCTATGTAGTTTTTAGTTCAACTCTTCTATTAATGAAACTTTGTGTTTTCTTTTAAGATCTTGGATTAGATCTTGTATTTTAAGGGCTTTGGATTAAGTTCTTGTTATCCGTGGATTCGGATTGTCTTTAAAGCGTTATCTTACAACACGTTGAAGTTGTTCCTTCAACAAATTGTGTGGTTTACTTTATTCAGCACATTAGAGAGTTCCTCTAAACTTGTGCTACATCAGTTTGGTATCAGAGCAATGGAGGATCTTACAACCAGGGTGAATAACCTAGAAGAAAGATTGAATCAACAAATCGCTACTCTTCGTGAAGAACTCACTAGGAGGTTTGAAGAACTTGTTGTATTAGTGAGAAACAATCAAGGAGGTGTTGCCAAAAACCGGAGACAACATCGAGCTCAATATGTGGAAGAGGAAGATGATATGGAGGAACATGATCTTTATGCACAACCAAGAAGAGGTCATGCAAATGGTGGAGATATATACAAGATTAAGGCTGAAATCCCAACTTTCAATGGTAATGTAAACATTGAAGGGTTTCTTGATTGGATCTATGAGGTGGAGACATTCTTTGAGATTATGAACATCCCTCATGATCGTCGAGTACCATTGGTGGCATATAAATTGAAATGAGGTGCTGGAGGTTGGTGGAATCGTCATCAAAAAGAGCTTCGTTTGAGGGGTGAAAATCGTGTAAGATATTGGCCACAAATGAAAGCACTTCTAAAGGCTAGGTTCTTGCCTGCGGATTATGAACTTGTACCTACAGTTCCATAACTGTGTTCAAGGTAATAAATCTGTTTCTGAAACAGAGGAGTTCTTAATATCAAGTAAGGTGCAATCTTTCTGAAAATGAAAACCAACAAGTCGCAAGGTATATCAATGGTCTCAATGATTCTATCCAAGAACATCTTGACATACAACAGAGACACATGATCACCCGAATCCATATACTATCGGATGGCTCAACAAAGGAGTGAAGATCAGGATCACCAAACAATATTGGTTACCACTTTCTTTGGGCAAGTATTATCGATCAAATGTTCTATGTGATGTGGTTGATATGGATGCATGTCATGTTCTTCTTGGAAGACCCTGGCAATAAGATGTGAACATCACACATAAAGGAAGAGACAATTGGTATTCTTTCACTTGGAACAAACGAAAAATCATTATACTTCCAAACAAGACTACTAATAATGCTCTGAAGTAGAGGAGAAGAGTATGTTAACCATCACTCAAAATCCAAAAGAATTTGCTCAAGACTTGAAGAAATCAAAATTATGTGCCACATTAGTCGTCAAAGGAGATGAGCAACCAACAAAAGAAATTCCAGTGGAGATGCAAAGTCTGGTATCTGAATACCAAAGCATACTTGGAGAGCCTCAACATCTACCTCCTATGAGGAATATTCAACATCAAATAGATTTTGTTCCAGGTGCTAGTCTTCCCAACCTACCACACTATAGGATGAGCCCAAAAGAGCATGCAATTCTAAGGGAGAAAGTAGAAGAGTTATTGCGTAAGGGACATGCTAGAGAAAGCATAAGTCCATGGTACAGCACTACTCACGTCAAAGAAAGATGGATCTTGACGAATGTGCGTGGATAGTAAGGCTATCAATAAAATCACTACAAGGTACAAATTTCCTATCCCCACGAATCCCACGAATGGATGACATGCTTGACCAACTCAGTGGAGCAAAGGTGCTTTCGAAGCTTGATCTAAGAAGCAGATATCACCAAATACGAATTAGACCCGGTGATGAATGGAAGACTGCATTCAAGACAAAAGAGGGGTTGTATGAATGGCTAGTTATGCCATTTGGACTTTCTAATGCTCCTAGTACTTTCACGCGCCTAATGAATCAGGTTCTTCGTCCATTCTTGTCACAGTTTGTAGTTGCCTATTTTGACGACATATTGATTTATAGCAAAAATATGGAGGAACATTTTGAACATGTCAAAAAAGTGATGGATGTATTGAAGGAGAATGGGCTTTATGTTAACTTGAAGAAGTGTGTATTCCTTGAAACAAAACTAGTTTTCTTAGGCTTTATTATCTCGAGTGAGGGGATTCAAGTTGATGAGTCTAAAATAGATGCAATAAAGGGATGGCCAACTCCAAAAACTATATCTGAAGTAAGAAGCTTCCATGGTTTAGCCACTTTCTATAGAAGATTTGTGAAGAACTTTAGTACTATCATGGCACCAATCACTGAATGTTTAAAGAAAGGAAAGTTTAAATAGGATGAAAAAGTTGAAGCTAGTTTCATAGAGCTTACGGAAAAGCTGTCACAAGCTCCTGTATTAGTGTTACCAAATTTCAACAAGACCTTTGAGTTGGAATGTGATGCTAGTGGAGTAGGCATTGGGGCTGTTTTATCACAAGAAATGAAACCTATTGCTTTCTTCAGTGAGAAGTGAGAAGCTAAGTGAAGCAAGACAAAAGTGGAGTAGTTACCAGCAAGAATTGTATTCTGTTTATAGAGCATTGAAGACATGGGAGGTCTATTTAATGCCTAAAGAATTCATTGTCTACACTGATCATCAATCCTTGAAACATTTTAGAAGTCAAAAGCATGTGGATCGCATGTTAGCAAGATGGGCAGCATACCTGGAGAGATTCAATTATCTTATTGTCCACAAGTCTAGAGTAACTAATCGAGTGGCAGATGCTTTAAGTCGACGTGCAAATCTCATGATTTCTTTTGAAGCTGAGTTACCAGGAGTAGACCAAATAAAAGAACTATATGAAAATGATGAAGACTTCGGGCGAATCTGGGTGAAACAAACGAAAGGTTTACCATTAAAAGAGAATTTTGTGGTACAATATGGATATCTCTTTAATGGAAACTGCTTATATATTCCCAGAGGTTCTCCACGAGACAAATTGATTCGAGAAATGCATTCATGTAATCTTAGCGGCCATGTTGGGCATGATAAAACTATTGCTAATTTGGAAGCACACTACTATTGGCCACAGCTTAAGAGAGATGCCGGCAAATTTGTGCAAAGGTGTCCCATTTGCCGAACATACAAAGGTCAGGTTCAAAACACCGGACTCTATATGCCATTACCCATTCCAAGTGCACCTTAGGAAGACCTATCAATGGATTTTGTACTTGGCTTACCAAAGACAAGGCGAGAACATGATGTTGTTTACGTGATAGTAGACAGATTTTCTAAAATGATTCATTTTATCCCTTGTCGTAAGACAACGGATGCCCATCATGTAGCTAATCTTTTCTTCAGAGAAATAGTCAGGTTACATGGTGTTCCAAGATCAATTGTTTCAGATCGAGATAGCAAAATTCTTGCTGCATTTTGGCTTACTTTATGGAAACAATTCAACACAGAATTGAAGTTTTCAAGCACTGCCCATCCACAAACAGATGGCCAAACAGAAGTGGTGAATAAATTTTTAGGAAATTTAATTCGATGCATCTGTGGAGATAAGAAAGGCTAAATCCCTTGTAGAGTTTGCCTACAATAATTCTAAGCATAGGTCTACGGGTCGTAGCCCTTTCTCCATTGTGTACACTAGAGTTCCAAACATGTGGTTATTTAGTGAAGCTACCAACAAGGGAGAATTCAAGATCAGCTATGACCTTCGGTGACAACTATTCGGAATTATTTAAAGAGGTTCAAGATGTATTAGAAGCATCAAACAAGAAATACAAGCAGTTGGCAGATAAGAATAGGAGGCTAATGTCATTCCAAGTTGGTGACCAAGTAATGGTATACCTTAGAAAGGAGAGATTGCCTACTGGTGTTCACGAAAAATTAAGGCAAAAGAAATACGGCCCATACACTATTCTAAAGAAGATCAACGACAATGCCTATGTGGTAGATTTGCCAAGTGGGATGCATATTTCAAATACTTTTAATGTGGCTGACCTATCACTCTATCATCCAGAGCAGACACTTACGAAGAAAACTCGAGGTCGAGTTTCAAAGAAGTAGAGGAGAATGATGAGGAACATTAAAATTCTAAACCTAGTCCAGAACCTTCATGAATCAAAAATCAATTTTGCTACTTATAGAAAGAGAAAGTCAATTTGAATTTAGCTACTAGTTGTCAAGTTTATCTTTTACATAATTCTAGAATACTTAGCTATTAAGAAAATGAGTTGTCAACCATGAGTTGTGTATGAGTTGCCAATGAGTTGTGTATAAGTGGTCAATGAGTTGTACAAAGGCTTTTGAAGCCTATAAATAGAGACAATGACCTCTAGCTATGTAGTGTTTAGTTCCACTCTTCTATTAATGAAACTTTGTGTTTTCTTTTAAGATCTTGGATTATATCTTGTATTTTAAGGGCTTTGGATTAAGCTCTTGGTATCCGTGGATTCGAATTGTCTTTAAAGCATTAGCTTACAACACATTGAAGTTGTTCCTTCAACAAATTGTGTGGTTTAATTTATTTAGCACATTAGAGAGTTCTTCTAAACTTGTGCTACATCAACCGGTCCGTTGGTTACGGGTGTGGAACCGGGTCGGACCGGACGGGCAATCGGAGGTATACCGAAAAATTCGAACTTCACGTTTTTTTTAAATTTAAATTATATAACATTTTTTAATATATCTTAAACTTAAAAAATATATCTTTTAAGTTTAATTTAATAAAACATTTTTAAAAAGTTAAATTATATTTATATTAAGTTTTAAAAAAAAAAAAATCAAACGTTAATTCCGGCGCCGGCGGATCCGATAAACCGGAACTACTGGAAAAATGTCATGATCCACACTGATACTGGATTCCAGACCGTTGGGTACCGGGTATACCGGTTGCAACCGGTACTGTTGCGTTACCAGTACCAGAGCGTGACCGGAACCGGACCGGTCCGGAATTACTCCGGTCCGCTGCCACCCTTAACACAAATCAACTAACATGGAAAAAGAAGCAAAATGCAAGTTGCTGTGGAATCTATGTAAAAAGGAAGACAGATTATGGATTCAATGGGTGCATTGCTACTATAATAAAGATGGATTAGTATGGGATATGCCACACAAACAAGCTTCCTGGATGATTCAAAAAATCATCAAGGCAAACAGGAATCTGGAGGACTTTGGAATCAGTGAAAGAGACTTGATACAATTGGATAGGTTTGGGTGTGGCCTAGTGGTTAAATGAAGTTGGATTGAGCACCATGAGGTCTCTGGTTCAATTCCCAACAGATACAAAAAACACTAGGTGATTTCTTCCCATTTGTTCCAGCCTTGGACAGAGTTACCTGGTACCTGTTGTTGGTCGGAGGTGGCAGGTATCTCGTGGAAATAGTTGAGGTGCGCGCAAGATGGCTCAGACACCATGGGTATCAAAAAAAACAATTGGATAGGTTTCCATCAGGAAACTGTACACAAGCTTCAGAGTTAATATTCCTAAAAGTACCCAGGAGGAAACCTATCTGTAAATTGTAATAACCAAGGAGCTCCGAAATGGCTATTCATCTTAAATATTGCAGCTCGTGGCAAACTTAATACATGGGACAAACTGGATTTATGGGGTGTTATCAAAGATCAAACCTTGTCCAATAGAAAAATGAGATCAACAATCACTTATTCTTTGAATGTAATTTTTCAGCCGAAGGTTTTAGGGGGAAAAGGAGAGGACATTTTACAGAAGCAAGGGGTGGCCAGACAAGTTTTCAACTGGCAGGCACAAATGGTTTACGTGCAGACGCATATGAGAACCAAAAATGCAACAGCTGAAGTCTATAGAGAAGCAAGGGCAGGAAGCATCTATTTAATCTGGAAGGAAAGGAATTAAAGAATATTTCAAAGGAAGCTGTCAAGCTCTCAAAGTACAATTAAACAAGTGATCCAGGAAGTAGTATGTAGATTATATAGGAAGCCAAGGTTAGCAGGAGCGTTAACGGAATTGAATTATTACCCTTAGAGAGGCAATTTTGATATGTAGTACAACATGTAATAGCTGTTGAAGATAGATATAGTTACTGAAGCCGGTGCATGTAACAAGCTTTAGCATATATTGTGTTTTAGTCAGATTGTAAATATTTCTTTTGGTAATAAAAGTTTTATTGACCAAAAAACAAGTTTCCGCGAGCAATCCAAAGCTAGATTTAGACCCACCCCCAAAACCTGGAAAACAGATGAAGAAGATGAAACTTTTTTGCTGTAATGTCATCAGATGTGCACAATATAGAGAAATAGTTAAATGACATTTTTAAGCTAACAGTAGGGATATGACCATGTCCGGTTACCAAACTCTATTGATCAAGGAGATCCAACTGGACAAGATTTCTGATTATAAGCTGAAAGGAACACATATAAGATACTTCTACCTCTAAGGGCCAAGTCAACAACACCAAAGCTTGTCTTATGGCTAGACACATCTATAGCTCAAAATATATAAATAGCATGAAATTTAAAACGCATTTTTTCGTCAAATGTACTTGATTTGGTGTTCTAGGTTCAACAGGATATGCAAACTGACTGTGTGACAAAGCAAGTAAAGATGGACATCCAAACACATTAGGAACTTCAGGAGCATACCATTCATCCGCCAAATTTTCACTTGGCGGTCATCTGCACCAGAAACTATAAGGGGGAGTGTAGGATGAAACGATGCCCAGTTAACCCCTCTATCATGACCCTCCAAGACATACTTCACCACAGCATCCACTCCACCAAAGAAATCAGTATTCATCTGACTCAACCGCATGATATCATCAGCAGGAGAAACGGTTTTCTTTCTTAAGGCACCAATATCCCAGACACGAACAGTCTGATCCAACGAAGCAGAGACAACCAAGTCCTCTTTGGGATGAAATGAGGCACACATTACATAATGATTGTGGCCAGTCAAGACAGAAATACAAGTACGCGACTGCCAGTTCCATATCCGAATAGTCTGGTCATCACTTGCACTAACAATCCATGGATATTCGTGGTGAAATTGAACAGTTCGGATATAATCAAGATGTCCAAGCAGGGTAAACAAGCACCGATGTAGCTTATAGTTCCAAACTTTAATTTTGTAATCATCTCCTGCAGTAACAAGGATTGACACATACAAAGCAAACAGTCCATAATCAAATTTGCATTATGCATGCATACGGCCACATATACTCTATAATATGCTACTAGTAAACCAAGACAACAGAGCTTCTTAAAAATGGACTATAAAAAAGATACCTTGACATTTTCCCAGTTAAGAAAACATGAAGGAAACTACTCATTAAATTTTCCAGGATCATGCAAAGTAAACAAATATATGTGTTCCTAGAAATATGCTTAGTGGAAACCAAAACTGAGGCTTCAGATAATGTGCCATATTAGAATTATCTCAAAGACAATGCAATATTAGAAATATGCCCTGACTCTTTAATAAGCTTAACAATGGACAAAATTAAAGAACAAAAAACACTAAATTATCTACAATTCACAACACAATCAGCAGATCTCCGATAATCTATTGTAAACGGAATGAAAACAGGAATGAAATCATAGTCATTCGTCAAAACCTTCAGGCGCATAGAGAAATAATAAGAAACCACAGCTGACAAAGTGCATAAACTACAGAGACCCAAGAAAGTTAAAAGTGAACTACCATTCAGAAGATAAAATAACAAAAGTAACTTCATATGTTCATGGATCACACATACACGTCCACATACATCAGCAGATCTATAATCCATCACAACATGATACAAATAGCATTTTAGCCCCTGAAAACTTTGTATGCAGGTTTAGGTCCCTCCATTATCAATATAATACATTAAACCTTCAGTTAAACAAACTCCGCTGTATTTCAGTCACACATTTCAGATGATAAAACAAATGTACTTCCTCGATTCACAGATCAAACATACGCATCCACATACATCAGTCGATCCACGCTCTATCACACATTCACACTTAGATGCAAATAGCAATTTAGTCCATGAATTATTGTGTTCTGGTTTTAGTCCCTGTAGTATTCAACTTAGTATATTTAACCTTCAATTAAATCAATTCACGGATTACATTCCAATCACACATACAAACTGGAACTATCATTCAGAATATCGTTTTCTTTTTATAAAGGATTTAGAAGACTTTTATTTTGACAAAGCAGAAAGATAACTTAATAAAAGCCACCTTCTCAATTAACATATCACATACGCATCCATATAAACCAGTAGATTCACAATCCAATCTCAATTCTCATCTACATACACCAGTATACACAGTCAATCACATTTTGATGCAAATAGCATTTTGATCTTAAGTTATTGTTTTATTCGAGTTCTAATTCGCATATTACTTCAGCCGAGGGTCTATTAGAAACAACTTCTCTACCTTACACAAGGGTAGGGGTAAGGTCTATGTACGCCCCACCCTCCCCATACCCCACTTGTGGGAACACACTGAGTATGTTGTTGTTTTTGTTGTCTAATTTCTGTAATATTCAACTTAGAACATTTAAACTTCAATTAAACCAAAATGTGCCATTACGGATCACACTTATAAGTTAGAGCTATCATTTAGAGGATAAACTAGCAAAAGAACTTGTATCTTTCTAAATGATGGATCACATACATGCTCGCTCATCCACACACATCAGTAGATCTACACTCTGTCACACTGATGCAAATAGCAATTTAGTGGCTGCATTATGTTTTTGTTTCAGTTTTCCCCATGTATTGCTCAAGTTAGCTCATTTAAGCTCATAAAGTAGTTTTCCCATTCAGAAGCACGGATCACACATATAATCATCAACATACATCAGATAGATCCTCACATTGTGATGAAAATAGTATTTTACTACCGGAGTTCTAGTCAACTTAGGGTATACCTCAATTTAAACAAATGAAATTTTAACTAAACATAAGATATTTATAAATTCATCGAGCGCATATATACATACAAGACCAGATCCAAAGTGAGAACGAACCTCCAGAAACAAAGAGAGGCTGAGATTTGTGAAAATGGACGCCGCGAACAGGGCCATCGTGCTCATCAAATCGATCAATGAGCGTTCCCATACGGTAATCCCATAGCTGGATCACCCCGCTATGAAGACTGGCTAAGATCCATGGCCTTTGGCTGTGAAAACTCAAACCTTTTACTCTATTACTCTTGGTCTCGAACTTGGTCAACATCTTAAACAATATGCACACACTTGGAATTTGATTGAAATTCGAAACCCTAAATGATTGCGAGATAGAATTCCAATCAGATCTGAGATGAAATGTGCATTTTTGCCTGAAGATCCAAGAGAAGTGAGGCAAGTGTGTGTATAGATCGGCAGAGAAAGAGAATTATTTTAATAGTATTATTATATTATTTTATTTTATTTTATTCTATTCTTTTTCTATTTACTTCGTGTTGGATATATGTTATTTTTTTATTTCAATTTATTTGACAGTAATATAATTTAAATAATTAATTATATTTTTAAGGAAAAAATGACAAAAATAGCACTAAAAATTAAAATAATATCCTAAAAATAGCCCTTAAAACTAAAATTCCAGTAAATAGTCATTCCATACGCTTAACTCGGATGAAACTAATCTAAAAAAATAGCCAAATATTTAATTTTCAATTTATAGTCGCATTTGTTGACCAAATAGCGACCAACTTTGGTAAGCTTCTTCTGCTTCTTCTTCTTTTTATTTTCGTTTTTTATAGTTGTCATTTTACTTCTTTTCTTTTTTAAGCTTTTTTTCGAGTTTCATTTTTCCTGCTGGTTAAGTATCAAAAAAAATAATTTGGTCAGTATCAGTCTCAGTAAAAGAATTTAGATAGTTCTTCAGATTTCAGGACTGTCAGATACAGTCAACTCAGTTTAGTACGGAACTCAAATAGTTCCATCAGATTCAGGACTGTCAGATACAGTCAACCCAGGACTGTCAGATACAGTCACTTATGTTATCAATCATATCAGTTATTAGTATGCCATGTTATCAGTATTCAGATTCAGTAGTCATGTATTCACGGTATCAGTGTCAGTTATTATGTCTCATGCATGTATTCTCACGTTCATGATAGTTAGTCGGTTATTAGTATTATTCATGCATATGAACCCCATGCATTTAGCCTACCTCACATGCATACCAGTATATTCAGTCATACTGACACATTCGCGCTATGGTGTCTTTTACCATAGGTTCAGAGATACGAGCTCCAGTTTAGTAGTAGATTCCAGTTTCAACCATCAGAGTTAGAAGTGAGTCCTCATCCTTCGAGGACATGATGATTTCTCTATTATCTCATTAATTAGTTTATTAGTTGGGGTTAGTTGGGGACATGTTCCATCAACTCCTTACTCATTCAGACAGTCATGTTTAGAGGCTTTCCAGACTATCATGTTTTAGATTTTAGTATTTTTAGTTTTGTTTTGGGTATTCTATTACCCCACACAGATGTTATATTATTCAGATTATGTTTATTTTTTAACTTTACGGCCTTTCAGTTCATGTTTCCTCATTATTCAGTATTTTATGCAGTATACAGGTACAAATATCAGTCATGGGTTAGCTTGTGGTCCTTCAGGGTCATGAGCACCGTGTAGCATTCTGGGTACCAGATTCGGGGCGTTACACTATATGATTAGGGTCGCTTATCGGTTGGAATAATTGGATAATTATGCTTAGCGGTTTGGCTTAATCAGTTTTAAAATATACTAATCCGCTAGCCACCCAATAAGATAACGGTTGGTTCGGTATCAGATTAGTAATTAACGGACGATTATCGGATGGTGTGATGGATAAATTTAAGAGAGACTGAAATATCAAGCGATTATGTAGTTCCTCCGTTTCTTTACCGACTAAGTTGTTTGTATACTATGAATCTATGATTGATCTATTTATCAATCTTTTAGGCTTCTTGACTTTTGTTCGTGTAGTTCTTTAATACATTAAAACATCGAATCAAATAAGAATTTTCTTCTAGACCTAAAATGTATGTAGAAACATTTTTAATTACTGGATTGACCAAAAAAATTAAAACTTTAATATTATTTGAATTTTTGTGTTTTCTATCAAACTTTGTGAAGGACACATTTGGGTTGTTTTATTTTTATTGCGATCCTTTGTGTTGTCAAGAATAATTTATGTTTTGGTTTAAGAATTAATTTCAGATTTTCTTTACATTTTAGGGAGTCTGACTACACTTTATGGTTAGATGTCACAAGAAGCGACATGTTATTTTCTAAACTAAGAAGTGAATAGAATAATAAATGGAGTTTTATATGTTGGATTGCTAAAAGATACTTATATATCTAGGGGTAAAAATATAATTATAATAATTCTTAGTGGGCTAACAGTTTACTCGATAAGAAAACTAAGTAATCCGTTCCCACACCAATAAGCCATTAATTATAAAATTTTTTACCCATTCTCTAACCATTAATTTGATAACTCATTACCAATTAGCCAATAAACTAATTTTGCGGTTGGGTTAACGGTTACGGTTTGATTTTGAACAGCCCTACATATGATTTAATCTTTCACATGGTGGACCTCATGATCCCAAGCACAATTGCTCATTATTTTTTGTAATAGAAGAGATATTCGGTGAAAGAAATAATTTTGACATGTTAGTTATTAGACATTAAATAAAAAATTTGAGAATAGCATAGTCTTTGAAACATTATGCAAGATAAGCTTGCTGATAAAATTGTACTTGTTGCTTTCCTATTTGAACTTCAGCTACAAGCAAAACCAATGTTCATTCTTTTCGATCAAACTACAAATCAAACCTTATATTGAATAGACAATTGTGGTGGGGCCATTTAACTTTTCTAATTTGAGAAGTATGATAAAAACTTTGTGCTCATTATTTTAATTTTATAAAATCAAGTACTTTAAAAATAATAATTCATACAAATTAATTATAATAAAATTAATAAGTGTTACAAATTTTTTTATTTGGCTTTTTACATTTATTTTAGAAAATTAAGAAAGATTTATTAAGTCCTTCTAAAATTATTTTTATTATTAAGTAACTTCATAAAATACTAATAATTAAATTTAGATTTTTAAAGTATATTAAAAATTTAATTTAATAAACTAAATTTTTAATAAATATTTTTGTGGAATCTGTATCAAGTTAACATGGATCAAATAAAAAATTAAGAAAAAATATTTATTGAGCCGATATGAACATCTAATAAGATTTTATCTTCTCGAGAAGTAAATAAATTTATTATTAAATAATGTGTATTAATTAACTATTTTCTTATGCAAAAGAAATTATTTCGTATTTAGTTAAGTATACTCCTCCTCCTTCTTTTTCTTCTTGTTGTTGTTGGTGATGGTGGGGTTTGTGGTGATGGTGGTAAATTTAGACTTTTAAAGTATATTAAAAATTTTAATTTAATAAAATAAATTTCTAATAAATATTTCTGTGGGATTTATGTCAAGTCAACATGGATTAAGTAAAAAATTTTAAAAAACATTTATTGAGTTGATGTAAACATCTAATAAGATTTTATCTCCGCAAAAAATAAATATAATTAATTATAACGTGTATTAATTCACTATTTTTTATATGCAAAAAGAATTGTTCCATATTTAGTTAAGTATACTACTTCTTATTATTGGTATCGTTGTTGCTATTTGTTGTTGTTGTTGTAGTTAACTTAGATTTTCAAAGTATATAAAAATTTTAATTTAATAAAATAAATTTCTAATAAATATTTTTGTGGGATCTATGTCAAGTCAATATGAACCAAATAAAAAATTAAAAAAATACTTATTGAGTTGATGTAAATATCTAATAAGATTTTATCTCCTCGAGAAGTAAATATAGTTTATTATTAAATAACATATATTAATTCACTATTTCTTTTAAAAGCAAAAGAAATCGTCTCGTATTTAGTTAACTATAATACTCCTCGTTATTATTATTGTTGTTGTTGCTTCTGCTGTTATCTTTACTATTATTATTATTATTATTATTACTTTTTTCTTTGCTAAATTTAAATTTTAAAGTATATTAAAAAATTTAATTTAATAAAATAAATTTTTAATAAATATCTTCATGATATTCTAAGTCAAGTCAATGAATCAAATAAAAAATTTTAAAAAATATTTATTGAATCGATGTAATCTAATAAGATTTTATCTCCATGAGAAATAAATATAATTTATTATTAAATAACGTGTATTGATTCACTATTTTTTTATATTTAAAAAAAAATCGTCTTGTATTTAGTTAAATGTACTACTCCTTATTGTTGTTGTTGTTGTTGTTGTTATTGTTGTTGTTGTTGTTGTTGTTGCTTGTGTTATTCTTATTATTTGTTATTGTTGTTGTTCTCATTATTCTTCTTGTTCTTCTTATTCTTATTGTTGTTGTTTTTGCTGTTTTTTTTTTACTATTATTGTTGTAGTAAAATTTATCTTTTCAAATTATATGAAAAATTATAGTCTAATAATTTTTATTTTTTTTGGTGAAATCTAACTCACAAACGAGCTTCAACTCTATTGGGAATGCCCCTGACTTCGATAGGTAGCAATCCCACAAACTTTGATAAACAACCACAACAACAATCATCACGAATCAATAGTAATCTCTTCCATCAAATCAGTAGCGATGTCCTCCGATGACAACTTCAGTGATGTTCAAATCTAGTCGGAGCATAATTAAAATTGAAAAAAATTAATAAAATCGAATGAAAAGTGAAAGAAAAACAATAAAATAAGTATGGAAATAGAAATTATTTGAATATGTATTGAAGTTGAACGTTAAACTGTAGGAGATAAAATAGGTAGAGCAAGAGAGACGAAAATTAAAAGAGGATTAGAAAAAGAAAAGAGAAAAAGTCCGTGAAATTTGAGTTTTATCAAAGTATTGCTATTTTTGTTATCTAAAACAATTATACTAAAGTGTTGCTGTTTAGCTTAATTATGCACTTAAATTTGTTATGCTATGTACTTTTTTCTTTTAATAAGGACAAATTGGTAAACTACAGAAACCCAATAGTGGGTGACATTATTTTTTCATCTCCCTTAAGAAAATCTTACAAAACTAGTCTTCCTTATTTTTTATGTATAAAATAAATATGTATTTGCTCCTCTATACCTTAATCATCTTTAAACAACTCTCCATATTTATTTATTTTTTAATATCTATTTTTTATTCTACTTGACTTTTTTTTAATGCTAAAGGAGTTCTAAAGGACTTTTATTAAAGAAAAAATATGTACACAAAGCGGGTAAAGGACCAACTAGCCCAACCCACAAAAAAACTATGTCCAAAAAAGGCAATATCTAAAAAATAAAAATGATTAAAAAATCTAAAAAAAATATAGGTGTGGCTTCCTCTCCATTTTGTTCAAAGTTTCTAAAACCATGGTTGAAGCATCACCCTTTGAACGAGAAAGGCATACCCTATCTCAATCACTACAAAGTCAATCGATAAATGAAATAATAAGAGTTTTGGGTGATTTCACAATGGGCATCCACTAGGTCTCACAAATGCCATGATATCATTTCAATAGAAAACTTCTTCAACTCCCTTATTCACATATCTGAGCTCATAATATCAAGATAAGCTTACCTCTCCCTCCAACAACATAAAAGCTACCTGATTATAACTATTGGTTTCATATTTCTTTTGTCATTTTGACAGGTTAAGAGATCAACGTGGAGGTTGGAACTAACCATTGTCTAAAAATGGCAAAATGATGAATCTACCTCTAGTTTTATAGGGTATGAACTAAGAATCGATCTTTTCTATTGATCTACACTATATGAATTTTATGTCGGTAACAACTGCTATGCATAGATCTTGTACTTCTACACTGCTTCTTGTCTCTTTTTTATTTTTTTTTTGTGTATTTCATGTTACCTCTGCTAGCATAGTCTTGAATTATTTGTATCATTATTTTCAGACTTTAGAGTTCATCTTCTTGTAAAATTGTTCTAGCTACTACTATCACCTCGCTTTATTATCAAAAGTTTTATTTTGGAACTTTTTGATTCTAAGGTTTGGTACTTGATGTTTATCTATCTTTAGAATAGTTTTAGCGTCCCTTGGTAGTTCTTGTGTTAATGAATAAGTAATATGTTCTAATCCTGCAAAAAAGAAAACACGGTAGGGTAAAAAATTCTTCAACTTGTTGCCTTCTTTGTACATATGAACCACCTCAGCCTCCACCCCTTTGCTCTGCATTTTGATCTTAGTAATCATCACAATCAGATTCCAAGGGACTTCTAGTTCCCATCTATCATCTTTTTAACAACCAATGAGTCAGTCCCTTACAAAAGCAAATATGATTATGTTCAATGCAATATTCCATTCTCATCTTCATTGCAGTAATTTCAACCATCAGATTGACTGTCCTATATTCTTGTCACTTCTGTATGAATTAGGTTCTCGAAATCCCTTCTTACACAAAAACCCCTAAACTAGATTCAGAATTACCCTTAGAAGCACCATCAGAATTACACTTGAAGAATCCTAAGCTAGGTAATTTCTAGTAAACCACTTGACTGCCAATCCTATGAGTATAATTTTCTAAGAGTTTTACCAAGTCAGGTCAATGTTAAGGAATATTAGATAACCAGGATGGATGTATTTTGTCATGTGGTTTAAATTCTTATTAATCTCCATTCTCATGCTACCTTGTGACATCCTTCCTCCATGTTTGATAACATTTCTCCCTTTTTAAATTTGACACAAAATAAAATGAGGGACAACTTTAAAAAATGGCTTCAGTTTTAGTGCATAGTCAATATCCCCCATCTGTAAACACAACTCTTCACTTGAATAAAGGACCTGTCACTCCTGCTGCTACTACAAATTCATTCCAAATGTTGTTAGAAACAAACTAATTTATAAATAGATGTTCAATAGATTCTTGAACTCCCTCACTACAACAACAACAAGCAAATTGTCACTCATTTTGTTTCTCACAAGTAACCTCCCTAATAGGTATTCCTTTTTTTTAGCCTCCACAGAAAAAAAATCTTAATGGAATGCCCTTCATCCAAATCTACTTGAAATTTTATTTTGACTTTAATTTTTTTCTCTTTTTTTTTTTAAAGTTTTTCTCAACCTTTATTTTTTCCTCTTTATTTTTTTTTTTTTTCTTTTTTAAAATTTTGTTCTTTTTTTCTTTTTCTTTTATTCTTGTTTCATCTTTTTTTTCATCATTTTTTTCTCAATCTTTATTTTTTTAATTATTTTCTTTCCTCCTCTCAACTTCTATTTTTTTTAATTTTCTTTATTTTTTAAAATATTTTTTCTTCTTTTTTCTCAAATTTTATTTCTTTTCTTTTAATTTGATTTTCTTTTTCTCTTCGGTTCCTTCCAAATAATAAGTTACACCTCATGGATAAGAGTTGACACTATCACGATTTCTTTCAAATAACAAGTTACACCTCATGGATAAGAGTTGATAGTATCACATTATGTCTTGATTTATGAGATGTTTTATACATCTTGCCTTAGAGGCAAGATTTAACTCAAGGACTTTGAAACAACAAGTTACGCCCACGGGTAAGAGTTGACACTACCATATTGTGTTTTAATATATGAGATATTCCATAATTCTTTTCTTAGAGGCAAGACTTAGTGTAACATCCCAAGTTCTTGAACATTAGACCCTGTTAGAGTTGAGTAATCGAATTAGTCAAGTTTCTGAAGTGAAGTCACAAACTACCAGTGACAACGATTTCAGACTACGACTTATTGTGAGACGTCATGAGTCGTTGGAAGGACTCATTGCCATGGCAGTGAGGAAGCCTAGACTTGGGTCCCTTGATAACGAGTCCAGGGTATGTATCATTGTGAGACACAACGAGTAGTTATGAGGGACTTGTTGTCATAACAGAGAAGGACCAGATTTTTGGTCCTCAAGTAACGATTCCAGGCCACAACTCTTGGTCAGACCTCATGAGTCATTACCCAAGTCGTGACGACCATTCCTGATTTTTTCTGCACATTTTAATTAGGCTCTTTTTGGTCCTTTCCTTCCTTCACCCTCTTTCCCTCTTTTCCATGACTTAAAATACTTAAAGGACCTCTTTGCCTTTAGTTATCAGGATTAAACTTACTTTTTTCCTCTTTAACTCCCAAGGCAAGAAATACTAGGGTTTTATAAGAAAATCAACCATTCAAGCTCCAAACATCAAGTTCCTTTCAATCTCTTCTATATTTCAAGCATGTTGCTCATCCTAACTTGAATTTTACATTATGGCATTTATTTAACCATTATTCATGTGATTTTAATTGTGGGTTTAAAATTGTATTGAGGGATTTTGATGGTTATTATTTGGATTGTATTTCCCATGATTTAAATGTGTCATTTATACTTTAATTGATGGTTTTGGGAGGCTAAATAGGTGCATGGTTATAATAATTTGAATGGGGAGCATGGATTTTCCCAAATGATGGATTTTTGACTTGGTATTAGCATTAACCTCAACCCACTTGTGAACTTGGTTTTAAATATGAAAATCCACACAGTTTAACTTACCTTTGAAACACTGCATTGCATTAAAGGATAAATGTATAATGAAAAAAATGGTTTTAGAATGCCCCTGATGACAATGGTTTGGATTTAAAAGGAACTTGAGAGTTTAGTGGTTACACAAATTGGTTTGAAATAATTATATAAGCTTGCAAGCATATTAGTATGACGATACCAAGTCGATAAATGCCTTAGTAAAGACTCCTTGTTTAATGGTTAAATTTATGTGTAAACTATTTAGTTTGGGCTTAAAGGGAATTTTAGCTCACTATGAAGGTGTAGGTCTTAGTGGGACCAACATTGGATTTTATGTTTGCTAGCATGGGGATCCATGTGATCGTGTGCTTGCTGCACACATTATATTTTGGGTGGCAATTGCCTTGGTGTCTTTAACCTTTCTTTGATTTCCTCAATTTATGTGGCTAACATGCACTGAGGCTTTTTCAGCAGGGAGAGTTGAACTCATATAGCCCATGGATGCCTTTAAGACGAAGCGCGCTACGCAATTTAGGCTACTGGTTTAAGCTCTCACATTTATGGCGTTTGTCCTTATCCCGACATCCTATATATGTATACATAAATGTTGTGCATGTGGTTTTGATTAGTTTTTGGCAATGCCATTATTTTGTCACTTTTACTTGAGTTACATGCCAATGCGTGCCTCATTGACTGTCCCTGGATGCTGCATCATTTCATGATATAGGGTCCGAGGGTTTTTCTATTACTCTTGTGCAGTGTTAGATAGTGTGGTACATTTGTCGAGTTACTGTAAAATGGTGAGCCTTCATCTTTTAGAAAGCCTACAATTTCTTTAAGTTTCTTTTTAGATTTTGGGAATTATGAATTCTCTTTTGTCATGGATAGGGGCATATCCCGACCTAGTTTGGTTTTTTAAGTTTTAGAGTCTTCCGTGAACAGTGTTGAGATAATTGGTTGTATTGTTTAGACTCTTAGATTTAATCTAATTCATTTATTTTATTATATATTTTGGTTATCTTTTGTTGTTTACTTTTACTATACTCTGGAGGTTAGGCTAAAAAGGTGATCTCCAACCTACGATGGGCTTAAGATAGCTGTCATAATTAGTCCCCCATACGGGTCATGACAATATTGGTATCAGAGCACGATTCATGGTCTTTAGGCGTCCACAAAGCCATATAGAATGGAGTTACTTTTATATGTGTGTAGCGTGCCACACTTATAAGGGGGAGGCTACGAGGCATTTAGGAATATTTCCCCCTTTTGTGTTGTATTTTGGGATATAGAGTCTAGTTACCTTGAATCTTCTCTAACTCATGGCTTACTCGCATTTTAGATCATGCCTCCCCAAAGATCTAACGATTATAGAAACTCTGCTGGAACCTTGTCCCACCTGAGGAAAATATGGAGGGAACTTGCCTTTTTTATGGAGTGCAGACCCGGTCTAGGGTCCCCACTGTTGACTGCACCGCTCTATGTGGGATTCCACTGATCCCTACTAGTCCCCCTCAGGCTTCTAGGGCTTGTGATGCCTATGCTTAGTCACCTTAGGAGATATTTCTAATATAAAGTTTCGTTTGTTTATTCATATGCTTACTTAATTGGTGGCATCACAGTCTCGTCAGTTTGATCATGTTAATCCTGCTATTAGTTCATTTAAGGTTACTCGGGTTAGCCAATTTATAAGGTTGATTCTCCCAACAATTATAGGCTCTAAGATTGAAGAGAATCCTCACGTGTTTATTGATGAGATAAAAAAGATTTTCAGGGTTATGTATGCTACTGATTTAGAGGGTGTGGAGTTTTCTACCTATAAATTGACAAATATGCTTACCAATGGTATGCGGAGTGGGAAGTGGGAAGTGGTAAGGGGTGATGAAGCTGAGTCGGTGATGTGGGATGAGTTTTCAGGTGCCTTCCTTGATCACTTCTTTCCTCAAGAGTTGAGGAAAGCTAAGGCCAAAAAGTTTGTGAACTTGAAGCAGGGGTAAGATGAGTGTAAAAGAGTATGCTCTGAAGTTCCAGCAACTGTCCCGCTATACTCTAGAGTTGGTGTCTAATATGAGGTCCTCAATGAGTAAGTTTTCTTCTGGTCTGTCTTGTGACTTAGAGTTGAAATGTAAGGCTGCAATGTTGAACAATGATATGGGCATCTCCAGGATGGTTGTTTATATACAGTAAGTAGAGGATGAGAAAAAAAAACAGGTAGAGATGGAAGAGAGATAGAGCAAGAAGTTTAGATATTAAGAGTAGGGTGCAAGTCAGCAGAATAGTAGGAGAGAAGGCAGACAGTAGACTAAGAAAAATAATTGGGGAAGTTCTTATTTGATGGCTAGTTCTCCTTATCCTAAGCCTTTAGGTGATCGTCGCTTTTAGTCCAACAATGGTCCTAAGGCATAGGGTGCCCAGTCTTAGGCTAGTGGAGCTTAATCGGCCCCATCTTACCCTCCTTGTTATTTTTGTGGTCAACTTCATCGTGGTTATTATAAGGAGAGGAGGAACTTGTGTTTTAACTGTGCTCAGCCTGGTCATATGCATCAAAATTGTCCTATATCTAAAGTTGCCACTGGAGATAATAAGGTTCTGATTTTCACTTATTCGGCTCCTGCACCTAAGGGCGCCACTTCAGGTACTGACATTGGTCAAAATAGTCTCTATGCATTTGCTACTTGTCAGGAATTTGAGGCATCCCCAGATGTTTTCAATAGTATATTACAAGAGGGGATAGAGTTAGGAATGAGATTATTCGGAATAAGGTGAGAGTGGCTTCGATGGAGAACAAAATGCGGGAAGGAAGGCTGAGATGGTTTGGGCATGTGATGAGGAGGGGCGTGGATGCTCCAGTTCGTAGGTGTGAGAGGCTAGCCTTGGATGGCTTCAGAAGGAATACTGGAGGGGAATGATTAGACATGACATAGAGCAGCTTCAGCTTATCGAGGACATGACCCTAGATAGGAAGGTATGGAGGTCGTAGATAAGGGTAGAAGGCTAGGGTGAGTACATGGGTTATAGCAAGTAATTAGAAGAGTCCCTATTTAGCCGGGGTAGTAATCATAAGACTGTGTCGATAGGTAGGAGCCGCTAGTTAGGGGAGACTGGGTGTGGTGGGTGGCTTTGGTCCGTGAGTGTAGGTTACTACTAGGCGGGTACCCTATTCTAGATTTCATTTTTCTTATTTCTTATAGCTTATGTCTCTTAGTTCCCTTATCTTGTATTGCTCTGAGTTCTATTTTACAATTTTGATTCTTTACTTCTGTTAAGCCACCCATCCTGCTTCACGTTTCAGTACGACTTTTTTTTTTAATTTATTTATCTTGAGCCGGGGGTCTATCGAAAACAACCTCTCTACTTCTTTGGGGGCAGCAGTATGGACTGCGTATATTTTACCCTCCCCAGAACCCATTGTGTGGGAATACATTGGGCTTGTTGTTGTTGTTGTTGTTGTTACAAGTCTTCTCCCGTGAGGTTTATTGTTTGCTTGGTCTGAGTTCTACCCTATCTTAATGACTTTTTATGTGGCTGTGCACTTTGGTTTTGGTATTGAAAGTATTTTTGATCCTTTTTCTATGTCTACTCTGGTAGGTGATTCCATTACTTCTACAAAAATTTATAGGGGTTGTGTGGTGTCCATATTTTATAGGAAAACGTCAGTGGATTTGATTGAACTTGATATGGTGGATTTTGATATAATCTTAGGGATAAATTAGCTTCATTTGTGCTATTCTTCTATAGATTGTAGGGCTGATGTGCTATAGAAATATAACACTTTCGATGCTTAAAACGAAGAAAAGATGCAAGTTTCTGAGGCTTTTTTGTTGGATATAATCTGTTTTGGGTATGTTTTGCAAGAAATCATGTCTTAGATGCTAAAGTCATGAAAAAGGTGAAAAAGTTGTTTTTGGATACTTTTTGGAGCATTATGGATGATCGGGATATTTTTTGGATTGCTCATGATCAAAGCATGTTTGAGAATTGAAGAAGAGCTGAAAAACTGACTCCCGACACTTACTAAGTCAACCCACAGACCGCTGGTAGACAAAGCAGGTGTCAGAAGTCCAAAATCTCAAGCGCTGACTTGCAGGATTTTCCCATCAGGTACCTGCGCTCTGTACCTGCGCCCGAAGCCAGACCGCAGGTACAACCTTCGCCTGTGACCAAACCACAAGTGCAGACAATATGTGGCCACTGACCCTATTTTCTCCTAGTTCATTCGGTCTTTATTTTTAGGATTTCCTTATGTACTATAAATACCCCTTACGTACTTTTTAGAAGGAGATATACACTTTTGAAACTTAGAAACATATTTTGATTCCAAGATTCGTCTTTGATATTTGGATTCTATTGTACTAACTCTAGTTGATTAATCAAGTTACGATTTTGGGTTCTTATTCATCTTATATCGTGATTTCATCAAAGCTTTCAATTATGAATGTCATTGATTTCATCATAAGTATGAGCGGCTAAAAACCCATAGCTAGGGTTGTGCAAGCTCTGGCTGATTGACCAAGTAAGGGAAGTGGGATTGTTGAATGAAACCAATACCGATGGTATGTATTGTATTATCTTCAGTATAATAGTTGTCTTAGCAGTTGCAAATGTTAGGATCCCTCCTAGATATTGCTACTTACTCTAAAAGATGAGTAGTGACAAGGAAAAGATAATGACAATAGTAATTTGAGGTTTAACTATCGATCCACGTTACTAGGTAATACCTAAGTAAGATGGTTAGCTTTTATCTAATAACTAGAGACTCAAAAGGTAATAGTTAAGTTAGTAATGCGACATCCATAGACTCAAAAGGTAAAGGGTGAAATCCGTCTACTCGTCCAAAAGACTGTAGAAGGTACATAACTTATCGATTCTACATGTAAGGTATTGGGATGGTTCAACATAGCACGATAAACATATAGAGTTGAGAAGCCAGGGGAAACACAATCCTAGTGTTCACCTACGATTGATTACATCAAAAGTTAATATTGTGACTTTGCTCAAGATTACTACAAACAAATCCCCATTTACTTTTCTAGTACTGCTCGTGGACCATAACTATTGATAATTACAATTCCACGTGCTCCCTTGGGATTCGACCATAAAGGGAGGTGTTACTTGGACGTCATCAAGAAATTGGCGCCGTTGCCGAGGAGTACGGTGTTGATTTGTGGATATATGTCTTTGCAGTTTTTGGGTTTTTCTTTTTGTTCTTAGTTGGGCATATGCCGATGTATGCCTATCATACAGAGTAAAGGCAATCCCTTACTCCCACTAATTTCAGAGAAGATCCTATACTTGCATAATAGGATGTCAGAGCTAAAGAGGGACAATCTCCTTGAAGACGCTATTCAAAAGGTTATTGATGGACAGACTAGTGAGATGTTAGCTCAGACGGAGTTAGCTGAGCAGAGACAGGCAGCAAACCGCCAAGCAACACTTGGTGGAATTCAAAATAGGGTCAACAGAGGTAGACCTTAAGTGATCCCAACATATCAGTATGTTCAGGCTTATGAAGATAATGAAGATTTGGGATAAGATGAGCAGGCTGATACAAGAGTCATTATCCCTCCTTCTTTAACTCCTGATATCAAGTTCAATATCTCCAGTGATATGATCCAGCTTTTGTACTTGAAGGGTGTGTTTGCGGGGTTGCCTACAGACGACGCAAACATGTATTTGGCTAATTTTACTGGGATATGCACTTCATATACCATACCATGGGTAGACTAGGAGGTATTGCTACTGAGTCTATTCCCTTTCTTGCTTATTACAGAAACATTCTTATGGCTTGGAGAACTGCCAAAAGGGTCTATTACTACATGGAATGAGCTACGTAGACAATTATTGTACAGGTTCTCTCCTTCATCCAGGGTATTGCAGCTCAAGGACGAGATTTATAATTTTAGGCATCTGCAGTCAGAGTTTATGTATGAGGCATGGTTCCAGTTCAAGAAGAGGCTTATCATGGTACCCAACCACTGGATATCGGGGACAAGTTTGACAGAGATATTTTATAGAGCCCTAGCTATTAGTTCTAGAGTAATGGCAGACACTATTTTTGAAGGAGCCTTTATGAGATTACGATGGGAGATAACTGCAGGCATTATGTATCAGATTTCATTAAGTAACCGAGGGTGGCAAACTCGGGAGGTTGAAAAAGATACTAATATTTATGCCGTTAGAGCTTTTAGTGAACAGAGAGTAACTGAGGATGTTGTAGCTTATGAGATTTCACTATTACGAACAGAGATTAGCAAGTCAGTCAAACAATTTGTATCCATTAAAATAATCTATAAAAACTATCTAATTAAGTAACTAAAAGTCTGATTACTTGGCTAAACAAACCTGAACCGATATAGACTGAATACTAGCTGAAACTGTGGGAGCAATCATGTAACCGACATGCCCCAATCTGAGTAAATCAGGGTCCAACCTGTAACCTTAGTTGAAAGGGTGTCAGTACCTTGCCACGGGTACTAACACTGGATGTCTATGTGGATCCACAAGGCTGATGTCCCGAAGGACTAGGGAGTCAGTACTAAACTGGCGGGTGACTCCTAAGAGAGTGTCAGTCCTAAACTGGCGGGTGACATCTCATAATCCTATGCTGGCTATGTAGTTCTGGAACTTAGGGACTGCTGCTAAGGACTCAGTCCTAATTGATGGGTGAGCCCCCATCCCTAGGTTCACTCAGTGCTAAATCCTACTCCCAACTGAATGACACTGGTATTATTGTGGGTCTAACATGATGTGGTACTGTACTGATGAGTGCTCAGCATGAACATATCGTTCTGAATACAGTAATAAAATCATGGTCTGACTGACTTGTAACTTAAAAATAAAGACATGTATAAATAGACAGGTATCAGGTGTTCATAACCCTCCAGCATAGAATGATTACAAAAATACAATAACAATATTTAAAATAGTGATATAAAGTCATAGTCTAAAGACCCAAACGTAATCCACTTCAATAACCTGCTAAATTACATGAATGTAAACATGAGAATGAGTAACCTTGGGATAATATCATGTTTATACAATTTAAATAATAATTGGATAATTTGACATGGTGACAACTGAACATGACCTAGGGTTTACTTCAAGCACGTAAGAGCATAATTCACATGGGGTAAAACTATTAGCATGGATTAGATATAAAACTAATGGGAAAAATATGGATAAATTTCCTAATTTACATGGAAATTGATCATAATTAAAGCAAAATTAATACTTAAATAAAAAAGAGGGTTTCTTGGGCTCAATGGGTGGAAGGAACCCATTGATAAATACCCTACATACCTCAATTGGACGAATTCTTGAAGAATTCTTGAAATTGGGACTTAGATTCCTGAGTTCTTAAGAGATGAAACTTGAATTTTGATCTTGGGAAGAGGGTAAGGGTTTTTAAATCGTGTACTGAATGTTTGGGGTTAAGAGAATAGAAATAACGTGTTTTAAGCCCCTTAATTCATTTAAGGATGATTAGAAATGGTTTAGGGTTCTGAAAAGACTTCAACGCCCTTAAATTAAGTTAAAATGGAGCAATTTTGGCACTTGGATTTTGTTGGGGGCGCACAGCCGAAGCACACTTGAAGGTGGGTGGCGCACACCAAAAGCCAAGCTCAGGGTGGGTTGTGCACACCAAAAGCCAAGCCTAGGGTGGGTTGTGCACACCAAAAGCCAAGCCCGTCCAGTGACTATTGGCATTTGTCATGTGACGCACGACCTTAGCGGAGGTTTTATTTGGAGACGCAAACCTAATTCCAATATCCAATAATACTCCCAACACAACCCATAACATCTAAAGATGGTCTTCCATCAAAATAGGTGTCCTAAATATCATTTTGAATGCATAATTTGAGTGTTACAACTACAGGGTATTACATTATCTCCCCCTTGGGATCATTCTTCCTCGAATGAAACTATCTAAGCTAAAGCGCTAAGAAGGTTGAGATCGTACACTGAGCACTTATGCACTGAACCATGATTAAGTAACTGTATCTAAAATATGATACATGGACTGAGCTGAGTTTCCATTCTAAAATACATGATGTGACATGAGGATAGTTATATAGCTAAGATAGAGAATAAGAGTGTCGATTTAAGAGAAACCTTTATCTTAAGCTGAGTCTGAATTCGTAAGGAAAAGATGGGGATACTTGGCTCACATATCTACTTCTGCCTCCTAAGTGGCTCTCTCAACTGACTAATTTTGCCATAGGACCTTAACCAAAGGAACTTTTCTATTCCTTAGCCTACGAATCTGACGATCAAGGATCTCAACTGGGACTTATCATAGGAAAGGCTATGCTTAACATTTACACTTTCTAAAGGAACAACAGAAGCTGAATAACTAATACGTTTCTTTAATAAAGAAACATAGAACACTGGACGCACTAATGTCAAATTTGTAGGAAACTTTAACTCATAAGCTATCTTCCCAAAACGACTCAAAATTCTGTATGGGCCAACATAGCGGGGACTGAGCTTTCCCTTTTTGCGAAATCTCTTCACTCCTTTCATAGGAGAATAGACCAAGTCACTAACATCAAACTCAAGATCCATTCTCCTCACATCTGCATAAGATTTCTGATGACTTTGGGCTGTCTTCAGCATCTCTCGATTAACTAAACTTTATCCATCGCCTCAAACACTGAATTTGGCCCTATCAAATCAGCCCCACCCACTTTAAACCAACCAATAGAAGATCTATATCTCTTCCCATAGAGAGCCTCAATTAGAGCCATCTGAATACTGGAGTGATAACTATTGCTGTAGGTAAACTCAATCAAAGGTGAGTGATTATCCCAACTGCCCATAAAGTAAATAATACAGGCCCTCAATATGTCCTCTAGAGTCGAATGGTCCTCTCTGCCTGACTATCTGTCCGAGGATGAAAAGCTATACTGAGGTAAACTTGGGTACCAAGACCCTTCTGAAAAGACTTCCTAAAGTAAGAGGTAAACTGAGTACCTCTATCTTAAATGATAGACAATGGAACCCCATGCAACCTCACAAACTCCCAAATATAGAGCCTGGTATAATCCTTGGCTGAAGTATGAACTTGCAAAAAATGGGCTGACTTGGTCATTCCATCTATAATAACTTAAATCGAAGTATGCTAACAACGGGTATGAGGCCACCCTGTCACAAAATCCGTGTTCACCACTTCCCACTTCCAAGCGGGGATGCTAAACTCCTAAAGTGTACCACTTGGCCTTTGGTGTTCAACCTTAACCTGCTGACAGTTCGAACACTTAGCCACAACCTCTGAAATATATTTCTTTATACCACTCCACTAATAGCTTTCCCGTAAGTCACGATACATCTTAGTGGCTCTGAGGTGAATAGAATATCGTGCACCATGCACTTCTACTAATATTTGCTGTCTCAAACCATCAACACACGGAACACATAACCTGCCCTAATAATGAAGCACAGCATCTCACCCTTAGGAGAAAACCTCCACCTTTTAATATCTAACTGACTTCTTTAACTTAACCAAACTAGGATACATGTCTTAATTTTATTTTACTTCAATAATTAATACAGATTCTGAACCATTCTGAACCCATATAGTACCTTTAGCCAAATTATCTAACCGAACTCCTAACCTAGCAAGCTGATGAACCTCACGGACTAAATCCTTCTTATTATCCTTAACATAGGCAACACTACCCATAGAAAATCTACCAAGGGTATCCACCACTACATTGGCCTTACTAGGATATCACAACACACTCATATCATAGTCTTTCAACAATTCAAGCCATCTTCTGTGGCGAAGATTCAGCTTTTTCTACGTGAACACGTACTATAAACTCTTGTGATCCGTGAACACATTAACATGAACCCTAGAAAGATAATACCTCTAAATTTTCAAGGCAAGGACAACAACTGCCAACTTAAGATCATGGGTCAGATAATTCTTCTCATGGGGCTTAAGCTGTCTAGAGGCGTAGGCTATAACCTTACCTATCTGCATTAATGCACAACTAATACCAACTCTAAAAGCATCACAATACACTACGAACCCATCTGTTCCATCTGGCAAAGTTAAGACTGGGCCAGAAGTGAGTGAAGTCTTCAACTCCTGAAAACTCTTCTCACAGGAATCTGACTATTGAAATTTTACCTTCTTCTGGGTTAGCCTCAACATGGGGGAATAAATAGCAGAAAACCCTTCAAAAACCATCTATAATAGCTAGCTAAACCCAAGAAACTCCTGATATTTGATATAGAGACTGGTCTAGGATAGTTTCTCACTACATCAGTCTTTTGAGAATCAATACAAATGCCATCACTAGAAGCTATGTGACCAAGGAAAGATACTGATCTCAACCAAAATTTACACTTACTGAACTTAGCGAATAACTGATGATCTCTAAGGGTATGGAATACAACTCTCAGATGGTTTGAATGATTATTCTCACTATGGGAATAGACAAGGATGTCATCAATGAAGACTATGTCAAACATGTCCAAGTACTGCTTGAACACCTTGTTCATCAAGTCCATAAAAGTAGCAAGGGAATTTGTTAGTCCAAAAGACATAACTAGGAATCCAAAGTAACCATACCGAGTTCTGAAGGTTGTTTTTGGAATATCACTTTCTTTGACTCTAAGATAATGATAGCCAGATCTGAGGTTTATTTTAGAGAAATAACTTACACCCTGAAGCTGGTAGAATAAGTCATCAATACTGGGGAGATAAAATTTAATCTTGATTGTGACTTTATTCAACTGACAGTAGTCAATGCATATTATGAGAGAACTGTCCTTCTTGCGCACGAATAGAACTTGGGAAACACATTTGAAAATTTATTTACTACAGAAACTAACTCAAGACTCAGGGTTTTAGAATTTAAGTCCTTGACTCAGACAAGATTGTAAATGCACCCCTTAGATATTATCTTTCGTGCCTTAAGATATGAAATAACCCAACCCTTAAGCACTGAAGTACTGCCCCTCTATTCAATAATTGGCTCATTAGGAAACTGGAACTGGATAATTATATTTCTGCAATCAACTGTGGCATAGCATGAGTGGAGCCAATACATGCCAAGAATGACATCAAAATTAGTCATTTATAACTCCATAAGATCAGTTGAAGTAACTTTCTAAGACACTGAGATCGGGTAATTTCTGTATACCCGTCTGGATACAATAGACTTACCCATTAAGGTAGACATTGAGAAAGACTCTACTAATATTTCAAGACTGACATCAAAGTCTACAACTCTATAAGGAGTCACAAAGAAAAATGAAGCTTCGGGGTCTAACAATTCATAAACATGGGGATGGAAGACTTGTAACTTACCAGTAACCACATCAGGAGAACTTTTCTAATCATGTCAAGTCTGGAGAGCATACAACCTATTCTGGCATTGCCCACTGGTGGCACTGGAGGTAGCACCCTATTGAGTTGAGTGACCTGCTAGAGATGACAAAAAGTTGGACTGGCCCTATTTGCGTGGGTCCTCTACCTTCAAAGAAACCACTGGACACTCCCTCATCCAATGGCCTGGCTTGCCACACCCAAAACACATATCACTACCTACTCTAAACTCACCCTAATGATTTTTACTACACTTTTTTCAAAGCAAACTGGTACGACCACTGTTCATACTAGCTTGGGACATACAGCCTGGTGCTTTATCCCAACTGTTTTGCCTGAACTTAGGCACTAGCGCACTGGATGAAGATGGAGTTGGGGCTAAAAATTTTGGGTGGAATTAGGAACGATTACGGTTCTATGACATTGGCTGAGAAAAGTTGAAACTACCAGTTCTTGCTGTCTTATTTCTTTTTTCCTCCCTTTAAGATTCTCCTCCTTAATCTTCTAAGCATAAACCTTAAGTTTGGACATGTCCATCTCTTTAATTAACATGGCTGTCCTATATTTCTTGACCATACTATCATATACACCAGATATGAACTTAATCATCCTAGACCTAGAGTCAGCCACCATAGTTGGAGCATACCTCGCAAACTGAGTGAACTTGAGCGAGTAATCCTTCACACTCATACTACCCTACTTCAAATTTATGAACTTCTGAACCTTATCTTACCTCAACTCTAATGGAAAGAACCTATCTATGAAAGTTATGACAAACTTCCCTACTCCATAGGCCCTACCTCAACACCTCTGTCCTTCTTCTACTGTTTGAACTAGGTGTGAGATACTTCCTGCAACTATTAAGCAACCAAGTCTGCACTCTCACTTGAAGTGACACCCATGATGTCTGTCACTTTTTGCACTCCATCTAGAAACTCCGTGGATCCTCCCCAGACTTGGATCTAGAAAACATAGAGGGATTCATTCGATTGAAGTCTCAGACCCTAGCTGTAGCTGTATTCTTCACTGAATTATTTGGGGAAACAACCTACTGATTGTTCTGAGTAGCTACAGAATGGACCAAGGCTATTGAAATAGCCTTGAACTCAGTGTGAGAAACATAGTCATTCAGGGGATCTTTTTGAACAGGTGGGTGCAGGCTGATCCCTGTTCCTTCTTTCATTATTTCTTATGGGAGGCATTATATGTAAACCGAATGAAGGACAAGTTATAATGAGGAATTCAATAGAGCTTATGCTCTTGCACACGACATAAATACTGAAAGAAGAGAAACTTTCCTAAAAATATCTTGTAGCCTTTTGTCTATAAGTGTGGCGTGCTTCACAACCATGCATAAGACTCTACTCAATGCGGCTTTTAAACATCCTAGGACACTTTAAAACCTAAGTCTCTGATACCAAGTTTTTTTATGACCCAAAACTAACTCCTAGTCGCGACACGTTGTATAAAGCCATAAGTGACCCCAAGCTTACCCACGATTCAGTACCTTCTGTGAGCACTGAATCAAATGATTATAAAATAATATGTCCAGAAGATAAATTGATAAAGTATTGCCAATTGAAATACTGAAATATATAAAAATAATATGTCTGAAGTATTTGATAAAAACTAAAAACTAGACTATCTATCTGAAAGCCTCTAAATACATGGAGTTGATGGGATAAACCCCCAACTAACTCCAACAGAACTAAATATAAAGAAATACTAAAATAACTGGAATAATATGTCATATCCTCAATGGATAAGGACTCACCACTACTGCTGTGGGGAACTGCTGAGCTGTCTAGAAGTGGTCGAGAAACTGTACATCCGAACCTATGTTATAAGATAACATAGTATAAGAGAAAAGTATACGATCAGTACTTCGCATGTACTGGTACGTGAGGTAAGGACTAACAAAAATATATGTGAAAACTGAATGTAATTGCATAAATATGTAAAACTGAGAATGCAAGACCAAGTAAAGCTTGTACAAAAATAATCTATAAAAACTGTCCGATTAAGTAATTGAAAGTCTGATTACTTGGCCAAACAAACCTGAACTGATATAAACTGAGTACTGACTGAAATTATGGGAGCTATCATATAACCAACATGCCTAATTTGAGCAAATCAGGATTTAACCGGTAACCCCAGTTAGAAGGGTGTCAGTATCCATCCAAGGGTACCAACACTGGCTGTCTATGTATATCCAAAAGGCTGATGTCCCGAAGGAATAGGGAGTCAATCCTAAACTGGCATGTGACTCATAAAAGAGTGTTAGTCCTAAACTGGTGGGTGACATCTCATAATCCTATGCTGGCTATATAGTTCTTGAACTTAGGGACTGCTACTAAGGACTCAGTCCTAATTGGCGGATGAGCCCTCATCCCTAGGTTTACTTGGTGCTAAATCCTACTCCCAACTGAATGACACTGGTGTTATTATGGGTCTAACATGATGTGGTACTGTACTGATGAGTGCTCAGCATGAACATAATGTTCTGAATGCAGTAATAAAATCATAGTCTAACTGACTTGTAACTTGAAAATAAAGACATGTATAAATAGATAGGTATCGGGTGTTCATAACCCTCTAGCACAGAATGATTACAAAAATATGATAATAATATTTAAAACAGTGATATAAAGACATAGTCCAAATACCCAAAATGTAATCCATTTCAATAACCTGTTAAATTACATGAATATAAACATGAGAATGAGTAACCTTGGGATAATATCATGTTTATACAGTTTAAAGCATAATTCAAGAATTTGACATGATTCCAACTAAACATGACCTAGGGTTTTGGAACTTCAAGCATGTAGGAGCATGATTTACATGAGGTAAAACTATTAGCATGGATTAGATATATAACTAATAAGAAAAACATGGATAAATTTCATAATTTACATGAAAGTTGATCATAATTAGAGAAAAATTCACACTTAAATCAAAAAGAGGGGTTTTAGGCACAATAGGTGGCAGGAACCCATTGATAAATACCCCATATACCTCAATTAAATAAATTCTAGAAGAAAGTTTGAAATTGGGACTTATACTCTTGAGTTCTTAAGAGATGAAACTTGAATTTTGTTCTTGGGAAGAGATGAAGGGTTTTTAATTTTGTACTAAATGTTTGGGATTAAGAGAGTGGATATAAAGTGTTTTAAGACCTCTTAATTCATTTAAGAATGATTAGAAATGGTCTAGGGGTATGAAAATACTTCAACAAAAGCTAAGCCTAGGGATAGGGGCGTACACTAAAATCCAAGCCTATTGTAACGATCCGAGACTACCCCTAGTCATCACACTGTGCTTGGAACCACAAGTGGTCTCAAGCTAACCCATGAACTGGCATACTGTTAAGTAACTGAATTATAACATAATAAATAGTTGTTCTATTGTGCGAAAACATAATCATACTGAAAATCTAAACTAGATACAATACTAATAAAGCTTTATAATTTGATTAATCTGAAAGATGAAACTGAAATTACATGACTTACTCTGACTGACATCTATGAAGCCTCTATAATACTGACTATAGATCGTTGGAATATGCCTCCAACTGCCACTAATCAATACACTTAGAAAATAAATAAACTGTACATGAACTAAAACTCTCTGGAGTTCCCGAAGTAGGAGAACTTATCACCTGCTGTCTAGAATTTACAACCGTCTCATCATAATTCATAGGTTATAACTGGTACCTACATTATAAGACAAGATAACACATAGACATATATGTGGATCAGCACTTCTAGAATGTACTGAGTATATAGGGATGAATGCAATAAGTAAAACTGATTTTATACATAATCGTAAAACATGCATGCTAAGTGTAAGTAGACTCACCAATAGGCTGGAAAAATTGAAAACTGAAATATCTTAAAGCATGAGTGACAAATATTCTCTAATAAGATGGTGAATCTCTACACTTAGTTTCTATAAACTTGCTATAATGATATAAGTATAACTAAAGCTGGAATATGATAAAACATGGATACTATATGAATACTGGGTCTGAAACTACGTGATAGAGATTGACACAAACTGAGGATCTGAATATACAATCACACTAAGAATGAATGCATAAACATACTAACTTATCTAATTAACTGAATGTCTAATAGCTGAATACTGGGCATATAAGACTAAACTGTACTTAGTCTGAATAATTGGACTAAAACTGTAGAGTATTATGCATATGAGGTAAGGATTGACTGAGTAACATGAGATAACTGAGCATGAATTCATAGAAACAATATTATTTGAGAATGCAAGACCAAACGTATAATATTATTCTAAAATAGTCTGCAAACCGAGGTACTGAAATACTGATAACCGAATAACTAATAACTGTACGCTATGGTCAAGCAAACCTAAAATTTAACTGAGTTACTAATCTGATTACTCGATTGAGACTATAACTAAGATGGTAACTGAGACTGTAACTGGGACTATAACCGAGACTGTAACTAAGATCACATTAACACTGGATGATGAGTTCTAAAAACTAAATAACTGATATCTGAGTTTATTGCTACTGTATTACTATTAACTGAGTGATTGTTTCTGACAGTCTTGATTCTGTGGAACTGAACTGAGTTCTCTACTGAGTTTATAACTGAAACTAAAACTGTAGGAAGTAATCATCTAACCAACATGCCTCTCTCCGAATAGATTGGGGTTCAACCTGTAACCCCAGTTGGAAGGGTGTTAGTACCGTGCCACGGGTAAAGACAAAACTGTGAGTTAACCCTCTTATATAGAAAGATATTTCGTCAACCCTCGCTGGCAGGAAAACTCATATGAGATGTATCAACTCTAGTCTGACAGAAAGATATCTCAACCTACACTGGCTATATAGTTCTGTAACGTAGGGATTGCTACTAAGGGTCAAACCCTTTACTGGCAGGAATGCCTCTATCCCTGGGTTCGCTCGATGCTGATTCCTACTCCCAACTGAATAGACACTGACTAATTTCAAGATAGTACTAGTCTTGACTAAACTGTTACTGATCGTGTTATCTAACTGAACTAAACTGAGTTTACTGGGTTTGACTAACTAACGGAATACTACCGAGTTCTGTTAACTGACGGAGTTCACTGAGTTCTGAACTGAATACTAAACTGAGATTGATTACTGAGTACTACTGTTCGTAACACTACTGAGACTGTTCTGTAACTACTGTAGCCCTAGGTAAGCAGCTAGATTTTTGGGTATTGAATACCTCTAGGACTCGATAGCATAAAAAATAAAGCATAGCATGAGCTTGAAAAGCATAGCCATAGTCAATTGTTCACAATTCATTCACTGAGACATTTTATCAAACACTTAGAGGTGAAGGACTTGTACATGAATGAGAACACATGGTAACGTGTCATGATTACCCTATTCAATTTGCATGGGCATTCTATCAAGCACGTGGAGATTAATACTATAATATGGGGCAATTCGCTAAACATACGGGGATGATGAACTTGGATATGCGAATATCTTAAATATGAGAGCATAGCATTATTACATAACTAAGATCATGAATTGGGGAATTCACATGTAATTTGCTTGAAACAGGACATGAGTGTTTCATCAAAACATGTAAAGTTATAGTTCGAATGTGATACGCCCAAATTACACCTCTTTTATAAGAGAGTAAGCGGTTGCTGTCAAATATAGAACCCAACTAGGTTGGGGTCAAATTCTTCAGGGAATATGGTGCTAATTAAGTTGTATGCAGATTAGTTGACTTTTAATCATTCATTTTTATAAAATAAAAAAAGGAGAATTTGATTCAGTTCACAAATTAATGGTTTCAGCTTAACAAGATGAGATATGTGTAGTAGTATTCAAATTCAGAGAAATAGCAAGCTAAGGTTATGTCCACCCTGTAGGTTTCAATACTTTCTAACTATGGGTTTATGAATTCATGCATGTATCATGCTTACAGAGAAACATATTGTATTTAATAACATAATCCTAGTGTTTCTCAACCATCAAGGACTACTTCACTTTAGTTCTCTCAAATCAAAAGTGTTTACAAAAAACAATACGAAATCTCCAAGTAGCTAATCCTGTTAAGGCATTAACATATGAAATAGAGGTTGGAAATCCTATTTTCTTGTCACTACTATCTTTTCCGAACCTCAGCCTTTCTATCGAACAAGTTGAGTTTTAAGGCACATCCTCTATTCAAGATAAACGAAGAGAGTATGATATAAGCAGATCAATAAATTATGAATTCAAAAACCCAAAGTAATAGATTGTATGTTACAAGGCTTCCATAACCCTAACTAATAAATTTGGTGTGCGAATAGTGAAAACAAGAGAAAAAAATATTTTTCTCTCTCTCCTAAGCTAAGCCCCCTTCTCCTCTTCAAAAACTAATACAGAATAATAAATAATGATAAATTTTCAGCATCAAGTCTTTTTAATAATCTTTTCTCTTATAATTGCCTTCTAAGTCCCTAAACTAATTATAAATGACAAATTAGTCTTAGACATAGTTTCTAGGTGCCATATTTAATCCAGACTGCTACTCTCTCTTATGTCATATGCCATTCGCATTACATAGTCCCATTATGTCTCCATCTACCTCCTTAATACCTAAAATCATGCCAATCAAATCGGTTAGCTCAATCACATAGAAGTAGAGTAAAAACATAAGAAACTTGGCACTTTGTTCTCAAAACTTAGCTAAAATTTGGGTAAGTTATGGTGCTTAGGAGTATAAATACACCCAAGGTCACCACCCCACACGTAAAGCTTTGTTCGTCGCATGCTACACAAGTCTTAACACCCACGAAGGAAAAATAAGATGTTCAAATAGGCTCACACAATAGTTATGAAAAAGAAGTAGATCCAGCAACCATTACTGAAAACAACCTACCCTCAAGAATAGACTCATTAAGTTTGCAAATTCATGCATACTGTTTAAGCAAAGAAATCATATAAATTACCCAACCTTCATCAACCATGTGCCCTCATAATAAGAAAGTTATCTATAATCACTCACAATCATGCAATTTCTAACAAAATAGGTACAAGAATCAAGTTGCGCTCACTCTCACAAAGAATTCTCAAATTACAACTGATATTATATGCTTGCCCTTAGCGTAGTACTCCACTAATATTAGAATGCTAAGATTAGGATCAAATAGGTCTTTTACGGATTGTAATGCAGGCTAAAGGATGGGTAGGAACTATTTTGGCTAGAAATAGTGACTATTTTCCCTAAGTTCTTTAAGACACTACATTATGCAATTAATACCAATATCAACAGCCAGTTTACACCACTTTCATCTATCCATATCTTTTGTTATCACCCCATCTCATTAAACTCAATTAATAACACTATGGTGGGAGTGTGCAACCCTTTCAAATATATATATATATATATATATATATATATATATATATATTGCACCCATTTTATGTTACACACCTCTATGATAGCCACCCTCAACTTAAGTGATTTGCCTTAGTTATGGTGCACAATGTCCAAGAAGGACCAAGGCCAAAACAGGTTCATTGTAACATGTTCGGGATAAAATTTTGAAATTTTTTTCAACAATTTTTGCTACTCCCAACCACATCAATTGCACACGCCAATAACTAGACTTTGGGGCATCAATTTCACCTTTTTCCTATTATTGTCATACTCCTAACTCAAATTGATTTTACATTAAACCGCTTAGGAGTTTTTGGATCAAATTACGGTTTATTAAAGAATGGGTTAGGCTACATATGAGGCTAATAAAAGAACAAGCTAAAGGCTCAACGGGGCTAGCTAAGATAATGTCTAAAGGTAGGTCAAAAGAAGGCATGAACAATGGCTGTCAAAGAAATGCTTAAATCATTACCTAAACTCACAATCTTTATTTTGCTTTGCGCACACACCAGGCAAGTTCTAGCATCAGTTGCAATAAGGAATATACAACAGTCTTACACACTCATGGCACATGGTCAACTCAACTAAGAGCATTATAGATTCTCGACCCAATAATTAAATGAATTCAAATAAAACCAACAATCACAACAAGAGTCACAACTAGATCCTAGGTGTTTCAAACGTAATGATCCATTACATACTTATGCTATAATGCCATGTGATCCACAAGAACATTTACATGCAACAAATGACTAATTTTCTCTTAAGATGGTCGTCATCCATCCATCATCGAGAAAAACACCTAATTATGACTAATTCAAACAAACATCTAACAAGAAACAAAATAAACAAAATATTAATCCTATCATAGAAGTATCTAAGGAGAAGGTACTATTTTCTTACAAAACAAGTAGCAAAGCAACCAGCCACTCCACACTTAAGCTAAGCACTGTCCCCAGTGCAAATAACAAGATAAAGAACCTGCTAGTAGTAATTCTCATCTATATTAGGAGTCATGCCACCTGCATTGAGATCATCATCGGAGCCATTTTTTCTGTATTCATCATATCATCCACGTCAGCCACACATAGTGAACTAACTACAATTAAGATGAAGGTGGTGAAGTCACCACCCCACACTTAATTTGTTAGTATAAACCAATTAAGTGTTATTGTCGGGTACTTAGACTTAGTCGACATACACTTTGATATGGTGTAACAACATTAGTCATAATACAATTCACTCACTTCAATTCCACCAATTTTACTTCAATGAAACAATTTTTGAACAAAGCCATGCCTTAGAGCTTCAACATATCAATATACACAAAACATATCACTTTCACACGATTTAACCAACACTATGTTCCATCAAGTAAGTTGTGAAATAATGGCCACACAACTAAACTACGTTAGTTATGAACAATTCAATCACATGCAAAAGCTGAAAGTCCTACAACAATAGTGTCTACCACATCAATGATTTTTATCTTCCCAAGATGCTCAAAATCCTTCTTTGACATAGACATGGCAAGAATTTAATCCATAATCCTCAAGAAATCAATTAATAATTATAACATAAAGTCACAACACTTAAGGATTAAAAAAAGATAAACTTACCTTACAGATAGAGGGTTGAAAAAATAAAGTGAGAATTGTTGAGATTATGAAGCAAAGAAGAATCTTGAAGGACAAGGAGAATGTTAAGAGAAAAAGCTTGTACGGCTTAGGGGTGAAATAAGGATAAATTTGGGCATTTAGATGTGGAGTCTATTTAAAGAGTAAAATCTGGATTGGATTGACCCAATTAAAAGTTGGGTACTAATCTGAACTTGGAGTGATGTGCAGCTCACAAGTTATCGCATAAGTTTAAGTGTGCATCACATTGGTCATCGCACATATGAAATAGTGAGCCTATGTGGTATATTGTGCGTCACACATGTTATCGCACAAAGGTAAGTATGCGGTGCACAAAAAATTGCCAATATTAAGGTGTACACCACCTAAGGTATCGCACAAGTGAAACAGTGAGGGTATGTGGTTGGGTATACGATGCACAAGCAATCGCGAACATTAAGGTGTATGCCGCATAAGGTGTCGCACAAGTTAAGGTATGCGCCACACATGGTAACGCCTATTTGAGGCAGTGGGCTTAGGCTATGTCTTAGGTGACGCCTTTGCCATGGCCTATGTAAACTTAGACGCCATGCACCCCATTCTTCATATAAAGCATTGAGAAAGGTCCATACCGTGGGACTTTTTAGGTAGGATTAACATAATTCGGGTCATGATTCTAACACGAATCATAACTCGATCCTTACACATTCGACCACTCCAACTTACTTGTAATGTTCCCATTACTCCTAAACTTACCACCATTGACATGACTCAATTTCAAACTAAATTTTATACCAATCACCTTTTTAGTACTTCATATATCTATACTTAATAAAAAGTAACTAAAAATGATTAGAAGGATGGGTTGCCTCCCACCAAGCGCCACATTTTAACATGATAAAATGAGAATAAGATCATGGGTTGCCTCCCATGCAGCGCTTGATTTAACATCGCAGCATGACTCGATTATCTTGACTACTCAGGCTTCGTCAAGATATATTGATGATACCATTTGTACCTCATCTTCATATAATGCATCAACGATCGAGAAAACACTTATCTCCTTTTGTTGTTTCATGGATTTACACACTTTAAAACTAACCTCTTTCCCATTGAGCCTAAATTTTAACTCATTCAACTCCAGGTCAACTAAAACTCTCTCAGTTGCTAAGAACGACCTACCTAAAATTATGGGTACTTCAAAGTCCACTTCACAATCAAGAATTACAAAGTCGGTAGGAAATATAAAATTGGCCACCTTTACAAGTACATTATGTAAAATCCCAACCGACCTTTTCACCAATCTATTTGCCATTATAAGTCATATGTTTGTGGGTGTGGGGTCTCCCAAACCCAACTTCTTATAAACAGCTAGCGGCATTAGATTGATGCTAGCTCGTAGATCACATAAGGCCTTAGCAAAATCTACAGACCCAATTGTACAAGGAATGGTGAATGCTCCTGAGTCTGCCTTCTTTTGCACCAGTGACCTTGTAGAAATGGCACTATAATGATGGAGATTATCTATCGGTTCGTAGCTTACCGCTCTTTTCTTTATCACAAGATCTTTCATAAACTTAGCATATCCGGGTATCTATTCCAATGCTTCAACTAAAGGCACGTTCACGGTCAATTGCTTCAATATAGCCATGAATTTGTTGAACTTGCCTTCATTTTTTTTCTTCTTTAATCATTATGAAAATGAGAGTGGTGGCCTTGGGATTTCAACTGGAGCAACTTTTACCTCCTTTCTTTTGTCTTGCTCCACATCACTAACATGCTTTGGCTTAGGTGGTTGTTCTACTTTCGCACTCTTCTTTTTTGAACCTCCTAACCCCACAAGTACCACTGAAGATTCATTAACTATCTCCTAATCCATTTGAACCGCATCAGTATGAGAGGATGCTCTCAATCCTAGACTAGAGAACATCTTACCGCTCCTAGTGGTAATAGCCATACATAATCCATCAGTCCTCAAATTCTCAATTATATCACTTGGTAGAGTCCCATGCTATCTTTGGTTGAATATTATGGATAATTAGCTCATCTGCTGCTCCAATTGTTTAATAGCAGTTGAGTACAAATTTACTAGTTGACTCGTGGAAGATATGTCACTATTCATCAGTCGCCTCAGAATTAGTCGGCTCAACTCCCTTCAATAGTTTCTCCATCATGTCCTCCATGGACATTTTACCTGAACTGGTGGCAGTATTATCACGGCTTCCAGGAGGTACATACAGTCCACTCCTATCACTTTTATTCTTCTAATCTCCTTGACGGTTCTAACTTTGGTTTCTTTGACCACCAGTCTGGAAACCTCCTGGTTATGTAAGTAGTTAGCCTCTTCCTCAGTATTTGATTCATCTCCTTTACCATGGGACCCCATAACTTTTACCTTTTCTACATTTCCTGATAGAAAATGTTTTGTGAGCAGATCCATCTGGGTTTTTATATGAGCCATATTCTGATCACGATCCTCTTCCCTCCTATGCTGCTCTGCTAATATTATACTAGACCCAGTATTGCTTGCTACTACAGAATCACTGGTATGCCAAGCTCTACTTGTCTTAGTCATTCTTTCTAACATGTCCATAGCCTCAATGAAGGTGAGATCCATAAAATCTCCTCCTGTAGCATTATCCACTATTGGCTTTATAAGTAAGTTCAAAGCTCTGTAGAATGTTTTCATCAAGTGTTCGTCAGTCATCTTATGGTTTGGGCATTGAGTAAACTTTATTTTAAATATCACCCAAGTCTCATACAAAGCTTCATTAGCCAATTGAATAAAGTTACTAATCTCATCTCCCAACTATAACATTCCGGAGGGCGAAAAGAACCTTTTTAGGAAAGCTCCTTTCAATTGCCTGCAGTTAGTTATAGAATCAGGAGTCAGCTCATTCAACCACATAGTTTCCTCTCCAGACAGAGACAGTGGGAACAATGTCAAATGAATAGTATTTTGTCCCACTCCAGGATTATCAAATGACTTACAAATATTGATGAAATTCACCAAATATAGATTTAGATCATCACCAGGTAATCCACCAAAGAGTCCTTTCAAATTTAGAAGCTGGATCATAGTACTGGTGACGTTGAATTTCACCCCAAAAGCTAGTGGTGGTAGAATGATTGCCCCTATGCTCCATCTCTATCTAAATCATCCTCATCGTTGTCAATATCAAATGCACAGCTTGGCGGTCTAGTCTTCCTTTGAATGGACAATTTCAATTTACAGGTGCAATAAGTCCCACTACACACCTCCTATTAGCCAGGTCAATTAAATCATCATCTCCCAGGTCTTCTTTATCTAGGTTAGGTACCCGACCCGGGTTATCTGCATTCTGTTAATTTAATTGAGCATTAGCCAAAGCGACTAATCTTTTAACTTCCTATTGGTTAGCTATTTTTTTAATGAGATGAGGTTTAGGATTGAAGGATAATAATGGTTCTCCTCAACTTCTGGTTCATGGCATAAACAACAATGAGCCTGTAACGAAAAAAACAAGAAATAAATGTAAAATAAGGAAACTTGACTAACAGTCAATTAACACACATAAACTCAATTGACAATCGTATTCCCCAACAATGATGCCAAAATTTGATACGTCCAAATTACACCTCTCTTACGAGAGAGTAAGCGGTCGCTGTCAAATATAGAACCCAACTAGGTTGGGGTCAAATCTCACAGGGAATATGGTGCTAATTAAGTTGTATGCAGATTAGTTGACTTTTAATCATTCATTTTCATAAAACAAAAATGGGAAATTTAATTCAGTCCGTAAATTAATAGTTTCAGTTTAACAAGATGAGATATGTGTAGTAGTATTCGAATTCAGAGAAATAGCAAGCTAGGGTTATGTCCACCTTGTAGTTTTCAATACTTTCTAACTACGGGCTTTACGAATTCATATATGTATCATGCTTACAGAGAAACATATTGTATTTAATAACATAGTCCTTGTGTTTCTCAACCATCAAGGACTAATTCACTTTAGTTCTTTTGAATCAAAAGTGTTTACAAAATAACAATACAAAATCTCCAAATAGCTAATCATGTTAAGGCATCAACATATGAAATAGGGGTTGGAAATCCTATTTTCTTATCACTACTCTCTTTTTCGAACCTCAACTTTTCTATCAAACAAGTTGGGTTTTAAGGCACATCCTCTCTGTTTGCAACCACGAGAATTCAAGATAAATGAAGAGAGTATGATATAAGCAGATCAATACATGATGAATTCAAAAACCCAAAGTAATAGATTGTATGTTACAAGGCTTCCATAACCCTAACTAATAAACTTAGCTACTCATGAATAAAATGGGAATCACAATAGAAATATTCATCATACCAAAAACTAGAAGATGATCTTGGTGTGCGAATAGTGAAAACAAGAGAAAAAAATATTTTTTTCTTTCTCCCAAGCTAAGCCACCCTTCTCCTCTTAAAAAACTAATACAGAATAATGAATAATGATAAATTTTCAGCATCAAGTCTTTTTAATAATATTTTCTCTCATAATTGCCTTCTAAGTCCCTAAACTAATTATAAATGACAAATTAGTCTTGAACATAGTTTCTAGGTGCCATATTTGATCCAGACTGCTACTCTTTCTTATGTCATATGCCATCCGCATTCCATAGTCCCATTATGTCTCCATCTACCTCCTTAACACCTGAAATCATGCTAATCACATTGGTTAGCTCAATCACATAGAATAGAGTAAAAAGATAAGAAACTAGGCACTTTGTTCTCCAAACTTAGCTAAAATATGGGTAATTTATGGCGCTTAGGTATATAAATACACCTAAGATCATAATGTAAGAATGTCTTAAACATGAGGGAACAATAGAGTTACATGGAAAAGTTCATAGCTTGGAGATTCATCTTGAAATTGACTTAACAAGATATGAGAATTTCATCAAACATATGGAAATTATGAATTTAAAACATGGGAATATTTCTAAACATCATAAATTTAGAATCTATCATGGAATTTACTTGAATAAAGCATGGGAAATTCAAATTCATAGCATGAGGAATTTAAAATCTTTAATGGAATCACACATGGGCTGAATTGAATTAAAAAACATCATGAAAATATGAAATTCAATCTTTCTTGAACATACAAAATACCATAGTAATGGAAAATTCATTCTTTAATTAAAAAAAAAAGAGTTTTTGGGCTCCATGGGTGAAAGAGGACCCATGGATGAACTCCCACATATCTTAAGACTTTAATCTTGAAGGAGAAACACAATCTTGAAGACATTCTTGAATTAGAAAACTTGAGTTCTTGCTTTTCTTGGAAGAAAAATTGATGAAGTTCTTGGTGTTCTTGAGGAGGCTAAGGTTTTTCTTTGAGCGAAAAGATGAATAATTGAGTGTATATTGCTTTTGGGGGCTGAAACTAAGTGTTATGGGAGGATTTGAGTAAGGGGAAGTAACCAAAGCGTCCCTAGACCCTTTAGAAAATAAATTAGTGTATGAAACAATTTTGGAACGCGCATGCCAATGCTTCACATTGATATCGTGTCAGCTCGCGTATGTCGACGCTTCGCATTGATATCGTGTCGGCTTACTGCCTCACACAGAAAATGCCATAACTTTTTGCTCGGGTATCAAATTTTAGCAAAATTGGTATCGTTAGAAAGCACATGCAATTATATACAATTTGGTGGGTCTTGATATGAAAAATTCTATGTATATAAAAAGTTATACATGTTTAAAGCAGATCCTTATAGAATTGAATGTCAAACTTTGTACAAATCAAAGGCTCTAAGCTCAACTTTATTCTAAGTGATTCTTATGAACATTTTTCACCTCTAAAGCAAATAAAACATGAGTATAATAATCATGAAACTCATATTTTCATGGGAATCATTTAGATCATAGCTTATACACGTAGGAATGACGATTCAAGGACTAGTCTAAAAATATGGGGTATCACACTTATCCCGTGGCTATTGGCACTTGTCATGCAATGCAAAGCCTTATTAGAGGGTCTATTTAGCAATGCACACCTAATTCCAACGTCCAAAAACTCTATTAACACAACCCATAATATCTTAACGTGGTCTACTATTAAATTAAAGGTTCTAAAGGTCATTTTGAATGCATTATTTGAGCGTTACAACTACAGGGTATTACATATGGTGGAGGACACGATCTAGGTATTCATGGATGACATTTTAGTGGTCAGAGATTTTTTTGATGATTGTTTGGCCCATCTGACCAATGCATTGTAGAGATGCAAAGAATATAGTTTAGTACTAAACTGGGAAAAATACCACTTCATGGTGAGAGAAGGTATTGTGCTAGGGAAAAAGATCTCCAAACATGATATTAAAGTGGACAAGGTGAAGATTATTTCCACTGCCAGTATCAGTTTGAGGCATACAAATCTTTTTGGGTTATACAGGTTTCTGTAGAAGATTCATCAAGGACTTCTCTAAAATTGCGACTCATCTATGAAAACTTTTAGAGAATGAGGTAATATTTGTGTTTGATGATGAGTGTCTTAAGGATTTCAAATTGTTGAAGGAGAGGTTGATTTTGGCACCCATTATTATATCTCTTAATTGGTCTGCACCTTTTAAGGTTATGTGTGATACGAACGGAGTAGCCTTGGATGCTGTTCATGGAAAAAAATATAGAATATATTGCATCCTATATACTATGCCAGCAAAGCTTTGAACCCTACAAAGAAGAATTTACAGTCATAAAACAGGAGCTACTTATATTGGTTTTGGCTTTTGAGAAGTTTCGGTCTTATTTGATTAGGACGAAGGTGATAGTTCACACTGACCATGCAGACTTGAGATACCTAATATTGAAGAAATATGAAAAACCATGATTGATTCGTTGGGTTCTCTTGAGTTTGATTTTGAGGTCAGGGATCGAAAAAGAATAGAGAATCAGGTTGCAGACTACTTACCCAGACTTGAGGTGGAGACTATACAGAGACTAGGGGATAATCTTGAGATAGATGATGCTTTTCTAGATGAACGGGTGTTAGTGGAATCTCATGATTTGTCCCCTGGTTTGCTGATTTTTCCAACTACTTGGCAAGCGATCTCATTACAGAAGATTTATCCTTCCAGCAGCGACAAAGATTTATGCATAAGGTAAGGAAATTCTTTTGGGATAAGCCATATATGTTTAGGTTTTGTGCCAATGGTGTAATTCAAATATGTATACCAGAGTTAGAGATGATAAGTATTCTAGAGGATTGTCATTCATCACCAGTTGGGGGTCATCATAATGGTACCCGAACAACCCATAAGATTCTACAGTATAGGTTATATTGACCAATAATCTACAAAGATACTCATGAGTTTGCACATGCCTATTACAAATGTTAGCATCAAGGTAATATTTCTTGATGCCATGTACTCCCTATGACACCTATTCTAGAGGTTGAACTATTTGATGAGTGGAGGATTGATTTCAGGGGTTCGTTTATAAGTTTTGATGGCATGAGATACATTTTGGTAGTGGTCGAATATGTATCAAAATGGGTGGAGGTATTTTCACTTCCAGACAATGAAGGCAGAAATGTCACTATTTTTCTAAAGAAAAACATCTTTTCCAAATTTGGCACTCTACGTGCAATTATAAGTGTTGGTGGTTCTCACTTCTACTACGTCTTGTTCAAGGCCCTGCTTGATATATATGATGATAGGCATAAGGTGGCAAAAACTTACCATTCTCAGACAAGCAGACAAGTGAAAGTCTCTAACAGAGAAATAAAGTCCATCTTAGCGAAGACTGTGAATGTTAATTGGACTAATCGGCCTAGAAAGTTAGATGATGCATTATGGGCCTAACAGACAGCTTATAAGACCCTCATAGATGCCTCTCAATATCAGCCGGTGTATGGTAAAACATGTCACCTACCGGTTGAGCTTGAGCATAAGGCATTACGGATATTGAAAAGGCTGAATTTTGAGCGGCATGATGCAACAAAATTGAGTTTAAGCAAGGTGAATGAGTTAGATGAATTTTGACTCCGTGCTAATGAGAGATCGATAATATACCAAGAAATAATGAAGCTGTACCATGACAAGAAGAGAATATTCAAACCCGGTGATTTGGTCTTGTTATATAATTCAAGACTACGCTTGTTTCCTGGCAAGCTGAAATTAAGATGGGCAGAACCATTTACTGTGGTTAAGGTGTTCCCATATGGTGCTATTGAGGTAAAGCGTGATGGTGATTTATCATTTAAAGTGAAAGAACAAAGAGTGAAATACTATATGGAAAACTCAGAAGAAGTTAAAACCTTGGCAAAGTCTGAGTAGCCTAGGGATTTACATCGTTCCGCCACAGAAATTAGGTGCTTCTTAGGAGGAAACCCAAGGTATTTTGTTGTTTGTATTCATATCGCATGATTGACGTTGGATCTTCGCACCCATGGTGCCACAGATATGTCCTAACTCTCTTGTTTTGGTTTGATACATTGGGGACAATACATGATTTTCTGTTGGGGGTAGGGCTGCTTGTGAGTCTTGATATCCTCTTGGGGTTTTGGTTACTGTGCCTCTTTTTGCAGGAGTCTTGTTCTTAGTAGAGTTGACATGTTTAGGCGTATTGTGTTTTGTTTCATGATGTTTTGTGTAATTAGAAGATTTTTAAGTATTTAAGCCAGTAGTCATGATTTGATTGATTTTGATACCCCTCCAAAATTTTGTGTTCTAGAACTGTGTGAAGGTATATATATGTAAATTTTGTGGATCTTGCTATGGTATTAGGATTAGGGACATGATAACCATTTGCTGACAATTGCATGAACTGAATAGGGAGTAGTTAGTGATATTAACTCTGTGCTATGCATGTGTGAGATACTACCTAGTTACCTTTGTGTGTTAAATTCAGAACTTTCCTGGTTAGTCTTGACTAGGTTGAATGATAGTTAGTTATGAAAGGATCATAGTTCATTTTTGATTTGAGTCCACTTTTAGCCTAAATGACCTTTCATGTGCGAATTATATCCTTTGATCCTTGCTTTGAGCCTTGCAAGCCTGCTTTTCTTATTTTCATCATTCACCTTCCCATTTGTAGTACAATTTACCTATTTTGGCCTAGATCCTCCTTGTACATTGTGTATCTCAACACAGGCAAAATGCCTAAGTTAAGAGTGACTATCATAGGGGTGCATAGTGTAAAGTGGGTATAAAGAAGGGTAAAGTAAGAATAAGTTAGTAGGGCTGGGTGTGGTAGAAAAAGAAAAAGAAAAAGAAAAAGAAAAAGAAAAAGAAAAAGAAAAATAAAAAGAAGAGAAAGAAATTATGAAAAAGTGAAAAATAAAGAATAAAAGACCAGATCCAACCTGAATGTACATAAAAGAATAAAAAGGAGAAATAATGGTGGAATAAAAATAAAATTGGCTAGTAAGTGAGACCTCAAAGTTAGTGTAGTGCCAAGGAGGCTTAGCCACTTTAAATGTCCATATGTACCATACCATCCCCCAAGCCTACATTATAAGTCGAGAAAAGTCATATAGTGATCCTAACTTGACTATCTGAATGCTAAGGTAAAGAAAATAAGGGCAAGCCTATGGTATTTGACATGCATTGATTGGAATTTCTTTGTTGAGTGTAAGTGTCTCTTGACTATCCTTGCATTGACATGCATTACTTCATATGAGTGAGGGGGACATCTTTGTTGTGAGGCACTTGATTTATATTTCCATTTATTTGCTTGTTCAGGTAGTGTAATTTGTACATATGAGTGGTTATTATTGCTAATGTAATTGCCAGACCTTGATCCCATTATGTCACACTGTTGTGCTTTATGTTCATACATAGTTTATTTTGAAAATTGTAATTGAAGGGGAAGGTTGTGATTTGAACTTAATGTGATGACTGACTAATGTGAATAACTTTGATGCTCCTAGTTAAGCATCGTTTTTGTTTTCTTATGTTTTTGTTGCTCGAGGACATGCAAACATTCTAAGTTGAGGATGTTGATGTGTTATAGAAATATAGCACTTTCAATTCTTAAAGTGAGGAAAAAATGCAAGTTTTTTAGGCCTTTTTGTTAGAGTAGGAAATCATGTTTAGATGCTAAAGTCATTAAAAAAGTGAAAAAGGGTATTTTTGGCTACTTTTTGAAGCATTATGGATGATCGGGGTATTTTCCGGCTTTATCGTGATCAAAGCATGTTTGAGAATCAAAGAAGAGTTGAAAAACTGACTCCCGACACTTACTAAGTCAACCCACGGATCGCAGGTAGGACCTACGGACCACCAGTTGACAAAACAGGTGCTAGAAGTCTAAAATCATGAGAGCTGACTTGCAGGATTTTTCCCATCCAGTACCTGCGGTCCGTACCTGCGGTCCGTACCTGCGGTCCGTACCTGCGGTCTGTACTTTTGCCCATAGATAGACCGCAGGTACAACCTGTGCCCCTGACCAAATCACAGGTGCTGACCACATGTTACCACCGGCTCTGTTTTCTCCTAGTTCGTTTGGGCTTTGTTTTTAGGGTTTCTTCATGTACTATAAATACCCCTTATATACTTTTTAGTAGGAGATACACACTTTTGAAACAAAGAAACATATTTTGATTCCAAGATCCGTCTTTGATCTTGGGATTCCCTTGTATTAACTCTAGTTGATTAATCAAGTTATGGTTTTGGGTTTTTATTCATCTTATCATCGTGATTTCATCTAAGCTTTCAATTATGAATTTTATTGATTCTTTCATAAGCATGAGCGGCTAAAAACTAATAGCTAGGGTTGTGCAAAACTTGACTGATTGACTATTAGGGGAAGGCAATTATTGAACAGAACCAATACCCATGGCATGCATTGTATTATCTTTAGTATAATAGTTGTCTTAGCAGTTGCAAATGTTAGTATCCCGCCTAGATATTTCTATTTACTCCAAAAGAGGAGTAGTGACTAGGAAAAGATAATGACAATAGTAATTTGAGGTTTAACTATCGATCCACACTACTAGATAATATCTAAGTAAGATGGTTAGGTTTTATCTAACGACTAGAGACTCAAAAAAAAATAGTTAATTGGGATCAAGATAAGGTTTAGTAGCGCGACATTCTGAGACTCAAAAGGTAAAGAGTGAAATCTATCTACTCATCCAAAAAACTGTAAAAGGTACATAAATTATCAATTCTGTATGCAAAGTATTAGGATGGTTAAATATAGCACAATAAACCTATGGAGTTAAAAAGCCAGGGGAAATGCAATCCTAGTGTTCACCTACTACTGATTACAACTAAAGTTAATATTATGACTTGCTCGAGATTACTATAAGCATATTCCCATTTATTTTTTTAGTACTGCCCGTAGACCACAACTATTGATAACTGCAATTCCATGTGTTCTCTTGGGATTCGACCCCAACCTTAGTTGGGCTACTACATCTTTACAGCGGCCATATCATTATCTAAAAAGAGGTTTTGCTTGGACATCATCAAGGACCTAAAAGGTCAGTTTCCATTTTTCTAATGAACCGATGATTGAATGGGAGGGGAGTCCCTTAGTGCCCAAAGAAAGATTTATTTCCTATTTTAGATCTTAAAAATGATTTCCAAAGGGTGTTCGTATCACCTAGTTTGGGTTAAGAATTCTAATTCTGAGAGTCCCTCCTTGCAGTTTGTCTCAATGGTTAATGAATTTCCTGAAGTTTTTCCTGATAATTTTTTGGGGATTTCTCCCGATAGGGAAATAGATTTTGGGATCGCTCTTCTATTAGATACCCATCCTATTTCTATTCCTCCTTATACAATGGATCCGACTGAATTAAAGGAGTTAAAAAAGTAGTTAAAGGATCTTCTTGATAAAGGTTTTATCCATTCGAGTATTTCTTCCTAGGGTTTCTTCTATGCTTTTTGTGCAAAAGAAGGATGGCTCTTTTCAGATATGTAAACTATCATCAGTTGAATAAAGTTACAGTGAAGAATAATTACCCTCTTACTATAATTGATGACCTTTTTAATTAGCTTCAGGGTGCTAGGTGTTTCTCTAAGATTGATCTTCGTTCGGGCTACCATCAGTTGAAAATTAGAGAGGTTGATATTCCTAAGACTGCTTTCTAAACCCGGTACAACCATTATGAGTTCTTGGTTATGTTATTTGGGTTGACTAATGCTCTATCTTCTTTCATGGATCTTATGAATTAGGTGTTTAAGCAGTTTCTTGATTTACTTGTTATAGTCTTCATTGATGACATCTTGGCGTGCTCCAAAAGTGAGGAGGATCATGCCAACCACCTATGAATTGTGTTGTAGACTCTTTGGTATCTAAAAAATTATATGCAAAGTTTTCTAAGTGTGACTTTTGGCTAAGTATTGTGACCTTTCTTGGGAATGTTGTTTCTAGTGAGGGGATCAAGGTGGATCCATAGAAAGTTGAGACAGTTAAGAAATGGCCTAAATCCATGACTGAAATAGACACTAGGAGTTTCTTGGGTTTGGTAGAATACTATAGGAGGTTTGTAGAGAATTTTTCATCTATTCCTGTCTCCCTGACAAATTTAACTTAAAAAAGGTTAAATTTTTATGTTCTGATGCTTGTGAGGGTAGTTTTTAGAAGTTGAAGGATAATTTGACTTCTGTACCAGTTTTTATCTTGGCTGAGGAGACTGATGGGTTTGTTGTGTATTGTGATGCATACCGTGTAGGACTGGGTTGTGTCTTGATGCAGCTTGGTAAGGTTATGGACTATGATTCCAGATAACTTAAGGTTCATGAGAGGAATTACCCGACCCATTATTTAGAGTTAGCAACTGTGGTTTCTGCTTGAAAATCTGGTGCGATTATTTGTATGGAGTACATGTGGATATTTATTCGAACCATAAGAGCTTGCAGTATGTCTTTACCCAAAAGGAATTAAATGTTAGGCAGAAGTGGTGCCTCGAGCTACTTAAGGATTATGACATGATCCTTCACTACCATCCATGTAAAGCTAATATTGTTACTGATTCTCTTAGAAGGTTCTCTATGGGGAGCTCATCTCATATTGATAAGTATAAAAGAGGGTTGGTGAAGGATATTCATAGGATGGATAACTTGGGAGTGTGTCTCTTGGACTTTGAGGATAGAAGAGTAATTATTCAAGAAGTGGTTAAATCATCTCTTGGTACTGAGATGAAGGAGAAAAAACTTTGAATCCCATACTTATACAGATTAAGGATGATATGGGTCAGCAAAAAGTTATGGCATTTGAGATTGATGGTGATGACATTCTGAGGTACCAAGAAAGATTATGTGTTCTCGACGTTGATGGGTTACGAGAAAGGATTTTGACTGAGACTCATGAGTCCAGGTATACAATTCATCTGGGTTTAATTAAGATGTACCGTAAATTGAAGAAAATCTACTGGTTGAATAATATAAAGAGGGATATGGCAAATTTTGTTGCTAAATATATGGTTTGTTAGCAAGTCAAGGTTGAGAATTTGAGGCCTCGTAGAATATCTCAAGAGATAGAGTTTCCCATGTAGAAGTGGGAGATGGTGAATATGGATTTTGTTATAGGTTTTTTGCAGTCTCACAGTCGATATGATTATATTTGGGTCACTGTGGATAAAATGACTATATTTGCTTACTTCTTGCCTACGAGGACTAGTTACTCAGGAGAAGACTTTTCTAAGTTGTTTATTTAGGAGATAGTTAAGTTGAATGAAGTGCCAATCTCTAACATTTTCGATCGAGGTACACAATTCTCTTCTCATTTTTGGCACTTATTTCAGAGAGGTTTGAGGACTAAGGTGAGCCTTAGCACCACTTTCCACCCTCAAATGGATGGACAAGCAGAGCATACTATTCATACTTTGGAGTATATGCTAAGGGCCTGTATGATTGATTTTAAAGAAAGTTGGGTTGACTATTTTCCTCTTATTGAGTTTACTTACAATGATAGTTGTTATTTTAGCATTCAAATGGCTCCTTTTGAGGCTCTTTATGGTAGGAGGTGCAGGTCTCCTATTGGGTAGTTTAAGATAGGTGAGAGTAGGTTGTTTTTCCCTGACCTGGTTCACCAAGCCATGGAGGAGTTAAAAGTAATTATAGAAAGACAGTCATGGAGAAGGTGAATGTAATTAGAGAAAGACTTCAGACAATTTAGAGTTACCAAAAGTTTTATGCGGATGTGAGGCGGAGGGAGTTGGAGTTTGAAATTAGTGATTGAGTGTTCGTGAAGGTCTCCTCTATAAAGGGAGTTATGATATTTGGGAAGAAGGGGAACATCAATCCCTAGTATATTGGTTCGTATCGGATTGAAAGGAGAATTAGGAATGCCCCTTATGAATTAGAACTACCAGCAAGTTTAGCTTCGATTCACCCTATTTTCCATTTGTCTCTGCAAAAAAAGTGTGTGGGTGACCCTTCTTTGATAGTGCCTGTTGAGAGGATTAATGTTTCGAATTCATTTTCTTATGATGATATCCCAGTTGACATATTGGATTGGCAAGTTCGTAGATTGAGAACTAAGGATGTAGCTTCAGTAAAAGTGCTTTGAAGAAATTAAAAGACAGAAGAAGATACATGGGAAACTGAGGAAGATATGAAAGCCAAGTATCTGTTCTTATTTCCAGCGTTGGATAAGAATGCTTAAGGCATGGATTTCGTTTCCCTTTTATTGCATTTTGAATTTGTCCTTGGATTTTAGTTATATTCTTTTTTTGTCGTGCCAAGGGTGCCCTAACTTCTCATTCGAGGTAGAATGATCCTAAGAAGGGGGGGGGGGGGGGGGGGAATGAAAGCCCCCAAGTTCTTGAACTTTAGACCATCCAAGAGTTGAGTAATTGAATTAGCCAAGTTTCTAAAGTGAAGTAAAATTGCTAGTGACAATGGGCCTTGACCACGACTCATTGTGAGACGTCATGATTCATTAGGAAGACTCGTTGCCACAACATTGAGGAAGTGCAAACTTAGGTCCCTTGACAACGAGTCCAGGGAATGTTTCGTTGTGAGACACAACAAGTTGTTATGAGGGACCCGTTGTCATAACAGCAAAGGACTAGATTTTTAGTCCTCGAGTAATGACTCCAGACCACGACTTGTGGTCAGACCTCATGGGTCATTACCCAAGTCGGGACGACTGTTCCTGATTTTTTCTACATGTTTTAATTAAGGTCTTTTTGGTCTTTTCCTCCCTTCACTCTCTTTCCCATGAATTAAAAACACTTAAAGGACCTCTTTGCCTTTAGTTATCAGGATTAAACTTACTCTTTTCCTATTTAACTCCCAAGGAAAGAGATACTAGGGTTTTACAAGGAAATCAAATATTCAAGCTCCAAATATCAATTTCCTTTCAATCTCCTTTATATTTTAGGCATATTGCTCATCCTAACTTGAATTTTACATTATGGAATTTATTTAATCATTATTCATGTGATTTTAGTTGCGGGTTTGAAATTGGATTGAGGGATTTTGATGGTTATTATTTAAATGTGTCTCTTATACTTTAATTGATGATTTTTGAGGGCTAAATAGGTGCATGGTAATAATGATTTGAATGGGGAACATGGGTTTCCCCAAATTGATGGATTTTTGGCTTGGTATTGGCATCAACCTCAACTCACTTGTGAACTTGGTTTTAAATATGAAAATTCAAATAGTTTAACTTACCTTTGAAACATTGCATTGCATTAAAGGATAAATGGATAATGAAAAATATGGTTTTGGAATGCCCTTGGTGACAATGGTTTGGATTTAAAAGGAACTTGAGAGTTTAATGGTTATACAAATTGGTTTCACATAATTATATAAGCTTGCAAGCATATTAGTATAACGATACCAAGTCGATTAATGCCTTAGTAAAGACTCTTTGTTTAATGGTTGGATTTATACATAAACTGTTTAGTTTGGGCTTAAATGGAATTTTAGCTCACCATGAAGGTGTATGTCTCAGTGGGACCAACACTGGAAATTATGTTTGCCAGCGTGGGGGTCCATATGACCGTGCGCTTGGCGCACATATTATATTTTGGATGGCCATTGCCTTGGTGTATTTAGTCTTTCTACGATTTACTCGGTTCATGCTGCTAACACACATTGGGGCCCTTTCAGCAGGAGAGCTGAACCCATTATCCCATGGGTGCCTTTAGGATGGAGAGAGCTACACTTAATTCAGGATATGGTTTAAACTTTATTATTTATGGCCCTTGTCACTATCCTGACATCCTATATATGTATTCATAAATGTTGTGTATGTGGTTTTGATTGGTTTTTGGCAGTGGCATTATTTTATCACTTCCCCTGAGTTACATGCCATTCCTTGTCCCACTGATCATCTATGGACGCTATATCATTTCATGATGTAGGGTTCAAGGGCTTTTCTGTTACTCCTGTGTAGCGTTAGGTGGTGCGGTACTTTGGTCAAGTTGTTGTGAAGTTGTGAGCCTCTATCTTTTGCAAAGACCTGCCATCTCACTAGGTTTCTTTATAGATTTTGGGAATTATGAATTCTCTTTTGTCATGGTCGGGGGAATGTCTCAAACTGGTTTGATATTTATGGTTTTAGAGGCTTTCATGGATAGTGTTGGGGTAATTGGTTGTCTGGTTTAGACTCTTAGATTTCATCTGGTTCATCAATCTTTATTATATATTTTGGTTGTGTTCTGTTGTTTACTTTTATTGTGCTCTAGAGGTTAGGCTAAGGGGTAGTCTCTGGCCCACGGTGGGCTTGAGATACCCATCACGGCAAGGACCTGGTTCAGGTTGTGACACTTAGTCCAAGGACTTTCAAATAACAAGTTACACCCACAGACAAGAGTTGAAACAACCACATTGTGTCTTGATTTATTATTTGTGCTATACCTCTTGCCATACTTAGTACAAGGACTTTCAAAAATAAGTTACACCCTATGGGAAAGAGTTGACACTACTACATTATGCCTTGACTTATGAGATGCTCCATTACTCTTGTCTTAGAGGCAAGACTTATCCTAAGGACTTCAAAAAACAAGTTACTCCCCATGGGCAGGAGTTGACACTATCACATTGTGTCTTGATTTATGATATGCTCTGTAACTTTTGCCTTTGAGGTAAGACTTAGTCTAAGGACATTCAGACAACAAGTTATGCCTCATGGGCAAGAGTTGACATTACCACATTGTGACTTAATTTATGATATATTTTATAAGTCTTGCCTTAGAGGCAAGACTTAGCCCAAGGACTTTCAAACAATGATGCCCTACGGGAAAGAGTTGAGACTACTACATTGTGTCTTAATTTATGAGATGTTCTATAACTCTTGCCTTAGAGGCAAGACTTAGCCCAAGAACTTTCAAACATATTACGCCCCATATGTAGGAGATGACATCTTCACAATGTGTCTTGACTTATGAAATGCTCTATAACTCTTGACTTATAGATAAGACTTATCCCAAGGACTTTTAAGAAATAAGTTACTCCTCATGGGCAGGAGTTCACACTGCCACATTGTATCTTGATTTATAAGATGCTTTATAACTCTTACCTTAGAGGCAATATTTGGCCCAAAGGTTTTAAAATAACAAGTTATGCCTCATGGACAAAATTTGATACTACCACATTGTGTCTTTATTTATGAGATGCTATTTAACTCTTTCCTAAGTGAAAAGACTTAGACCAAGGGTTTTCAAAAAACAAGTTATGCCCAATGGGCAAGATTTGACACTATCACGTTCTGAACCCATTGTGAGTAGCACCCACACTAGTCACTCGGTGGAAGAGCCAACTACCCTAAGCTAAGCCTATGATAAACACTTAGATAAAATAAATAAAACTAATCCATCAATAAAACATCAAGTCTAGATAAACCAAAACAAAAGTACAACTTAAAGCAGAACATTGTACATAACCAAACCATCCCTGGGACTTGAAAGTCATTTCTACCAAAACTACTAAAGTTTGTCAAGAAGTGGATACAACCCCAAAAACTAAAACGAACAGCGTAAGTCCATAAATAAAGACTCTATCATCCAAGAAGGATTCATGGTAGCCTAAACATGATGCTTACCCTTGAATTCGAAGTCCAACGCTAGAATCACAAGTGAGGTCTCGCAGGAGCCATTGGAATATGAGCTGCACTAATAAAGTAAGAGCATGTATAGTATCAACACCCGATGAAATAGCATTCTATAGGTAGGGTCATTTAGCCAACCCAAAGATGAGAATACAAGCACTTAACTAAAACATAGTATAAGAAGTTAATACATGCTCCATTAACCTTTTCCTAGCACAACAAGAATTAAATAAGCAACTTAGAGTCATAAGCAACAAGCCAATACACTTACAATTATGTCAACTTTATTCAAGCCAAGCCAAGACACATTAAACAATTATCAAACATTTACATATATTCTTCAATTCACTCATGGAATAGTCAAACTCACTTGACCCTTGTACGATACACACTATGGGTAATGCATCCATCCTCTAGCCATGATCTGCAGGGAACAATTTCCATCCATATACTAAACCCCAAACACAAGTGTCTGCTAACCTTCTATCACCAATAAACCATGAGAACGTTCCAACTACTAAGGCATTCCATAATAATTAATAAGGTATTTCAAAACATACAATAATGTAAAATCATTTGTATTGGCCACACCAAATAACATGCACCAACAAGCCACACTATAAAGTATTTAAATGCACATATAACACAAATTGGATTAAACTACAATATCATCAGCTTCCTCAAACCAAGCTTGCACAACTCTTCTAAGCTGGAGCTTTGCCGCTCCATGCAAATTTCTCTTGATCTGGATCTAGAAAATATGTATAAATGTATAATTAATGAAATGACCTACTATGTTGGGAATTATAACCCACACCCAAAACCTAGGCCAAGTTTATGATCATCCCCTCCCCATTCTAGGGTTTTTCTATCACAATTCACCTAAAACTCCAATTCCATGGATAAACTAGTGAATTAATAGAATGCAAGGGTAAATTAATCATTAATAATCAAAACAAATTAAATTATACATAATTTACTCCTTTGAACCATAAAAATGATTAAATTCATCCCTAAACCCTCTCTGAACCCCATAAATTAGCAATTTTAAGGTTAAATTATCAGTTACAAGCTAATGGGGATGAAATTCATACCTTAACAAAGCTAAACATTGATAATCTAATGAAAATCGCCCAACATCGCCTCTCCCTTGAACAAAAACATTCTTTAGAAAATAAATTAATTTGAAAAATTTTAAAATGAAGTTGCGACTTTCATTACTATTGTGACAAACGTTGATATACCGATACATATCGCTACCGCAGTTGTTCATCGGGTTGACCGTTGCTATAGCAAAATTTTCTATAGTATAGAGACATTTACATTGATATAGTGAAATTGACATCTAGGGTTACCCAACAATCCTAATTTTTATAGTGTGCATTTAATCTAGGACATTCCAAATAATGCCCTTTACGCTAAGACCAATTTTGGGAGTTCTGCTCACCCAAATTCAATTCTGTAAATTCTTATGGGTTCCTTATCATCTTACAATCAAACACCACCAAACTTTCCTTAATAATTCCTAAATTTCTCAAGACCACACCTCTCTCAGATTTCATCTGAAACTAGCCTAGCCTAAAATTTATAACTTCAAATATGGGAAGAATTTTAACATGGAAACTTAAATGAAAGGTTTATTCATAATCATGAAAATGATCGTTAAAACAGATACCAATTCACCTATCCTTCATACCTCCAAGGATCAAATGCAAAATATAAGCTAAAACAAGGAAAAAATTAGTACTTGTATCCTCAAATAATTGAGATTCATTGTCCCTCATTTCCTTCTTGGTTTCTCAAGTTGTTTATTCAAATGGATGATGCTTCCTTTAAACCTTAACCAAATGAATTTCCTTCATCCTTAATTTCTAACATCCCAATCTATAAACACTACAGGTTCCTCTTCCTAAGCAAAATGTTTATCTACAAAAACTTAGTCATACTTTATGATGCAATCTTAATCTCCTTGATATCATTTAAGAATGCAGATATAAAATACCAGATGGATTCCCAACAACCCCAATGGTAAGGCTAACATGTAAGTAACCATACCCACGTTCTTAAAAACCTCGTAGGGACCAATATAACGAGGCTTAAGCTTGCCTCTTTTATTGGACCTCATGACTCCCTTCATGGGAGACACCCTAAGCAAAACCTGCTTACCAATCTTGAAGTCCATGTCGCTTACCTTACGATCCACATACTTACGATCCACATACTCTGTTTGACTAACTTGAGCAGACAACAGCTTGGTTTGAATGAACCTTATTTTTTCTTGGGTCTCCTTCACCAATCAATGCCCAAAAAGTTAACATATTTAGTCCCAAACCACCCAATAGCTGATCACACTTTCTTTCATAAAGTACCTCATATAGTGCCATATAAATATTGTATTGATAGTTGTTTTTGTATAAGAACTCATACAAAGATAAAAACTGGTCTTAATAACCACAAAAGTTAATAATATAGGATCTCAAAATATCATTTAGCACCTGAATTATCCTCTCCAACTTCCCATCAGTTTTAGGATGAAAAGTTGTGATAAAGGTAAGCTTAGTGACTCCTCATGCAACTTATCCCAAAATTTAGAAGTGTACTTTACATCTCTATAAAAAATGATAGTAAGGGAAACCAAATAAAGTCTCACTATCTCCTTAACATAGGTTTTAGCTAACTATTGAGAGCTATAGTCTACCCAAACTTATAAGATGTGAGTTGATTTTGTCAATCGGTTCGCTATCACCAAAATAGAGTCATATTTCCCCAAGGTCTTAGGATGACCCACCACAAATCCATAGTAATATGCCCTAATTTCTGGATAGGTATACACTGAAGTAATCACGTACGCCTTTGGTGTTCATACTTTACCTACTGACAATTCTGACACTTGGACATATAATCTACTATATATTTTTTTCATTTTGGGCCACAAATAAAGTAGCCTCAAGTCACAGTATATCTCAGTTGTACCACAATGAATAGAATAATGCGAACCATGGTCTTTCGATAGCATATCATAAATTAAATCACCAACATGAGAAACACATAACCTTTTTTTAAACTACAATACTCTATTCGCATCGATAGTGGAGTCCACTACCTCTCCACACACTAATTTATTTTGAAGTTTATTTAGCTTCTTATCCTTAAATTGCTTGACCTTAATCTATTCCAAAAATGCTGACTTTACCTCAACTCTAGCCAATAAGCCACCCTTATCTGAAATCCTAAGTTGCATACTCTGAAATGCAAGAGTTTGAAACTCTTTAGCTAAAGATCGCCTAGACACCCTTAAGAATGACAAACTTCCATACTTATAACTTTTTTGGCTCGATGCATCTGCTACCATACTATTCTTACTTGGGTGGTACTAAATAGTCACATTATAATCTTTCAATAATTTTATCCATCTCCATTGACTTAGATTCAAATCCCTTTGAGTGAACACATGTTTTAGGCTATAGTCATCAGTGAAGACCTCACACTTGACACCATAAATATAGTTTCTCCATATCTTTAATGTAAAACACCACCACAATTAACTTTAAGTCATGGGTTAGGTATTTTTTCACATAAGGATTCAACTACCTTGAAGTTTAAGCAATGACATTCCTATCCTACATCAATATAACACCCAAGCCCAAAAGTCAAGCATCACAAAACACTATAAAGTTCTTACCTTCAATCGATAACAAAATGATAGGCATTGTAGTCAAGAGTGCCTTGAGCTTTTGGAAGCACTCTTCACATTGATCTGACTAAACAAATGACATTTCCTTCCAAGTCAACCTTGTCAAGTACATTGCAAGGGATGCAAATTTCTTGAAGAACTTGTGATGATAACTAGCAAGACACACAAAGCTCCTTACCTCAGTCACTAAACTAGGAAAATCCAATTCTTAACTACCCTAATATTCTAGGGATCTACTATTACCCCACTTTTCAGAAACCACATGCCCCAAAAAGGCAACTAAAGATAACCAAAATTCACACTTTGAAAATTTAGCAAATAACCATTTCTCCCTTATAATCTCTAATACTATGCAACATGACCCATGTACTCCTTCTTATTCTTGGAGTAGATAAGAATATCATCAATAAATACAATAACAAAAGAATACAAGAATGAATTAAAGATACTATTCATCAAGATCATAAAGGCTATAGGTGCATTAGTTAACCCAAAATACATAATCAAAAACTCATAATGGCCATATCTAGTTCTAAAAGCTATCTTTGGTATATCCAGTGATACAAATTCAACTGATGATAACCTAACCACAAATCAATTTTAGAACTACTGTCTCAACCTACAATTGGTCAAAGAATTCATCTATGCGAGGTATGTTATATTTATTTTTTAAGGTAACCTCACTCAGCTGTCTTTAATCACTGCACATCCTTATATGACTATCCTTACTCAGTTGTCTATAATCAATGCACATTCTTATACTACCATTATTTTTCTTAACAAATAGAACTGGAGCAACCCAAAGTGAGGCATTAGGATGAATAAACCCCATATCAACTAGTTCCTATAATTGAGTTTTGAGTTCCCTTAACTATGCTAGAGCCATTTGATAGTAAGGAATAAATATAGGGCGAGTGCTCAACACTAAGTCAATATAGAAATCACTATTTCTATCTAGAGGCATTCCTGGTAAGTATGAATGAATCACATCCTGAAATTCTGAAACCACCAAATCTGACTATATAAAAAGGGACTCCTTACTCACAACTCAAAAATAAGCTAAAAAGTTGAACACCCCTTCACCACTAACCTTTTGGCATAGATAAATGATATAATTTTCACTGGTTTAGCCTTATCCACTCCTTTCCACTTTATTTTATTCATTCCCAGCATTGCTAGAGTCATTTTCTTAGCATTACAGTTTAAGACAACATGATATGGAGATAACCAGGTCATACCTAAAATTACATCAAAGTCCAACATATCCGAAATAATTAAGTCTAACCACTTTTAAAAATCCATAAATAACACAGATTAAGAATGATAAACATGGGTTACTACCATTAACTCACCAACTGAAGTAGACATATAAATAATATAGTCAATACATCACAAAACTAATTTTGACCCACCACAAACTGGATAAATACATAAGAATAGGTAGACCTCGGATCAAATAAAATAAAATCCATATAGTCATAAGCAAAAATAGTACTTGTGATCACCATATCAGAAGCGTCTTTCCCAAAATAGCATAACAGTGAGCCCATTGATACGCCAAATTACAACTCTTTTATAAGAGCATAAGCAGTCGTTGTCAAATATATAACCCAACTAGGTTGGGGTCGAATCCCATAGGGAATAAGGTTTTAACCAAGTATTATGTTTATTAATAGACTATTACTCATAAGTTTTTGGTGATACAAAGGTGGGTTTTTATTGTTAAAAGTATTGGTTTAAATGTTTGCAATGCACTTAAGACTAATGCTTATCTTGTAATGTATAACAAATGAAAATTGAGAAACTAGGGTTATGATTACCAAAGTGTTTTAATGCTAAGGGTTTTGGTTCTTATAAATTCATACATCAACAATTCCAATTACAAGGAAAATTGCATAATTTCTTCAATCTAATTAATTTTCAACCTGGATTCACTTCAATTATTTCAAACATAAAGTGATCGATTTGTTCAACTACTAATTCCTCTAGTGATTAATCCGTTTAGAGCATCAATCATAAAATTATAGGATAAATACTCCAATTATCTTATAACCAGTCTCTTTTCCTAATATTAACTTCTTTGTTCAAGCAAGTTATGTTCATGGGCACATTCCTCAAGTTTACAACCAAGAGAAATCATAAAACTGAAGAGAAAGTTAAGTAATTGAAATTATTTTCAAAAATTTATCAATCCCACAACCATAACATTATTTTCATAAATGATTCAGAATCAATTTACAAATTGAAATATGTTTCTCCAATCCCCAATTACAAGAAAATAATAGTGAAATCTCTTTTCTCTAAACTTATTTCTCAGACACTTTATGTTACAGTTCAGTAAATAGTTAAAAGATGCCTATTCTAACCCCAAGATGGGTATTTATAGGCTTTAAGAAAGTTAGGATTCAAATTTCAAATTTGGGCTACTGTGTCATCACTGACGATTCACCTGATGGGTTGTTGGGGTTGCGACGGTCTGTCGATGGTTATCTAGTTTGATACTGAAATTTCACTGATGGTGACGGAGCATGCAATGGTCCGTCAAGGCCCTGGTGGTCCATCGTACAGTCCATTCTTGAGACCAAAGTTATCCATCATTCTACTTAAGGCGCGATAGCCAGGTCGATGGTCCATCGTACGTAAGATGGTTAGTATCTTGGTTTGTTGCCCTTTGTTTTGATTTTTTGATATTTTGCTTAAGTTATTATGGTTAGGGTAGTAGTTCGTCATAGGTGCAATGGTCAGTTGCTTCGACCGTCGCCCATAATCCAGATATTTTTCTTTCTGTCCAAAGGGTGTTGGCTGGTATGATGGTTTATCGGACTGATGATGGCCCATCAGTTTGCCCATCGTAGCCTGTCAGAATTTATTTTTCTAAGTTATCCTTGCTCTTGAGTTTGTTTCTTGAGATCAAGTAAAACAAGCATCAAAATACCTCAATAGTTTCTAGAAAACATTTCTAGAAAACAAATAATTATCTCTCATTAGAGATGCAAATTATTCTGTTAAATGCTGGAATATCACCCACACATCAATCTAAGCTAACTTCTTTCTCGACTGTGCTTCTCCTTCTGCACCACCATTTCCTCGACCACCCTGACCACCTATCTGATTTTCCTATCCACTCTATGGACGACCCCTACCATTACTTCCTCCCCCTATACCCACTGTAACTATAGCTTAAGCCTGTTGTTGTACTTAGGCATTCACTTGTCTCAAAGAACATTCCCTCTAAAAGTGATAAGCAATACCACAATAGTAACTTCTCCGCTAGAGGAAGGGATGACTGGTAGAAGAGTAAGAAGCCCCTTGGCTCTTAATAATCTTTGACTTAGAAGAGACCTTAGTTGGAACCAAAATATAAACTGGAAATACTGACTGAATAGGGTGAGCTGGGTAGGCTGACTTACTATGTCCTTTAGAGAAAAACCCATGGAAATTCCGAACATTGTGAGATTTCTTAGAAAACATCTTAGTCTAACCCACTTACATCACCCCTTCTAACTTATTTACATAATCTGATACCTCACTGAACCCTTTCTCTGCAGATATTATATGCACAGACAAGACCTAAAGATCATAATTCAAATCTTTGACATAACATTGAATCCTCTTATCCGCAGTAGCCAATATTTGAGAAGCATAGCGAGACAAAGCATGAACTTAGCCTCATAGGCTACAATTACATATCACTTTGTTCCAGTGCCAAAAACTCATTCTTATTATAATCACAGAGGGCCCGCGGCATATACTTCTTTAACAATATTACATATAATTGATACCAAGTCAATGGAGGTTAAATTAGTAACCGACATTCAATATACACCCTCCACTATTGCGTAGTATCCTTCTCTAATAGAAAAGTCACAAACTCAACTCTATGTTGCTGAATAATACCCATCTTATGTAACCTCTTATAACAACCAATGATAAACTCAAAAGCATCTTTAGATTCAGTATCTTAGAATACTGGAGGTTTCATCTTTAGAAATTTTGACAACAACTCATGTTCTATACTAATAATCACTGAAACCCAAACTGAGTGAGGAAAAACATTAGCCCCTGAAGCCTTATCCATTATAGGATCTATAGAAATGTTAGGATAAACACCTGGAGTTTGAATAACTGGCACTGTGGGGATGACTCCAGTATCCACAAATCCACTAAGAAAAGCTAACACATATTGAACAACCTCAATAGACATAGGGATAAGGCTGTAACCCCAGTCAGAGCTACTATATTAGGTTCCATTACCTACTCCTCTACTGCTTCCATCTTCTCCAAATGATCCTGATATGGGGGAGGTGATACTAACCTTTCAAGGTTCTATCCAGCCACTACTTGAGCTCCTCCCCTGGAGGTTGTAGCTCATTCTTTTTTCTCCTTCTCCTACCTCTCCCTCTTACTCTTTCTTTTACCGCTAGCTCTACAACTAGAGTGGCTTATGTGAGGGATACTGGTTAGATTCTGTTTGATTTAATAGTCAGGATCTATATATAACAGAGTGTATAAAATTAGATACCAATATGGATAGCCAGATACCAATTAAAATTAAGTTATAGCATAAAAGAAGCAAGAATGAGATCTTTCCTAAAGTCCTATTACCTCTAAAAGGAAAGTACAAATGTCTTCATATCATTTTGTGAGACTCTAATGGACCCATTTTGGTACAATGAGATCGATGAACCTATAAAAACTTTATCATAACTCTAATCTATTATAAGTGGAACCCATACTACTCACTTGGTAGGAAAACCAACTATCCCAAACTAGACCTATCACCAACACTTAAAAAAAATAAATAGAAATAATACATCATTAAAATATAAAGTCTAAAGAAACCAAAACATAGTACAACTTAAGGCAAAACATTGTACTTAACCATACCAACCTATGGACTTGAAAGTCGTCCGTACCGAAACTAGTACAGATTGTCCAAAAGAGGATTCAACCCCAAAAGCTAAAATAAAAAACATATGTCCAGAAATAAAGACTCTGTCACCCAAGAAGGATTCGTGGTAGCCCAAGACATACTGCTCACCCTTGAATTCATAGTCTAAATCTAGAATCATAAGTGAGGTTTTGCAAGAGATACTGGAATATGCATGACATTCACAATAGTAAAAACAGGTGTAATATCAGCACACAAGAAACTAATGGTGTACTCGTAGGTTCATTTGGCCAACCCAAGATGAGAATATATGCTCTTAACTAATACATGCTCCAACAACCCACACTTAGCACATCAAGAATCAAATAAACAGCTTAGAGTCACAAGTAACAAACCAATACACTTACAGTCAAGTCAAGTTCAATCAATCCAAGTCAAAAAAAATTAAACAATTATCAATCAAATAAATATATTCCTCGGTTTACTCATGGAATCGTAAACTCACCTAACCCTTATACATATATACTATGGGTAATGCATCCTCCCTTTAGATATGAATTATAGGGGATAATTTTCATCCCTATACTAAGACCCCAGACACAAGCGTCTGCCAACCTTATATCACCAATAAACTATTAGAACATCCTAATTACCAAGACATTCCCCAATAATCAACAAGGTTGGCCAAAATATACGACAAAGTAAAATCATTTGAATTGACCACACCAAATATCATGCACCAACAAGTCACACTACGAAGTAGTTAACATGCAAATATAACATAAATTGAATTAAACTACAATACCATCACCTACTATGAACCAAGCTTGCACAACTTCTCTAAGCCAGAGGTTTGCCCTTTTGTGCAATCTCTGCTTGATCTCGGTCTAGAAAATACGTACAAATATATAATTAGTTAAATGATCTACTATGTTGGGAATTATAACCCATAATTAACCCTTAGTCTAAGTTTGCAATCATTCCCTCCCTATTTTAGGAATTTTCTACCATAATCCACCTAGAGCTACCAATTCCATGGATAAGGTTCTAAATTGAAGGGATACAATAGTAAATTGATCATTAATAATTAAACCCATTAATTTATACTTAATTTACTGCCTTGTACTAGAAAAATGATAAAATTCGGGCCTAAACCCTCCCCAAACTCCAAAAATTAGCAATTCTAAGGCTCAATTATCAATTACAAGTTAACAGAGATGAAATCTTTACCTTAACGAATCCAAACAATAATAGTCTGATGAAAATCACCCAAAATTTCCTCTTCCTTTTCCCAAAATATGTTTTAGAAAATAAACTATTTTGGAATAATGTTAAAATAAAATTGTGACTTTGTCACTACGACGACATATGTCGCTATAGCAATCGATGACCAAGTTGACCGTCATTATAGTAGGATTTTATTTTCTATAGAGATATGTACACCGCTGTAGTAACATTGATGGGATAGAATGTATAGGGTCTCCCAAAAATCACAATTTTAAAGACACCTTTAATTTAGGACATTACAAATAATATCCATTATGCTAAGATTGATTTCGAGAGTTCTACTCTACCAAATTCAATTTCATAAATTCCTACGAGTTCTTTATAGTCTTAGGTAACTAGAAATCAAATAAAACACCACCAAACTTGACTGAATCATTCCTGGATTTCCCCAAACCATACCTCCCTTAGATTTCATCCGAACCTTGCCTCAACTGAAATTTATAACTTTTAATCCGTAAAGAACTTTAACATGGAAATTTAAATAAGAGGTTTATACATAATGAGGGAAATAGTTGTTATAGACAGTACCACATTGTGTCTTGATCTATGAGATGATATATAACTTTTTCCCTAGAGGCAAGACTTAGAACAAGGGTTTTCAAATGACAAATTACGCCTCATGATCAAGAGTTGACATTACCATATTGTATCTTGATTTATGAGATGTTCTATAACTCTTGCTTTAGAGGCAAGACTTAGCCCAAGGACTTTTAAACAATAAGTTACGACCCATAGACAAGATTTTTGAACTGCTATATTATGTTTTAATTTATGAGATGCTCTCTAACTCTAAACTTAGAGGCAAGACTTAACCGAGAGACTTTCAAACAACAAGTTACACCCCATGGACAAGAGTTAACACTACTTTATTATGTATTAATTAATGAGATACTCTATAACTTTTGCCTTAGAGGCAAGACTTAGCCTAAGGATTTTCAAACAACAAGTTATGCCCCATGGGCAAGAGTTGACATTACCACATTGTATTTTGATTTATGAGATATTTTATAACTCTTTTTTAATAGGCAAGACTTTTCCCAAGGACTTTCGAACAACAAGTTATGCCCCACGAGCAAGACTTGACACTATTACATTGTGTCTTGATTTATGAGATGTGCTATAGCTCTTGCCTTAGAGGCAATACTTATTGAAAAGGACTTTCAAAAAGCAAGTCACACCCTTAAATTTACTTCGATGTCAAAGAAAGAAGATACTTTTTATGGATTATCCAACTTTTGGTTCATTAGCAAAATATAATTGAAGTTAAGATCAAAAAATGAGAAAAAACAAAAAAACAAGAATAAAAAAAAATAAAGGTTACGCAAAAAGAAAAAAGAAGAATAAGCACCCAAAAAAAAAGAAAGAAAAACATAAATATTGAGAAAAGAAAAAATGAGATGAAAACTAAAAATAAAGTTTGAGAAAAATAAAATAATAGAAGGAAAAAATGAGAAAAGATAAAGAAAACTAAAGTTTGAGAAAAAAGAATTAAAGAAGAAAGGAAAAATTAATAATGTTTGAGAAAAAAAAATTGAGATAAATGAATTAAAATAAGAAAAAAAGAAAGAGAAAATAAAAACTAAGGATCAATAAAAAATAAAAAATAAAAAATAAAAAATAAAAAATAAAAAATAAAAAATAAAAAATCAAAAATCAAAAAAATCAAATAGAAGTTGGGAGACAAATGAGCATGGAAAGTGCTAAAATATTTGAGGTGTAAAAGGGAAAAATATACGTATTCTGTACATAAAATGGTAGGAATACTAGTCTTTAAAGACTTTTCTTACGGGGAACAAAAAAAAAGCCACCCACTATGGGAGCCATCCCAAGTACCTGGGACAAATTACATAATACTGCACCTTAACTTACCATTATTACCTAAAATTCTAATCCCTTAAAATAATAACAAAAATCTTAAATTTTTACTTTTCTCTCTCCAAATCACAGGATACATCACATCTACCCCAAATCCCAAATCTAATTCAACTTAACTTACCATCTATTTCAATTGCATGCGAACCATCACCATATTTGATCGGTGTCTGCTTCTTCCTCTCTCAACTCCTTAATCTTAAACTTGAGCCCCTATCAATAGTCATTCATCACTATATAATTGTGGTAGATTCAATGAAAGCTTAATTGGAAAATTCTCACACTGAAGCTGTTTAATAAAATTCCCAAACAAATTCTCAATTTCAAATTCGAATTGTTTTGCTCTACAATGTAATCTTCTGCAACCTTTTATTCAAATGACATGTAGCTACATTCTCAATTCTCCATTTTTGCCTTCTCCCCCTCCATGAAACAAACTTCATTATCATAAAAATAAAACTAGCTAATCATTTCCTATAATTTTGATAAACCTAAAATCGAGGAAGAGAAGAAAACAAGGATAAATCAATTAGAATAAATATACATCACGGGATTAGAAAGATACATCATGGACTGGCTAAAAAGTACAAATATATTATATCGTACTGATTTTTGTGTACAGATACATAAGAATGATGTATCTTGTTAAAAATATGTAATGACTTAAATTTTGATGAATTATGTGAAATGTGTGTTTTTGTATAATTTAACTATTTTACCCCTCACTATGGTTGTGTTGCAGTGTTTCTGGGGTGTGAGGATGATCAAAACTGTTCTCGATGTATTTTGGTCTGTTTTATGCAATATTGTAATTTTTGGTGGCTTCAAGAGCCTTATAATTGACTTCAGTCAACATCTTTTGATCTATATGTCGGATGGAAAAATAGACTATGCTAGCAAATCCAAAACTTCGATTTTAGGGTGGTAACATAGTTGGTGTGATTTTATGGCATTTAAATCTCATTTCGATCCTCGATTTGAAAAGTTATGATTTTTGATTTTGGGGGTCAACTTTGTAAAAATGACATTTTTTTTGAAAATTTGATATTACCATTGAGTTCGAAGCATCAAATTTGATATGGTACCATAGTTTATTTGGATTCACGAAATTTTGAGTGAATTCCAAGGGTCCCACGAAGACTTGGTATTTAACCAAGTCCCTACCTGGTGCACCCGCAATCGCGATTGAGCGTGTAAGCTAAGTGCTGCGACTGCGATACCTGGTCTATGATCATGATAGCCTCTTCAACCAGGTACCACGATCACGACACTTGGTCCACGATCACAATGCCTGGGTATATAAATATCCATGTTTTGCCATTTTCACTATTTTTGAGACTTGGAGCTTAGAGTTTCTAGATTGTGATCAACTTTCTCTACTTCTAAGCTTGGGTAAGATCTATAACACTTATTTCAATTATTTCCTTCAATCTTTAACATCAATTTCTAGTTTTAAACTTGGATCAAAGTATGATATTTTAGGATTTTGACCCATAAGACCTAAAAATTATATTTCTCCAATTTTAACCTTGATTTCAAACCTTTTTCACTTGGGTAAGTTTCTAATCCTATAATTATCTGTTTTCCCTTAATTTTATTTTCAAAACAACTTCAATTCTTGATTTTTAAATGGATTTCAGGTATTTTTTTCTCGGTAAAGCTTGAAAATGGTTTTTCTTCAGTTTGAACCTCGTTTTAAACATATTTTCACTTGGGTTTTCATTTGTAGACTCCTAAAAATATAGAAAACACATTTTTGAAATAAAATTATGATTATTCCCCTCTTTTTAGAAAATCTATTTTGGCGGTCCTCTTTAACCCGACTTGAAAATAGGCAATATAGGTATCGCTGGTATTTTTTTTGACACATAGATTCTATATTTTTGTATTTTAGTTAATTTGAGGCCGTTCATGAAGAATGAAACTTTGATATTAAAGGCTTTTGTTCCAATTTTCCATATTTGAGGTAGGTTATGGCTTAACTTCTTTCAGACTGAGTTGGGTAGTTCATTTTGATACAAAAGAATATTAAAAGTGTGGGGACTTATCATGAAAAATGGCTATCTTATTGGGTTGTGCCCGTATGGACAGTCTACATATGATATATTTGGTAGTTTTGGGATATTATGTGCTATGTGTGACTGTGTGGGGTCCTATATAATGCTGATAACCTATATACATAAAAATAATTATATCTTGATTGATGAAAAGCCTATTATGGTATCAATTGTGTATTGCGAGGTGTTCATACTCTATAGGCATATGAATCATGTTGGTTTTCATTGATGGTTAAAAAATATTGAATGAATATTTGGCTCACTTGGTTGGTATATTGGTTAGATATGGCAATACTCATTGTGGTTGGTTGTGAGCATTACATCCTCATATCATGTCCATTAATGAAACATTGATACCACCATGAAAAAACTAGAAACACTGGATTTTTCTGATAGAAAATATGACATCTTATAGAAATCCTTCCTGAGGGAAGTATTGGGAGTATATATGGATATGGATAGTATACGGGTTGATGAACCCCGATGGGTCCTATGTTGGGAAGCTTTAGCTTCATAGGTGTATACAAAGGCTGTGCAACAGTCTTAGATATTATGCGACAAACTCGCGCATTACATCATCATCATCATCATTATTTTCATTATATTTACCATATTATGCTTGTGACATAACTATATTTTTGTCTTGACTTGTTACCTATCCATTTGTTATATCTAGCTTTACTCGTACTTAATATTCTTGTATATGTGGTCCTTTTGTTATTTACTTATATATGGTATAATGTATACTTGTTGTACTTTTTGGTGTTTGTTGCAATATATGTGAGTATTATAGAACTGTTATGCAAGTGGTGTGGGCTACCGTTGTGAGACATTTTCTGATTGCAGGTGATATGACCTTAGTGTGTATTTTGTATACTTTATTATCTACTTTGCTCAGTTGACCTATGATACCTACTAAGTATAAGTGGACCGTACTCACTCCTACTATGTCCTTTCAGTAAAGATCCTAGTTTGGGTATACCCCACGTTGGTAGATTTGAGCGATAGTTGGAGCTTTACAAGGTAGCGATGTATTTCATGAGTTTAGAGTCTACTACTACCTCTTTTTATTTGACTATGTCTTTATTACTATTTAGAGACAGTTATTCCTATGTATTGTGTTTTCTTGAACTGTTCTAGTAGTTTTTACAATATGACACCCGAATTAGGGAGTTATGACATTATTGTTTATGCTTCTTTCCGCTTTCATTATACTGATTATGGTTCAGATTCATTCTAGAAGCCTCGCCTTGAGTTTTAAATACTTATTTCTCTTTTGTATCAATTTGATTAATGGGCTTACTTGTCAAGGTTCGCCGCAACAAGTGCCATCACGACCCTTGAATTTTTGGTTTGTGACAAAAAATGATAAAAATATGTATCAAAATTCTTTTTTCCATTACTTATACATAAGACTTATATATCAAAATGAGATTTATGTTACTAATGCATACAAATTTGATTGATTAGTTATGTATCTATGATGACCAAACAATCATGATAGACACCCACCCTAACCTATAGTGGGAGAACCATACTAATCTCACCCATACTCTTGTTACTCTTTTTTTCACATCATATGACTCCCTAAGTATTAATTCAATTCATAAAGGTTTTCATTTAAACGAGCATCTTAATCATCATCCATAAGGTGAATAAAGTGTGAAAACCTTTATTTATTATAATTCTTGGGACCCGAAGTCACCATACAAGAACAACTAAAAAGAAAAACTAATCTAAAAAACATCTAGAAATATCCCAAAACATAATCAAGAGATATCGTCTTAGACCTAGAAGCAAGGGATATCAACATCATAAAAAGATTTGAAGGTTTCTTAGACATGGTGCTCACCCTGAAAAATCAGTTCTCAACTACTAACTAGAGCTGAGGTCGTGTGTCAACTGCTCGAAGATGTGCTGCATTGAACAAAAAAAAAGAGTATAGGTAGCATCAGTACATCAACAAGTACTGGTAATCATGATAGGTTAACTAACTTAATAATGCATAAGTAAGAAAGTCAAACAAGTATAAAAGAGATCATAACAAAACTCATAACCAATAATATCAAGCAGTTAATTTACATAGATCACCGTATAATTATAATTCATAAATTTATTTTCACAGACATTAACATTTAATCATGTTTGTCGAGCATTTATCATCACATATATTCATCAAAATAGCACTCAATTGCATATGAATGAGTACATGTATGCAAGATGTGCACATTATCTCTTATCCCTTATCCTCATCATCATAACATAACATACCGATGTGGTACCCGATCTATTATCACATCATATCATACTGTACCAATGTGGTACCCGATCCATCATCTCAACACCTCATCACAATATAATGAAAATACAATGCCGTTATCTAATGACAAGTTAATCTAGAAAGAAATCATAGATATTTAAATCACAAACAAGCACAAAGCCAAGAACATCTAAGTGCTACACAAAATAATAGCCTATCTCAACTCCATTGTTCAAAGTAACCTTGAAGCCAGACTTTTTCTTTTTTATGCTCTTTTAATTCAATCTTGATCTATACAACACAAAGTATACACACATTTCAATAAATTATCTCTTTTAACTACTAGGAATCAAAAGTCATCTATTTTAGCCATAAATTACCCTGTTTCATCATCTTAGGATTTTCTTATCATTTCAACTTCATGAATTTTTATTTGAAGTAGCGTAGACAATAGTAATCCTAGTTCCATTAGTGTTTTCTAACACACTAGGATCATTAAATACCAAATTCATAAACATTCCTATCGTTTTTGATCAATTTCTATAAACTAGGATTAAACCCCAATACCCACTATTAATTTGTTTGTAGTGATTTTTTGTTATGACCCAATTTCATGAGTCATGATGGCACATACTTTAACCCATAGTAGGTAATATAAACTATAGCCCAGAACGATAAGTAATGCACTAGTTGGTAGAAAGTAGTGTAAATACCAAAATTACGCAAGTAAATAGATTACAAACCATAAAATATAAGGATGATAGCACAATTGGAGATAAATAAGAAAAATAGTAGAAATATCCCATGACCTTACAAGAGCCCCTGGGAAAATAATAAGAGTACTAGTAATATCTAATATACAATAGTCTGGAACAAAAAGACCATCCAAACATAGAATAAGAAAAGAAAGTCAGCTCCAACTCAAAAACTTACCCAATCTCCAAAATTTTACCAACACTAGTATGGATATCAACAGCAACAGCTAGTACCTCGATCTACGTAAAAAAAGTTATAGAAATATAGTATGGGTACCACAACTATAGGTACTTAGTAGGCATCATCGACCGACTAAGCTAAATTAAAATAAAAGTTAATAAGATGCGAGATGGTAAACTAAAGTCAATAAAAGGTGCAAACCTAGAATAATGCTCCAAATATTGAAAAATAAATAATCGAGTAAATAATATCAAAAAGAAAAAAACTAACTACAGCCTAATTGTGCCTCTATAAGCCCAGAAGGTGCAGACTAGAGTAAATAATCCAACTAAGCCTCCATAAGCCTGATGGATGTAATCTAGAGAAAAAGTGACAACAATAATCCACAAGCATCCAAACCTCGAAACCATAATCATAGATTAGCCCATACCATAAATAAAGAATCAAACCATTTCCTTAATCATCTTTAGAAACCCCTTAATGTTGGACTCAAACCAAAAATAGTATCTTAAATACCAGAATTGTACCAAAATTAGTATCATAGGTGCCAAACTCGAACCGATATTAATATAAGTTAATGGTACAAGTCGAGTCAAAAGCTAGAATATGTCTAAATTCTTCCAAAGGCTCAAGAGTATAAATAAGATGATAGAAGAGGGCCTCTTACGTCTACAAGGAGATAATTATAATATTGACCTAAAGTAGGCTGGAGAGATACTTCTAACTTCGAAAGTCCATTCTAACGTAATTTCTATTCCAAACTAGACTAAGGTTCCAAAGTCCTGCTACAAGGTGCTAAATAAGTGTCATTAGGTCCTAATATAGCAATTCAATGCAAGGCACAGATGGATAGATCAAATTAGACTAAATAGGGCTTACTAACCAGCTAAATAATCCAAATTTTACTAAATATACAATTGAGGCATAATTGCCCAACCCAAGACTAGCATAATATCATATCGATACCATTATAAAGATCAATCTATGAGTAGAGTAAGCCTAGCCTACCTGTTCGCTGAAGAATGACTGCTAAAGTCGACTAAATTAGAGATTTTCCCTTTTGAGAAGCCTCCACATAATAACATACTATCAAAATAGTGATCTACGCATTAATACAAGAATAATGATACCCATATTGCATTTCAATGCTTTGGGTCCAAAATTGAGTCAAAATCTAATGTGGGGCCTACTTGTGGAATTATAATTTTGAAATCATCAACACGTCCCTTTATGATCAGGGGTCATTTACCCTTAAGAATGGGTAACTTATGAGCTCAAACAACACTAAAATCAACCTATCAGGGAACTAAGGGTTTAAAACTAAATTGGACAATTAAATCAAGAATTAGCAGAAACTTACATGGTTTATTATGAGGAAATGGCTTTTCCAAGCTCACCAACACCCCACGATTACCCAAGTATAAATATTTTAATTTTCTAAGATCTCTAGGGTTTCGATGGACTTGGAGCTTGAGAATAATGAGATAAAAATGGGTGAAATAAAAAACCCTATGATTACTACTTAAGAGGCTATTTGACACTTAACCAATAACTACTAAAGTGGCACATGGTGGCTTAAGAGACCCTTTCCCCAGAGTTATCTCTGCTAAAGTGGAAAATACATCACTTAAGTAACATCTAAGCAACGTCTACCAAAGCAGTCAGCTCTCCTCTAAAGCAACTGGAAAGTTAGCTCTCCGCTAAAGCGACTGGGAGGGGACTCAACTTGGACATTAAATTGACTCTCTTGGCCTCTTAAGTGACCACCGCTTAAGCTACCAAAGGTCCCTTAAGTGGCTGCACCTTCTAAGTCCATGCACCAGCTGAAACTTGGTTTTTTTCCAAGTTTCATTGACCCCTTGGGATTTGTTTGGAATCCTATGAACGTAAATGAACTATGCTACCTTATTAAATTTGATATTTTGGAGTAAACAATGCCATCAAAATTTTAATTAGGAGTCGTGTTGATTAAATATGGGCCCCACACTTAAAGGCCATATTTACCAAAATCCATCCAATGCCCCAAAAAGAGTTGATAAGCCTTACGACCCAAACCAAAGGTCCCTCTAACAAAAAATCAATATTTTGGAGCTGATGTAACTGTTGGGATTGACATACGAGGTCCTTAATTTGATGTTAATGCCTGATAACCAATTCTTAATAGTGAAGACTTCAAAATAGGGAATTGGCTCTATAAAATAAATGAACTTCCCGTAATTGAACTGTCAGCTCTAGCACGTCACAAATGACTTGGGGCAGCTATAGAAAAGCTTTAAATGTACAAAAGGTGTGGAAATACAGAAAATGACCTGGAGGGTCATTATATATTTTAAGGTTAAACAAAGTATTTTAAAGTCTAAAGCATAATTACTTGCCTCAAAAGATGAACAACTTTAAATTTCCTTTGGAAAATTGCCTTTCCTCAAACCCTTAGTGCATTATACAAAAAGTAGGGAATAAAAACATTTTTAGAGTTTAAAAATAGAATTTTACTGCATGTTATTGCTCCAATTGATAAGTACCACTATAACGGTTAAATTTCTCACTGCAGCGGTTCGTACCCTTTTTATGGAGGTTGTCGCTACGGTTTAGGGTACTTCTACGGTGGTTACTATTTCTACTATAACTGTCAAAGTTAGAAACTTGGGACCCCTCCTTAGTTTTTCTCATTTTACAAGATACTTCATGAATTTTGACATTGTGAACCTACCCTTCAATGATAAATGCTATAATTGGAGTTCAATAACTTCATTTCAGGTGCCGAAAGTTGCCATGACTTTCTATGATCATAGTTTATCTAATTATGACATTCAATCCCATCACTAAAACCTTTATTAATTCTAGATCTTGTTCAAATGTCATATCCTAAAAAATAAGCCAAAATTATACTAGCCTTAAACCCTTAAAACTTTAGCTTAGGAAAGTCTAGGTGCAATGTTTACCTTCTACTTCAGCATAACAATATCTTGGGTCATTAAATTGGATAAAAATTTACCATTCTTTTATCCTTGAATGACACCAAACTGAAATAAAAACAAAACAACTGAAAGAGAATGTACCTGAATCAACGAAAAAGTATAGATACTACTTATGCATGTCAGCTTTTGTCTCCTATTGATACAGGCCAAATTTTTCTGGACCTTTGGATGGGATACATATGATGCTCGAGGTGCTTGATGATCCTTAGTGCTATTAAAAAATGCCACATGGATGAAGATTACCATTAAGGAGGGTCAAAGGACTTTGATGAGGTCGAAGGAGTTTGAAACGGGGCTCAAAAGCTCCTTGGAAGGGACATGCATCTAAGGCACTTTGGATCCACCTTTGATCTGCTCAAGCATTTCAAGAGCGGGTCAAAATAGCCCTAGTCGGCATTTTCTTGCATATACGTCACTTTTGGTCCCTAATTATGTAATATTTAGCCAAACTATAAATACTTAGTAACTAGGCTTATTTCCTTAGCTAGTTTTATTTAATAATGATGATTAATAATTCATGAAAAATCCATTGGGAGTGCTGAGTGCTTGGAAAGGCCAATGTTGAACCTTATTTGGAAGTGGTGATTGTAAGGGAGATCCGATCCCCTTTTCAGTCAACGTAAGAGCTAGGTGATTGTAGGTAATCAATAAGAGAAGTCTTTAGGTTTGATACACCATTTGGTTGTCCTTTTGTTATCTTCTTATGTCTATCTTTCTATCATCTATCCTTTTTATTCCTTTACTTTTCATTTGTCAATTTTATTATTTATTTATTATTTGTATTTTTTTCTCATCATAGTAGATTACTTTCGTTTCATTTGGTATCAGATTAATCTATGATGATGAGGTAAAAAACACAAACACCAAAGAAACAACAAAATTGACAAATAAAAATAAAAGGATAGATGATAGAAAGATAGATACAAGAAGAAAACAAAAAGGCAACCAAAGGGTGTATCAAACCCAAATACCTTCCTTATTGATTACCTACGAGAACCTAGATCTTACTTTGACTAAAAGGGGGATCAGATCTCCCTTACAACCACTATTTCTAAACAAGGTTCAACATTGGCTTTTCCAAGCACTCAACACTCCCAATAGAGTTTTCATGAATTCTTTATCATCATTAAACAAAACTAACTAAGGAAATAAGCCTAGTACCACGTATTTATAGTTTGGCAAAATAGTACATAATTAGGGCCCAAAAGTGCCCAAATGTAAGAAAACACCCACTAAGGATGATTTGACCCACTTTTGAAATGCTTAAGCGGATCTGTAATGCCTTGATTTTTCTGAATCGGAATGCTACACGGTGCTCATGACCCCGAGGGGCCACAAGCTAATCTATGACGATATTTGTACCTGTACACTGCATATATAATATAATAATACGGAAAACACGAATATGTAGGCCATAAGGTTTAACTAAATAAAGAATCTGTCAAAACATAACATCTATATGGGTGAAAGATACCCAAAACAACTGAAAACTAAATCAAATCTGAACATAAGTTTGACTGTTTGAATAAGGATTTGAAGGAACATGTCTCCAACTAACCCCGTCTAGCAAAACTGAGCTGAAATAATAAATGAAATAAAATCATATCGCCCTCAATGGATGAGGACTCACTACAACTCTATGGTTGGATGCTAATTCTGATCTGGAGCTCATGTCTCTGAACCTATAGTGTAACATGAAAGAAAGAACCATAGCACAAATGCGTCAGTACAACTGGAGTACTGAGTATACAAGTTAGGCAGGCTAATGCAAAAGGGTTTATATGCATGAACAATGCTAACTAACTGACTGATATGAATGTGAGAGTGTAAACATACATACATAGTAACTAAGATCGTGAGTACATGATAGATAGATCTGTATGCTAATACATGGTTTACTGATAACTGACATGGCTAAAACTGTAGTTCTGATAACATGGGCGACTGTATCTGACAGTCTTAAACTTGATGGAACTATCTGAGTTCCGCACTATAACTGAATTTGACTCTATCTGACAGTCCTGGTATACTGATATCTGAAGAACTATCTGAGTTCTTTTACTGAAACTAAGTCTAAAACTGTGAGAGGTAGTTGTTTAACCGACATACCCCAAATGTGCCATTATAGCTAAGTTAAGGTCCAATCTCTGCCCTGACTCAAAGGGTGTCAATATCGTGCCACTGTTAAGGACAACATGTGAGCAACCCTCATATAACAGGTAACTCTAGTGAGAACGATGGAAACCCTCATATAATAGGCTAATCCACCTCATCTACACTCATATAACAGGCTGCGATATGTCAACCTATGCTGGCTACATATTTCTAGAATGCAAGGAGGACTGCTAAGAATCACACCCTCATTTATAGTTGATTTTCCATCCTTAGGTTCACTCGGTGCTAACTCCTACTCTCATCTAATGAGACTGAACATAATTTAACTGACTGTACGTAAGTGGAACTTACTGAATTTCATTGACTGATAAAATACTACTGATATCTAATAACTGACTGAGACCATGAGGTTTCGAGTCACATGACTGACTGAATTCTACTGAATCATGGCTTGATTTTGTATATCGTGTAACATGACATGGCTTTAGGCACACAACTATAGTTTTTGGGTACGAATACCCCTAGGACTCGATAGAAGGAAACTGACACAACATGACTGAATTGATCATAAGATTGGAGTCCATAATTCACGTTATCATAAATAAAGGATATTATACATCATGTAGTGTCTCAACATATTAAGCATGGTAGGGAGTGCATAGCTATATTTCATGTGCATATTGTATATCTCCATTATCATACATGCTTCATACCACAACAGTAGCAACACATAAAAATCATGGAATTCATATTGAAGTATATAGCTAACATGGACTTGTCATTTAAACATCATAGAACCATACAAACATGAATTTCTAGCATTCTAAGCATTTTATCAAACACCTTGCATGCATTCTTTAAGGCATAGGTGAGTTTCATACGTGCACCATATTAAACGACCTAAAGTTTATGGTTTTCAATTAACAAACATATATATTCCATGATAACACCTTTAGACATCATATTGAAACTTAAACAACAATCGTCAACATGTACATATTCATATCACCACAACAAGTTTACAAAATAATATTTAAAATATGGTTCTTGAGCTCTATGAATGGATTGGATCCATAGATGAACACTACGCATACCTTAGAAAGGAAACCTTGATGATTTGTTGGAGAGTTCTTGGATTTGGGAAACTTAATTCTCAATTATCTTGAAAAAGGCTTGAATCTTGCTTTTGAGAGATGAGTTTGATGGAAACCCAAATCTTGTGGTTGAGAGTGTAAGAGAGGGTTTTTAAGATTCTTAACTGAAGAAAAATTGGAAAAATTATGCCTCTTTAGGGTGATAAGTCATGGAAGGTGAAGGAAAATACCAAAATACCCTTATAAAATAAATTCCCAGTTGCTGAAAATTATAGCTGACGACATTTGTGACAAGGCATCAAAAATGTAGTAAGCCGTCAAAAATATCGTCACACAGGAGTTGGAATTGATAGTTTCTGCCTAAGCCTGATGACCTTCGTGATAGGGAATCACAAGTGTGGTAAGCTACCACGAAAATTGTCACACTAGAGATGGTTTCTTCCTAAGGCTGACAACCTTCGTGATAGGGTGTCACAAGTATGGTAAGCTACCACGAATCATCACACTGGAGCTGGTTTCTGCCTAAGGCAGACGACCTTCGTGATAGGGCGTCACAAGTGTGGTAAGATACCATAAATGTCGTCACAATTGATCTGGTTTCTGTCTAAGGCTGATGACCTTCGTGATAGGGCGTCACAAGTGTGGTAAGCTACCACGAATGTCGTCACACTGGAGCTGGTTTTCAGCCTGACATGCTGGAGTAAAATAGGAATAACTCTTTGCTCCGATATCGGATTTAGGAGAAATTGGTATCATTGGAAATATAATTCAATTATATATCTGTTGATATGTCATAAGCTCAAAAATTCCAAGTATAATGAGAGATATGCTCGTTTGAATCTGACTATGGCAATATTTTTCTCAAGAATTCGATCGGTAAGGAATGTTTTGATTTGTCTGATAGCTGGGAGTTATTTGAAAACTTAGTATACATCTAACCTACTTATGAAACTATAAAAGAACCATGATGTACTATGCATGATCTTGGTACATGGCTCTAATATTGGTTTGGATTTTTTTTGGGGTATTACAATATCTACCCCTTAGAAACATTCGTCCTCGAATTATGACTGCTTGAGAGGGGAGAAAAGTTAAAATGTCGCATACACTGATCATGCTCAACTGGCATATGATTTTAGGACTGAATTGAATTCTAAACTTAATATAGCCCAACTGAACATGCATATCTGATGCATGACTGATAAGTTGAACTCATGAATGCATGATAAGCTATGCACTCATACTTGATACCAATTTTATACTAAAATTTTGAACATGTAACTGAATAGGCTTAAGGAAAATGGTTACCTCGAACTATGAATTAGCGGAGAAATGATGAGGGTACTTGGTTCGCATGTCTGCTTCTTCTTCCCAAGTAGCTCCCTCCATGGACTTATTTCGCCAAAGAACCTTGACTAGAAGGACTTCTTTGTTCCTCAGCCTACGAGTTTGATAGTCGAGTATTTCGACTGGAATCTCTTCTTAAGAGAGGCTATTCTGAATTTCAACGCTCTTAATAGGGACTACAACTGCTGGGCCACCTATACACTTCTTGAGCAAAGAGACATGGAAGACTGGATGAATTAAGGCTAGATCTGAAGGCAATTCGAGCTCATAGGCTACCTTGCCGAAGCGACTGAGAATCCTGAAGGGATCGACATATCGAGGATTGAGCTTTCCCTTCTTGCTGAATCTCTTCACTCTCTTTATGGGAGAGATTTTGAGATAGGCATAGTCATCGACCTTGAATTCGAGATCCTTTCTACGAACATCCACATAAGACTTCTGTTGGCTCTGAGCAGCCCGGAGTCTTTGTTTGATCAACTGAACTTTCTCTAAGGCATCGAATACTAAGTCAGGCCCTATGACTGAAGTCTCACTAACTTCGAACCAACTGATCAGAGACCTACATCTCCTACCATATAGAGCTTCGAATGAAGCCATCTGAATATTGGAGTGATAGCTGTTATTGTATACGAACTCAATCAAAGGTAAGTGGTCATCCCAGCTTCCCTTAAAATCAATTGGACACTCCCTTAGCATATCTTCTAGAGTCTAAATGGTCTTTTCTACTTGACCATCTATCTGAGGATGAAACACTGTACTGAGATAAACTTGAGTACCAAGACCCTTTTGGAATGCTTTCCAGAAGTGACAGGTAAACTGGGTACCTCTGTCTGAGATGATAGAAAGTGGAACACCGTGTAATATGAACAACTCCCTGATATAGAGTTTGGCATAATCCTCAACTGAGTAAGAGGTACGAGCTGAAAGGAAATAAGCTGACTGAGTCATTCTGTCTACAATGACCCAAACTGAATCGTGCTGATGACGTGTTCTAGGAAAACCCATCACGAAGTCCATGTTTACTTCTTCCCACTTTCAAGTAGGAATAGTGAACTCCTACATAGAACCACTAGGTTTCTGATGCTCTATCTTAACCTGCTGACATGTAGAGCACTTAGCCACAAACTCTGCAACGTCCCTCTTCATCCCATCCACCAATAGATCTCCCACAAGTCACGGTACATCTTAGTGGCCCCTGGATAAATAGAGTATCGCGCACCATGCGCTTCTGCTAGAATTCGCTACCTCAAGTCATCTACACCGGGAATGCACAGACGACCCTGACAATGAAGAACACCATCTTCCCCTTGGGAGAAAACCTCTACTTCCTGACTCTGAACTGACTTTTTTAGCTTGACAAGGCTAGGATCCCTATCTTGCTTCTCTTTCACCTCAGAAACTAGAGATGACTCTGAACTACTCTGAACACATACGCCACCCTTTAAAGAGTCGACTAACCGAATGCCTAGTCTGGCAAGCTGATGAATCTCCTGAGCTAATTTCTTCTTACCATCCTCAACATGGGAAACACTACCCATGGACAGTCTACTGAGTGCATCGGCCACTACATTGGCCTTTCCAGAATGATAAAGGACACTCATGTCATAATCCTTCAATAGCTCTAACCACCTTCTCTGATGAAGATTGAGATCTTTCTGGGAAAAGACATACTGATGGATCTTATGATCTGTGAAGTCATCTACATGAACACCATATAGATAATGCCTCCAAATCTTTAAGGAAAATACCACTGCTGCTAACTCAAGGTCATGAGTAAGATAATTCTTCTCACGGGGCTTTAACTGTCTGGAGGCGTAGGCTATGAATCTACCATGCTGCATGATTACACAACCTAAACCTACTCTGGATGCATCACAATATACTACAAATCCATCGAAACCATCGGGAAGTGCTAACACTAGAGCTGAGGTAAGTCGAGTCTTCAACTCCTGAAAACTCTTCTTGCAAGGTTCTGACCACTGAAACTTGACCTTCTTCTGAGTCAATCCGGACATAGGAGATGCAATAGAAGAAAATCCCTCGACAAACCATCGGTAATTGCCAACCAAACCTAAGAAACTTCTGATATCTGATGGAGAGATAGGGCGATGCTATTTTCTTACCGCTTCAATTTTTTGAGGATCTACTCTAATGCCATCACCAAAAATAATGTGGCCAAGGAATGATACTGATCTTAGCGAAAATTCACACTTACTGAAGATGGCAAACAACTGGTGATCTCTGAGAGTCTGAAGAACAATTATGAGATGGTCTGAATGATCACGCTTTTTGCGAGAATAGACCAGAATATCATCTATGAAGACTATGAAGAATGTTTACAAGTACTATTTGAACACCCGGTTCATTAAGTCTATGAAAGCTGCAGAGGCATTAGTAAGACCAAATGACATAACTAGAAATTCAAAGTGACCATACCGAGTATGAAAAACTGTCATTGGAATGTCACATTCTCTAACTCTGAGCTGATGATAGCCTGATCTGAGCTCTATCTTGGAGAAATAACTGGCACCCTGAAGTTAGTCAAACAAGTCATCTATCCTATGCAGCGGATACCTGTTCTTGACCGTAACTTAATTGAGCTGACGGTAATCAATACACATTCTGAGAGAACCGTCTTTCTTGCGCACGAATAAGACTGGCGCATCCCATGGGGATACACTAGGCCTGATGAATCCCTTATCTAAGAGATCCTTCAATTGATCTTTCAGTTCCATGAGTTCTGCTGGTGCCATTCTGTATGGCGGAATAAAAATAAGCTGAGTATCTGAGAGAAGGTCTATTCTGAAGTCTATTTCTCTTTTGGGAGGAATGCCTGGAAGATCTTTGGGAAAGACGTCTGAATATTCATTAACCACTGGGACTGATTCAAGACTGGGAGATTCGGAACTGGAATCCTTAACATGCACGAGATGATACACACACCCCTTAGAAATTATTTTCCTTGCCCGTAGGTAGGAAATAAGCTAACCCCTGAAAGATAAAGTGCTACCCTTCCACTCTAGGACGGGCTCATTCGAGAGCTAAAACTAAAATATCCTATTTCTACAGTCGACTATGGCATAGTAGGAATAAATCCAATCTATGTCGAGAATGACATCAAAATCAGTCATCTCTAACTCAACTAAATCTGCTGATGTGGATTTCTGAAATATCATAACCGGGCAGTTCCTATATACCCACCGAGATATGATGGTTTTACCCACTGAGGTAGAGAATGAAATGGGATCTGCTAAAATTTCAGGACTGATTCTAAAATCGCCTACTATGTATGAAGTGATAAAATACAAGGATGCACCTGGGTATAGAAAAGCATAAACATGAACATGGAAAATCTATAACGTACCAGTAATGACATCAGGAGAATTTTCTGGATCCTGTTTGGTCTGAAGGGCATAGATTTTGTTTGGGCGTCGCCCACTAGTAGCACTGAAAGTAGCACCCTACAGGTTCGGGAGACCGGACTGAGCTATGGAATAATTTTGCTGACCCTGAGGACCTGGATGAGGACAGTCCCTAACTCAATGGCTGGCTTACCATAACCAAAATAAATGCCTTGACCCGCTCTACACACACCTTGATAGTGCTTACCGTTGGTCTGACACTGAGGATAAGCACGGGTACTGCTAGCACTGCCCTACGATTTAGAGCCTAGTGCTCTATCTCTATTGCCATCCCTGAACTTTAGCACTGGGGAACTAGCGGAGAAAGGGGCTGGAACTACTGACGTAGGACAAAACTGCAAAGGATTTTCTCCCTCCGATTTGGGCTGAGCAAAATTGAAACTGCCTGCTCTTGCTTTCTTGCTCTGCCTCTCCCCAGTCTTAACCTTCTTTTCCTCTATCTGTTGAGCATGGGTCATGAGCCTGGCTAAAGTCATATCACTGTTCAGCATCGCAGAACTACACTCATTTACCACGCTATCATTCACCCCTGACACGAACTTACTCATCTTAGCCTTGTTGTCTACAACTACATGAGGGGCATATCTGGCTTGCTGAGTAAATCTAAGAGAATACTCTCTAACTGTCATATTTCCCTGTCTGAGATTGATGAACTCAAGAACTTTGGCCTCTCTCAGCTCTTGGGGAAAGAATCTATCTAAGAAAGCCGTGACAAATTCTTCCCACTCAACAGGACCTGCATCCTCTAACCTTTATACTAACCACTGCTTGTACCAAGTGTGAGCAACATCCTACAATTGGTATGTGGCTAACTCGGCATTCTGAGAAGAAGTGACTCCCATGATATTAATGACCTTCTGGACTTGTCAATGAATTTCTGAGGATCCTCATCTAGCTTAAACCCAAAGAAGGACAGAGGGTTCATACGGTTAAAGTCCCGAATCCTAGCTGCTGCTGAATTGGCCACTGGGTTGGCCGGAACGACGGCTGGTCGTTCATTATGGGCATCTACAGACCGATCAAGAGTGGTAAATGCAGTCCTAAACTCTACATGAGAAAAATGTTCGCCCAAAGGATCTTCGGGATGAGGAGCTGGCTAGTTTCTTCTCTTTGGGGCCATGTTTCTGAAATAAGAGAAGAACGGATTATACTGAGAGACTGACTTGAAATTATGCTTACTAGCACGACATGAATACTGAAGAAAGAAAATTGTTCCTAAAACATCTCATAGACTCCTATACATAAATGTGGAGTGCAACACACCCATGTACAAGACTCTACTAGATGGGACTTTCAGACTTCCTAGGACTCTATTGAACCTTAGGCTCTGATACCAAGTTTGTTACGCCCTGATTTTTCTGAATCGAAATGCTACACGGTGCTCATGACCTCAAGGGATCACAAGCTAACCCATGACTGATATCTGTACCTGTACACTGCATATATAACATAATAATGTGGAAAACATGAACATGTAGGCCATAAGGTTTAACTGAATAAAGAATCTGTCAAAACATAACATCCATATGGGTGAAAGATACCCAAAACAACTAAAAACTGAATCAAATCTGAACATAAGACTGAATAATAAATCTTTAAGCCTCTAAGTACTGTCTGAATAAGAAGTTGAAGGAACATGTCTCCAACTAATCCCGTCTAGCAAAACTGAATTGAAATAATAAATAAAATAAAATAATATCGCCCTCGAATAGATAATGACTCACTGCAACTCTGTGGCTGGATGCTAATGCTGATCTGGAGCTCGTGTCTCTGAACTTATGGTGTAACATGAAAGAAAGCACCATAGCGCAAATGCGTCAGTACAATTGGAGTACTGAGTATACGAGTGAGGCAGGCTAATGCAAAAGGGTTTACATGCATGAACAATGCTAACTGACTGATATGAAAGTGAGAGTGTAAACATACATACATAGTAACTAACCGACATACCCCATATGTGCCATTATGGTTAAGATGGGGTCCAATCTCTACCCTGACTGTAAGGGTGTCAATACCGCGCCACTGGTAAGGACAACATGTGATCAACCCTCATATAACAGGTAACTCTAGTGAGAACGATGGGAACCCTCATATAACAGGTTAAGCCACCTCATATACCCTCATATAACAACTGTGATGTCTCAACCTATGCTGGATACATAGTTTTGGAATGCAAGGATGACTGCTAAGAATCACGCCCTCATATACAGGTGAGTTCCCATCCTTGGGTTCACTCGGTGCTAACTTCTACTCCCATCTGAAGAGACTGAACATGATTTAACTGACTGTACATAAGTGGAACTTATTGAATTCTGTTAACTGATGGAATACTATTGATATCTGATAACTGACTGAGACCATGAGGTTTCCTGAGTCACATGACTGACTAAATTCTACTGAATCACGGCTTGATTTTGTATATCATGAAAAATGACATGGCTCTGGGCACACAACTATAGTTTTCGGGTACGAATACCCCCAGGACTCGATGGAAGGAAACTAACACAACATGACTGACTTGATCATAAGATTGGAGTCCACAATTCACATTGTCATAAATAGAGGATATTATACATCATGTAGTTCCTTAACATATTAAGCATGGTAGGGAGTGCATAGCTATATTTCATGTGCATATTGTATATCTCCATTATCATACATGCTTCATACCACAACAATAGCAACACATGAAAAGCATGGAATTCATATTGAAGTATATAGATAACATGCACTTGTCATTTAGACATCATAGAACCATACAAACATGAATTTCTAGCATCCTAAGCATTTTATCAAATGCCTTGCATGCATTCTTTAAGGCATAGGTGAGTTTCATTCTTGCACCATATTAAACCACCTAAAGTTCATGGTTTTCAATTAACAAACATATATATTCCATGAAAACACGTTTAGATATCACATTGAAACTTAAACAACAATCGTCAACATGTACATACTCATATCACCACAAAAAGTTTAAAAAATAATATTTTAAACATAGTTCTTGAGCTCTATGAAGGGATTGGATCCATAGATGAACACTACGCATACCTTAGAAATAAAACCTTGATGATTTGCTGGAGAGTTCTTGGATTTGGGAAACTTAATTCTCAATTATCTTGGAAAAGGCTTGAATCTTACTTTTGAGAGATGAATTTGATGGAAACCCTAATCTTGTAGTTAAGAGTGTAAGAGAGGGTTTTTAAGATGCTTAATTGAAGAAAAATTGGAAAAATTACGCCTCTTTAGGGTTATAAGTCGTGAAAGGTGAAGGAAAAGACCAAAATACCCTTATGAAATAAATTCTGAGTTGCTAAAAATCATAGCTGACGACATTTGTGACAAGGCATCAAAAATGTGGTAAGCCATCAAAAATGTCGTTACAGAGGAGCTGGAATTGATGGTTTCTGCCTAAGTCTGACGACTTTTATGATAGGGCATCACAAGTGTGGTAAGATACCACGAATGTCGTCACAATGGAGATGGTATCTGCCTAAGACTGACGACCTTCGTGATAGGGCATCATAAGTGTGGTAAGCTACCATGAATGTCGTCACACTGGAGCTGGTTTCTGCCTAAGGCTGACGACCTTCGTGATAGGGTGTCACAAGTGTGGTAAGCTACCACGAATGTCGTAACACTGGAGCTGGTTTCTACCTAAGGCTGACGACCATTGTGATAGGGTGTCACAAGTGTGGTAACCTACCACGAATGTCGTCACACTGGAGCTGGTTTCTAGCCTAACATGCTGGATAGGAATAATTCTTTTCTTCGATATCGAATTTAGGCAAAATTGGTATCATTGGAAAGATAATTCAATTATATATCTGTTGATAGGTCATGAGCTCAAAAATTCCAAGTATAATGAGAGATATCCTTGTTTGAATCTGACTATGGGAATATCTTTCTCAAGAATTCAATCGGTGAGGAATGTTTTGATTCGTCTGATAGCTGGGAGTTATTTGAAGTCTTAATATACATCTAACCTACTCATAAAACTATAAAATAACCATGATGTACTATGCATGATCTTGTTACATGGCTCTAATATTTGTTTGGATTTTTTTGGGGGTATTACAGGATCAAAGGCAAATCCAAAACGCCTTGGACACATGTCCCTTCCAAGGGGATTTTGAGCCCCATTTTGCACTCCTTCGACCTAGTCAAAGTTCTTTAACCCTCCTTAATGGTGATATTCATCCATATGGCATCTTTTAATAACACTAAGGATTCATCAAGCACCTCGAGCATCATATGTATCCTATCCAAAGGTTTGAAGGCAATTTGGCTTATCTCATCCTCCCCTTCTTGAAAAGTATTCAACCTCAAATCCAAACCTTGCAAAAACAAAGAAAGGACAAACAAATACAACATCCCCATGACATGAGGGTTAAGATTAGCGCAAATAATCATAGCATCATGCCAAGGTTTCACATACTTAAGATATAACCAAGGGTCCTTTATTTTAGTCATTAAAAACTTATTGAAAAATTTACAAAGGAGTTGGCTATGACAAATAGTAAGAGATAAGGAAACCACAAAGTTCATAATGGAATCGATAGGAAAACAAGGTAAGTCTACATTTATCTTAGGAGCCATTAGACACAATTGCTTTATTATATCTTCAAGAAACCACATAAAAAATGGTACCACCAATGGTTCATCAATCCAAAAGGATTTTTTGGTGTCAAATATGTGAATGATCCATAAAGCATTTTTATTCAACCAAATGGACCAACCAACTAACTTCCTACCCTAATAAGACAATTCCAATACTAGTATGGACATTATCATAGGCAAAGAGGTAGTATAAAAAGGAATCAAGCATAAATTCATAATCCAAGGTGATATTATCTATAAGAATGCCATTTGTCTCAAAAGATTTGGCACATAATTCAAACAAGGATGGAATCAAAATATTTAAGCTTAAAGAACCTTTCCTTTTCAAATAATTTTTTTGAGAAAGGGGTTATCAATGTTACACAAGTGATGAATAAGAGTATCACATAAATGGGGTTCAACAAGAGTGATTTTAAGAGAAGACTCACTATTTTACCTACAAGTAATGAAACCTAGGTCAAGAATGAAAAAAAACCATGGTGAACTCTCTTTGATCTTTTCATTGCTCTCCTTCTTTAAAGATCTCTCATCACTGTTGGAGATCTTTTTCTTAAACAATATGGGTCCACCAAGTGGATTATGAATCCCAAAGAAAGACTTTCTATCACAGGGAAGGATACCAACATCCTCATTCAAACTTTTCATGTCATCTTGACCAAGCACCAAATTAGGTGTATAATAATTACCACATCCAAATTTGTCACTGGGGTCAAATAGATAGAGTAGCCATAGACAAGGGTCTAGACTACACTCTCTTCCCCCAAATGTATCACCAAAACAAAAGGACATACTTTCTACACTAACATAAACATATTCAAAAGCAAATAGAGAGTAAAAAAAGGTGTCATACAAATTGATTTCATCTAAGGTGTCCTCAAGAACATGCTCACTATGATTCCCAAGAACATTATCAAGGGTATGTTCAAGAATTGGACCACTCAAAGAGAGTAGGAAATGGGTACACGAACATCACCTTTTAATCTTTCTTATTCCTTTCCCATAAGAGTACTCTCATCTTTCAAAAAGAGATTTCCATCTTTAGGACGAATGTTGTCACACCATAGTCAGCTGTTATAATGAATATAACCCTCAAGATGAGCTACATTATCAATATTATCCACACCACTAGGTAATTCACTAAAAGTGATTTCATTATCTTCAAACAACATATTATACTTAAAAAGAGAAGGAACAATCCTTGATGAAGAATTAGAACATAGAAGTTCACTCTAAAAACATAACTATCATATCTTAAAGAAGTTTAAATACGTAATCATCCTTATGAGCAAAACAAACAATAAGATCTTCATTAAGAGACTTACTCAAAGGATCCCTTATATTTAATTGACCAATATTTTTAACAACCTCACACACTTGAGGATCATTAATCATATCAAAAGCATCCTAAAGTGGTGAACTAGTTTCATACTCAAGTTGATCAACACGATTTTCACAAGACAATGTACCATCACTCATAATATTGGCTTCAACACTAGGTGGACTCAAATTGATCTTACTAAAAAAGTTAATTCAGTCATAAATAGGATCAACTAGTGTTTCCACACTCTCAACACGTACATCATCAACAATAGGTAAAGAATCACGAGACTCAGATGTAGGCAAGCTACTACTCACACTTAATAGGCTACTAGCCATACATTTATTATTAACATGTACTAAAGTGCGATAGTTAACTATGTTACCTCGAAGCTCTTGAGAATATTATTCTTTACCTTAGTCTGAAGGTCCTCCACAAGCTTGGTAAGCATATAAGATTGACCTTGTCAAATCTTCAAAGGGAACCTTCTCTTTTGGTGCTTCTTATCCTTCACTTTCCATGTTGGTACCTACACACATGTCCTTACTAAAAGAAGGACAAAAAATATTAGATTGATTGGTGGCAATACCCTCACTTAACATATTTAAACCTCTCTTTTTTCCTCTCTTAGGTTGCCACCTTGCACTCTCTTACTCCTCTCTATCTTTTTTCTTTCATTTTTATCAGGCTTAGAGCAAGTGGTCACATCTCCTTGAGATTTGGGAAGAATGGATGGAAAGAGATGATTTACCCATTGGTCCATGAAAATTTTAGGCCAATTTTTCTCATTTGGAACTTATGTGATGCAAACCAATTAGCACCCGAGCATATGTGTCCAAATTCCATGGGGAAAGTGTCATATAAAACCTCCTCATAGTATTTATCTCTAGTAAAGGAAACCTTCACTCTCTTAGAAACCCAATAGCCTTCCATGAAGCATGGAAAGAATAAGGACTCTCGAGGTATCCCTACATAGTAAACCATAGAAAGAGTGATGTAATTTAAATAACACCAATCATCAAGGATAAGAATGCATTCAGGACCCCACAAATATCCACCTTCCTTGCGTGTACTTGTATTCTTGGATCAAAGTTGTAGAGATTTATATACCCTTTTGGCATAAAAATAGACCTCATGAATTCCTTCAAGGAACTCCATGTTTGATTGGAATTTCTTGAAAGTTCCCACCATCTTGAGGTCATACCTTGAATGTATTTAAGGGCATATGTAGCTTGTTCTACTTTGCTCATATCATATCCTTGAAGATCCTTTCGTATTGCCATTCCCAATCAAGATATATTTTGGGACACCACTCTTATTTGAAGATAGGAAGGGTAGGAAGTCCTTGAATCCTACTATACCCTCCATTTCTACCTTGGTTCCCATTTCCATTTATTTGAGAACTGGGATAAGAAGAATAAATTGTAGTACCCTTAGGCTTTGGAGATGCACACTCTTTTATTCCTATTTAGAAACCTCTACTATAGTTAGTATAACCATTCACATCGATTTGACCTTGATAAAAAGTACTACAAGACAAGGAACACGAAACTTCAAAATCCTCTCATACTTTCTCACCATGATCCTCATAAGATTTGTAAATGAATGGGTTATTACTTACATCACCTCTATGCTGAGAGTGGGAAGTATAACACTTCTCACATGCCTCATCTTTCTTATAAGAACCATCCAATGGCTCTTAATATTCTCCATACTCACTATAAGAACTAGGATCATCATTCATCTCACATTCACCTTCAGAATAGTAACCCTCATTTTCATCCATCTCTTGATCATGTCTATATTTAAAGTCCTCATAATCTTCATCTTCTTTGTAGCCATAACTATCTTTATCACAATCATAGTCTCCCATGTCGTAGTCATAATTATCCGAGGCTATCGAACACATACTTCATTATATCACCTTGTACCTAAAAAGTGAACAAACAAGATAAGTAGTAAAGCTCTTCACCAACACTCATTAGAATCTCACCTTTGTAATCCTCACAATTGAAGCTACAAATGTTGAAAGTTGCTTATACTCTGGTGATAAATAAGGTATCAATTTCTACTTACGGATGGAGTGGATTCCTATTTGAATGAATCAAAGAAATAAAAACTACTTAAGGACTTAAATCAAGAACTAACAATGAATTGAAAAAGAGAAAAACTTGAAAGAAATTGGACGATGAAAGAAATGAGACTCAAGAATTTATCAATCAACTTAGTAGATGAATTACTTAGTTGTTGAGTAGTTTAAGAATCAAAATATGAGTTTAGGAATCAAGAATATGAAACTAAGGAGTCAAACCTTGAGAAAATTGGACTTTAGGAATGTTAGAATGCAATTTGGAACATTAATTTGGTGTTGGGCAGGCTTGAAATGTGTTTTGGAGGTTGAAATATGTTGGACTACCTTGACCTACGTTTGGGGACCTACTCTAGCAGGTTGGGTACAGGTCCAACGCACTTTGGGAGCCAATGAGGGGCTGGTTACTGATCTGAGATATGGTGCATTTGGTGCAGCACCTCCAGTGCACCTTGGGCACAAGTTGGCCACCCCTTGCTTGCTAAATGGCCAAAAATGCCCTTCTTGATGTCTTATGTATAATATTCTCTTAGAATATCCTTGGAATATTTGTAGATGATATAGTAAAAACACCTTTTCACACTATTTCTTCCTTATTTTTGGATCAAACAACCAATTTTGCTGAATTTTCCAACTTGAAGATAACAATTTCACCAAGAACACCAAGAACACCAAGAACACCCACTTTTCTAACTTCTCCTTAGCTTGGAATGAGTTGAAATTTCAAACCTAGGAACTTCTTAACATGCTAAACTCATTCCAATAATTGTTTGCTCAAATTCTTCTCCAAAATCTTTAGATTTCAATTCACTTCAAACTTCTTCAACCCAAGGTTCCAACAAGGTTAGAACACTCAAATAAGATCCGATTTGACTAAAATTTGGTTTATAGACTCATATAGTGTTAGAGAACACAATTCTAAGACTAGAAATACAATAAAACATAAAAATCAAAAACTTTAAATTTGACCTAAGACCAAAAATGTGAATAGTAAATTTTTTGTGAATTTTGATTTTCTAAGATGACTAGACCCAAGATTGACTTCGTAGGAATGGAATCAAGCTCGGCTCTGATACCAAATGATACAATAGTAATTTATGATGATGAGAAAAACACAAACAATAAAGAAACAATGAAATTGACAAATGAAAATTAAAGGGATAAAAAGGATAAATGATAAAAAGATAGACACAAGAAGATAACAAAAGGGCAACCTAAGGGTGTATCAAACCAAAAGATCTCCCTCATTGATTACCTATGAGCATCTAGATCTTACATTGACCAAAAGGGAGATCAGATCTCCCTTACAACCACCATTTCTAAACTAGGTTCAACATTGGATTTTTCAAGCACTCAACACTCCCAATGGAGTTTTCATGAATTCATCATCATCATTAAACCAAACTAACTAAGGAAATAAACATAGCTACCAAGTATGTATATTTTGGCCAAATATTACATAATTAGGTAGAAAAAGTGATCCAAATGCAAGAAAATGCCCACTAGGGCTATTTTGACCCGCTCTTGAAATGCTTGAGTAGATCAAAGATGGATCCAAAGTGCCTTGGATGCATGTCCCTTCCAAGGGCTTCCGAGTCCCGTTTTGATCTCCTTTGAACTCATCAAAGTCCTTTGACCCTCCTTAATGGTAATCTTTATCCATGTGGAATCTTTTAATAGCACTAAGGAGTCATCAAGCACCTCGAGCATCATACGCATCCCATTCAAAGTCCAGAGATAATTTGGCTTATATCACCTATGTAGCTTCCTCAACAGTAAAATTACTCTACTGAACCTTTACATAAGGGATAACTCATGTCCTCAACCTCCTTATATCTCTAGCTAGGATAGTAACTAATTCCTCTTCATAGGATAGTTCGTTATGAAATAGTTTTAAATTCCAAGAAATAATATAGTCACCATCTCTATGGTACTTCTTTAACAGTGACACATAGAATACAAGGTGAACCTTCGACATACTAGGGGGTAAGGCTAGCCTGTTTTCTACTAACCTCACTTTCTTCAACTCCTCAAAGCCTTTTATATTTCTTTCACTTAACTTGTCTTTTTTGACAAATTACATTACACCCTTCATGGGTGACACCTTTAGCAGTACTTTCTCTGCCTTCTCAAATTTCATATATATTACCTTTTCGTTTGTGTATTCTTTTTGAGGGTTTGAGCCACTATGATCTTATTTCAAAGCCTCACTTTCTCCATATCTTCCTTGAGCATGTCAATACCCCAAGGCCTCACCTTAAATGTATCAAACCTCCCTATTGAGGACTATATCACCTACTAAATATGGCCTAAAAGAAAGCCATATCAATACTAAAGTAGTAGCTATTGTTGTAGGAAAATTCACACAATGGAAAGTATTAATACCACTAAACCCAAAATTCATAACACAAGCCCGAATCATGTCTTCAAGCACTTGGACAGTTTGTTCCATTTGACCACCGATATATGGTTGAAAAGACATACTTATGTCCAATATAGATCCCAACTTGGACTGAAACCTTTCCCAAATATTACAAGTGAATTGAGTACCCTAGTCCGACACAATAGACAATGGTACCCCATGTAGCCTCACAATTTCCTTCACGTAAATCTTGGCCAGCTTGGACACATTATAATTAATTTTTACTAGAATAAAGTCATCCAAGTTAGTCATCCTATCAACAACAACCCAAATGGAATCACATTTTTGCAATATTTTTGAAAGACCAACCACAAAATCCATTCTTATCCATTCCCACATCCTCTGAAAAGTGCCACTAGGCTTCTTATGTTTGAATATGACTTGATGGTAACTTTGATATTTAACCACATAATCTACAATGTCACACTTCATCCTCCACCTCCAAAAGTGTTGCCTCAAGTCTCTATACATCTTGTTGGCACCTAGATGTATGGGGTACTTGGAATTATGAGCCTCTACAAAAATGGTTAGAATCAAGTTGTCTACTCAAGTTACACACAACCAACCTCTGAAAAGCCCATTTTTTTTTTTTTATCTAGAATGACTTTCTTTGACTTTACTTACAATACTTTTTCTCTGAGGTTATTTAATATTTTATCTTCAAACTATCTACTCTTAATCAAATTATAGAAATTTGATCTAGCCTCTACGTGCTCCAACACCTTTCCTTCACTATTTTCCTACAATATTTGAAAATCACTAGCCTAAGACTGTACCTCTCTTACTAATGGCCGCTTGGACACTTCTAAAAATTCTAACCTCTCCATGATAACTAGTTTTTATCTTACAAAATTCCCCACCACATTAGCTTTACTTGGGTGTTACAATATTGAGATATCATAGTCTTTAATCAACCCCATACATATACTCTATCTCAAATTCTTCTTTCTTTGTGAACACATGTTGTAAGCTGTGGTAGTTTATGATACCTCATACGTCACCTCGTAGAGATGATATCACTAAATTTTTATGGCTAATACCATGGTTGTCAATTCCAAGTCATGCGTGTGGTGGTTCTTTTCATAGGGATTTATCTATCTCAAAGAATAAGCAATCACATTTTGATCCTGCATTAACGCAACACCTAAACCTAAACACGAGACATTACAAAATACAGTAAAATTCTTACCTTCGATAGGCAGGGTTAGCACTAGAGCCAAAGTCAACATAGTTGTGAGCTTATGAAAGCTCTCCTCGCACATGGCATCCTATTCAAATGGTACTTCCTTCTGAGTTAGGTGGGTAATGTGTGAACAATGGCAGCAAACCCTTTAATAAATTAGTAATAATAACTATCCAATCCCATAAAACTATGGATTTCTATCACGTTTATTAGCCTGGATGAATTTTTAATATCCTTAACCTTTTGTGGTCTACCATAACCCCCTTTTAAGAAACCAGGTGCCCCAACAAGAACATTAAAGAAAGACAAAATTCAAAATTAGATTACTTAGTGTACAATTGTTTCTCTTCAACAACTTAAACATGGTACACAAATAAGATTCATGCTCTTCTTCTCTCTTAGTGTAGACAAGTATTTCATCAATAAACACAATAATGATTGAATCCAAAAAAAAGATTTAAACACTCTATTCATCAGGATCATGAAAGCATCTGGGGCATTGGTCAAGACAAAATACATAATAAGAAACTCGTAATACCCGTAACAAGTTTGAAAGGCAGTCTTTGGGATATTTTCTACCCTAATTATAAGTGGTGGTACCCTAACCTCAAATCAATCTTAGAGAAAATTGCATCTCTTCACAGCTGGTCAAATAGGTCATCTATCCTAGGCATGGGTTACTTTTTATGAAAGGTCACTTTGTTCAACTAGCAGTAATCTATGCATATTCTTATACTACTACCTTTCTTTTTCATAAATAACACTGGTGCACCCTTGGGAGAAAAACTTGGCTGAATAAAGCCCTTATCTAGTAACTCTTGAAAACGGGACTTTAAAACTCTCTACTCTGTAGGTTCTATACAATATAGAGGGATAGATACGGGTCTAGTCCTTGGATCTAAGTCTATAAAAAAATTAACTTCTCGATCTGGAGACATACTCGAAAGATCATCATCTCTATGAACTCATATCCCATTGAACTGATGATATAGGAGGGACAATAAATTAGACTCCTAGAGATGACATAAAAATGGCTTACACCTATTCTTCACTAATTTTAGGGTATAAATTGCAGACATAACCCTCACCAGATTAGGCTTAAATATACCTTCTCACTCTAATTTTCTTTCCCCGAGCATTGTTATAGTGATAGTTTTGGCATAACAATCAAGAATAGTATGGTAAGGGGACAACCATCTCATTTTCAAAATATAATCAAATTTCTACAATTCCAAAATGAATAATTCTACTATGGTCTTAAACTCCATGAACATCACTTAACATACATGATATACCTAATTCACACACTAAGACACCTTAACCGGTGTAGACACATACATGGGAATATCAAGATCTTTATATTTCTAGGTTCTAACCTATAGAAATTTCATAAACACATACAATTATGGACAAAAATAGTACCTATAATCACCGCATCAAAAGCTTCTACCTTAGGATGAGTCAGAACTCCATAAACATGTGCCTTATCACCATCCTGGCTACCACTTCTACTATTTTAAGCTATATTTATACAAATTTTTTCTCTACCCTAGTTAGCCTAGTTTCCTGCGACCCCTATTTTGGCCATCACTCCTACTTTGTGGACAACCTTATCATTTTCTGCACCATCTCAACCTACCAAAATTAGAGTAGTGGAAGTTGGTTGCTGAGTCAACAAACCTGTAAATAAGACGTTAAGGCAATTTCTTCTAACATGGCTCAAAACCCTACACTAAAAGCATTTGGGGTCCCAAAGTAGGCCTTTATACTAAAAAAAATTGAAGGCATATAGCTGCCAGCTTCTAAAGGTTGATAAATATTCCCAGATAGGCCTCTTACAAACACTGACATAGCAGAATGGTAGGGTGTTAAGAACCATACCCTATTGGGAAAGTACCACTGAATTGGCCCTAGGTTTGAGCCTTTTTCTCTTTTGCCTTTACTACTTCCTATTTGTCAAGTTCTTTAACCTTTTTGGAAAATTCAACAACATCCTGGAAAGACTTAACAATCACTACAACAAATAAGGTAGCCAACTGATTCCTCAAATTCTGACCCTTTAAAAAATACCTAAACCTCTCTACCTTGGAGGTAATCAACTGTAGCGCATAGCGGGAAAATGCATGAAAATTAGCCTTATAGGCCACTAAAGATATGGTACCCTGCTCCAACGTTAGAAATTCATCCTTCTTTTTGTCACGAAAAGTGTAGGAAACATATTTCTTAAGAAACACATTCTAAAACTAAGACCAATTAAGTAGAGGTAAGGTAGCCCTTAACTCTACAAGTGACCTCCACTACTGCTTAGCTTTATTCTGTAGCTAAAAAGAAATAAACTTCACCCCATACTTTTCAAAAATACCCATTTTAAGAAATAAAAAGTATCCTTAGACTCTGTACCTTGAAATATCAAGGGATTTATATTCATAAAAATGTCAGACAACCCATGCTCATCATTAGTCATTAGTGGTCCAAGTACCTGTTGGGAGATACACCCCTCTTTTAGATCCTATATTCATCCTGGATGCTATAGCAGTAAAATGTTGCAATGCTAGGGATGGATGATAGAAATCACTAGAGTTTAGCCAATGACAGCCAAGCTACCCAAGAAACCTACCACTTGATAGATCACCTCTACAAATAAAGGCACCTGAGTTGAATAATTTGGTGCTTATATCACTTTATCTGGAGCTTGCATATTTTGTCCCTTGACTACCTCCCCTTCATCTAGAGTAAGGCCTAGAGATTCCTGCGGGTTGGGAGAGAATAGTGATCTCTATTTTTCTGGTCTCCCAAGAGTCTGTGCTCCACCTCTCATAGGTGTTGCTCCCCATCCTTCTCTTCTTGCTATATCTCTAATTTGAGGCCTACCCCAAACTACGACTCAGTGACATGCATGGGTGCTGCTGTAATTGGTATTGTGGGTACTACTATTTCCTTGGTGGGACAAGTATTCACCATTTGCTAGTAAGAGTAAAAGGATTAGATACCAATTTTTATCACCAGATACCAATTTAAATCAACTAATAGCACGAAAGGAAGAAAGATTAAGGGAATTCTTTTCCTAAATCCCTGTAGCCTTCTGAAGAAAAATACAAATGTCTCTTTATCAATTTACAGAACTCTACTAGACCTTGTCTTGTACAATGAGATCTACGAACCCAATGCTTTAATACTATCTCTGTCATGGCCTAATCGGTCATTATTGGCACCCACCCTAACCTATACCTATATAACCATACTAATCTCACCTATATTCTATTAAGTGTTACTCTCTTATTCTCATTATATAACTTCCCAAGTATTAATTTGATCCAGAAAGGTTTTCATTTAAACAAACATCTTAGTCAATGACATCATCAACCATAGGTAATAGAGTACAAAAACCTCTATTAATTACAATTCTTGAGGCATAAAAGCACCATACAAGAACATCTAAAGAGAATTATTAAGTTTGAAAAAAATATAGCTCTATCCCAATAATCAAGAGAAATCATCTTAGTCTTGGAAGCAAGGAAAACCAACATCATAAGAAGATCTAAAGGTTTCCCAAACATAGTACTTACCCTCAATATTTAGATCTGAATTGCTAACTAGAACCGAAATTATGTGTCAACCGCTGGAAGATGTGCTTAACTCAATGAAAAGAAGAGTACAAATAGCATTAGTACATCAACAAGTACTGGTAAGAATCATAGTTTTACTAACATAACATTAAATAAGTAATCAAGTCAAACATGTATAAAACGGTCATAACAAAACTCATTACAAATAATATCAAGTAGACACTCATCGTAGATCACCATGTAATTATAATATACAGATTCACTTTCAAAGTTATTCATATTTAATCAAGTTTATCAACTATTTATCATCACATATATTGATAAAAATAGCTCTCAATGCATATACTGAGTGCATATATGCAAGATGTATGCATCATTTATTACTCATCTCATCCTCACCATCATAACATAACTTACCAGCGTAGTACCCGACCCATTATCATATTATATCATATTGTACTGGCCTAGTACTCGACCAATCATCTCAACACCTCATCATAATGATATAAAAATACAACACAGTCATCAAATCACAAGTTAGTCTAGAAAGCAATCATTGATGTTTAAATCACAAGCAAACACAAAGCCACATTCTTGATCTATACAACATTTAAGCCACACTTTTTCTTTTTTGTTCTTGTTCACTTCATTCTTGATCTATACAACATAAAATATACACACATTTCAATAATTCTCCCCTTTTAACTACTAGGGATCAAAGTAATCTATTTTAGCCATCTATTTCAACCTCAAGAATTTTTATTTAAAGTAGTGTTAACAACCATAATCCTAGTTCTATTAGTGTTTTCTAACACCTTAGGATCATTAAAATATCAAATTCATTAACATTTCTATCTTTTTTTTAATCAATTTCTATAAACTAGAATCATCTCAAAACCCACCATTAATATATTTCTAGTAATTTTCTAAGATTATGGGAAGTAATTTCAAGTCTAGAACATAATTACTTACCTCCAAAGATGAACAACTTTGAATTTCCTATGAAATTCGCCTTTCGTTAGAGCCCTAGTGCATTTTTTTAAAAGTTGGGAATGAATACGTTTTCTGAGCTTTAAAAACTAAAATTTTACTATGCGTTACCACTATAATGGATCATTACCACTACAATGGATAAATTTCCACTATAGCAGTTCACGCCCTTTTCCATGAAGGCCGCTGCTGTGGTTTAGAATACTGCTGCAGCAGTTATTTCACTATAGTGGTACAGGCATAAATTCAGGACCTCTCCACAGTTTTCTTCATTTTAAAACACACTCAATGAATTTTGATGTCACAAACTAACTTTTCCATGATAAATTCTATAACTAGAGTTCTATAACTTTGTTTTAGGTGTCAAAAATTGCTACGACTTCCTATGCCCGTTGGGTTATCTAATTAATACATCAAATCCTATCACTAAAACCCCTATTAATTTTAGATTTCAATTAACTATAACATCCCAAAAAATAAAACAAAACTTGACTAGCCCAAAACCCTTAAAAATTCAACCAAGGAAGTCTAGGTGCAATGTTCACCTCCTATTTTAGCGTAATGACATTTTGGGTTATTAAAGTATCAGAGAGTGATGTATTTGGAAGGTGATGTATCTCGATCCTAAGTAATATATCGATTTTGAAGATTTTATGTAACTATGAAACGAGTGGGGATGGAGTGTAATTAGGTACTAAACATTTGGAATTTATGAAAATTACTCTTTTAATAAAGGGGAACTTTCTGAAAATAGCCCCAGTTTTAGCAAATTGGGGTGGGGGCGATACCCATAGTTTAAAAAATTACCATCTAGAGCTGATGTTTCAATTGTATGCAACTGACTAATATTTGGTATAAAATACAAATACAGTAAAATTCAACTAACTATATTCAATTAAATTGACAGTAAAATTTAGCCTGACGTATCAATTGTATCATATTGACTATATTTTTTATGAAATAAAAATACAGTAACTAATTACATATGGGAAAATCATATTATTTTTAACGCTTGATACAAATACAAACATTTGATGCATATGTATCATCTATATTTGAATTGTTCAATTTGTATCAATGAATGTAATTTGTATTTTATAGAATCATATAATTGTATCATACACAAATACAAATGTATTATTTGATGCAATTGTATTGTTTGTACTCGGATGGATCAAGTTACATCAACACATACAATTCATATCAACGTATAAACATCAACAAAAATGATTGTATCAACGAAATACAAAAAAACACAAAAATAAGAAGAAGATGAAGAAAAGTACAATTGATACAATTATATTCAAATGCTTAATCAAATACTTGGTGTGCAAAACTTTGACCCATTATAGATTGCTTATCACAAAATCCTCCGATGACTCTCTTTGTATAATCTCCAATAATTCAAATCCAGTGTACAAGTTTGAAATCTCTTGCCTTCAAACTTCATTACTATTACAAATAATTTTTGATACAATTTCACCATTTATGGATCTCAAAATCACTCACCCATATCTATACATAAATCATACTTTTACAATTCATGGTGGAGGTTATAGTGGGGTGGGAGGGGGTAGGGGTAGGGAATAGGTTTAATTTAAGAATCCCATAGAATTTGAGGATAGGGACAGAGGATGTAAGAATTGAAGAATAAATTTATAAAAAGGAAAAACAACAGAGGAATACAATTGATAAGCGGGTGCGGTATTTCCCAAAGTATGGCTATTAATGCAAACTTAAGCTAATAGGGATAATTAATGCCTAATGAGGGCTGACCTCCATATTTATCCTTGTAATAAAAGGGTTCTGGGCCACTTTAATTAAAACAAAACAAAAGGACTTTGGAATGGGTATTATTTGCTATAATGATTATCATCATATATCATATTTATTCTGTAAGTGGAACCAAAAGTGTAAAAAGTTGAATACCAATATATCCATCAAATATTGAACAACTATTTTACCTCTCATGCAAATATTAATTTAAGAACTTTTATGTGCAAAGATGTAAATTTACATGATACAACTCAAATGGTTGTGAGTGGTACCAACACTAATTCTCCGATTTTCACGACCCGCTACTACCCCCTAGTCGTAACACGATGCATAGAACCACAAGTGATCCCAAGCTAACCCATGAACTGGTATGATACTTGAGCAGCTGATTTAGAATATATTAAATATCTAGTTTATTATGCAGAAGCATAATCATAATAAATCTGAATAAATAGTTTTTTACAATCTGATAAAATTGAAGAAAAAACTGGAATTTACATTTCATGACTCTGACTGACTATCTATGAAGCCTCTACTATATTGAATATAGATAGATGGTACATGCCTTCAACTACCATAAATTCATATATATGAATAATTAAAATACAACACAACACATGAACTATAATTAACTGGAGTTCCTGAAATAGGAGAACTCATCACCTGTTGGCTGAAAGCTACAACCGGTCTGACCCTGGTGTAAGAGATAAATATGGTACCTACATTATGAAGGATGTAACCACAAATATATGCATGTTGTCAGGACATTAGAAGGTATTGAGTATATAGAGACATGCACTAAATCATAAAAATATTTCAAACATGCTGTAAAACTAAGGATATAAGTTATTTGCTGAAACATAAATTTGAGACATGACTATACGTGAAACTTGTAAATCATAGAGAATTTATAAATCATGAACTGAAAAAAATTTTGTAAGCTGGGAGGCAGTAGAAAAATAAATTCTATAAGCCATTCTCTTATGGGCTGAAAATGCTATAAAAGCTGTACTGAGGATGTCGTATAAATACTGGATCTGAAATTATGTGGTGGGAACTGACGTAACTTGAGGATCTAAATATACAAGCATATTGGGCTTGAATGAATAAACATACAAAACCAACATAACATGTATTAAGTAGATCTGATTAACTAGATGACTGATGCCTGTGTGATCGAGCAACTGAAATCTAAGTAAAGGGATAACTAACATTTTTATGATGAGTAGTGAATATATAAATACTGATCAACTGATATTTGAATACTGAAATACTGATATCTGAATACTGATTAGCTGATGTTTCAATTGGCTGAAATGCATGAGGTACTGTGTCTATGAGAAGGGACTATCTGAACAACATAAGATAACTGAGCATGAATGCATAAACATATAATATCTGAGAATGCAAGACAAAACATAAATCTGTAATAAGATAAATCTATAATATGAAAGACTAAAACTGTATAACTGAATAACTAAAAGTCTATACACTCGGTCAAGCAAACCTAAACTGAGAATACACTAAATACTATAATGTGACTGTGGGATGTATCATCTAATCGACATACCCCAATTTAAGCTAATTAGGGTCCAATCTATAACCCCAGTTACAAGGGTATCGGTACCGTGCCATGGGTACAAACACTAGCTGTGTGGATCCACTAAACTGATGTCCCAAAGGTCCAGGGTGTCAAGCCTAAACTGACGGGTGACCCCTAAGAGGAAGTCAAGTCAAAACTGATGGGTGACACCTCATATACTATGGTGGCTACATAGTTCTGGAATATAGGGACTGCTACTAATAACTTTGCCTAACTGATGGGAAAGCTGCTATCCCTGTATTCTCTCGGTGCTAAATCATACTCCCAACTGAACTGACACGAAAATTATGAACTAGTGCATGCACTAATGACTGATTTGCTCAAATTTGGTATTCTAAAAACTGACAGTGCATGCATAATCTGAAGTAACCATGAACATGTAAACTGGTGTCTTTAACATGGAGTAAAACTGGTGTGTTTGTTATAAAAATGACAATCTGAATATTGAAATAAAATCATGATTCTGATTGACTTGTTTCTTGAAAACCAAAATATGTAAAACACATAGGTACCAGGTGTTCATAACCCACCAACATTGAATAATTATAAAATATGATATCAAACTTGAAATACTGTAGTATGCAATCATGGTTCAAAGACCCAAAACATGGATATTTCATCGATCATGCAAGAGTCATAAGCTTGAACATAGGACTATCTTAAACATGAAGAAGCAACATAATTACATGGCTAAATTCATAATTTGGAGATTTAACATGTGGTTTTCTGGAATAAAACATGGGAAACTAAAATTTAAAGCATGAGGAAATCTAATCTTCCATGGATACATGGGCTGAATTAAATTTAAACTACCATGAAAAACATGAATTAAACCTTTCCTGAACATATAAAATACCATAGTAAACGAAAAACTCCATAAATTACTTGAAAGAGAAGGTTTTTGGGCTCCATGGGTGAAAGGGACCCACAAATAAATACCCCACATACCTTAATAGATGGTTTCTTGAAGATTTCTCGAGGGTTTCTTGAACTTGGAAGCTTGAATTCTTGATTTCTTAAGAAAGGGGCTTGAATTTTTTTCCTGGGAAGAGAAGAAGGGTTTTGGAGTAGTATACTAATTGTTTAGGGTTAAGAGAGTGGATTTAACGTGTTTAATACTCCCTTAATTCATTTAGGAGTGATTAGGGATGATTTAGGGGTGTGAAAAGACTTCAACGCCTTTGATTTAAGTCCAAACAAAGCACTTTTGCCACTGTGCAACCACTATACGATGCACAACAAATCAACCAAACTAAGGTGGGAGACACATGGAGAATTGCACAACCCTTAAGTGGGTGACGCATGGCCAATCACACCTCGTTTCCTATAGCCCTTTGCGATTATCATGCAACACACAACCTTTGCATGGCCATAACTTTTTGCCCGAGTATCAGATTAAGACAAAATTGGTATTGTCTAAAAGATAACTCAATTGTATATCATTTGGTGGGTCTTAAACTGAAAAATTCTACATATGTCAAAAGTTATTCATGTTCAAAGTTAACCCTAGTAGAATTTAATACCAAAATTTGGCTGAATCAAAAGCTCTTAGTTCAACCTTGCTCGCTCTTAGTTCAACCTTGCTCTTAGTGATTACTTTGAATATTTTTCACCTCATAAGTACCTCACACACTAGGATAAATATTATGATACATATATTCGAATATAGATCATGGGATTGAAGTTTACACATATAGAAAGGATGACTCTATTTCTGGCTCAAAATATGGGTGTTACATTATCTCCCCCTTGGAATCATTCATTCTTGAATGAGACATGTTAGACTGAAAGTACTAAGGAAATTGAGATCATATTATAAACATGAATGATGTGGAACATGATTGCATAACTGATTCTGAGCATGATACATGAACTGAACTGATTTCATGAATACAAGCAATGACATGAGAATGGTTATAAGGCTGAGATAGAAATGAGAGAGAACTTATGAGTAACCATTACCTCAAGATGGATCTAGTTTTGTAAAGAAAATATAATAGGTTTAGGACATAAAAACTTAGGGTATGACAACATCTCCCCCTTGGGATCGTTTGTCCCCGAATGATAGTGACTTGGCTAAAATACTAAGAAAAGACTGAGACAATGCACGTGACACTTACAAACTAAATCATGACTGAATATCTAAATCTGAAACATGATGTATGGACTGAATTGAATTTGCAACTTGCATAGACGTGTATGAATTACCTCATTAATAGAAAATATGGAAATCCATAAGAACTTGTCTGTCTGACTGCTAAACTAAATTGCTGGCTCTACAGACTGAATCATTCTGAAAGCTTATACCCAGCTGGAGTATTTCTTCAACACCCTTTCTAAGAAGTTCTAATAAAATTAGGGACAAAAAAATATTTGGCATTATCTGCGTGAGATATCTGATTAAGGAATAACAACATGGCTATAATTCTGTAACACGGAACATATGCTAGGATAGAATTGCTATACCTTAGATAATGCAACTGCTAATTTCAATCTTAGACATACTCCTCAAATACTCCCTCAACTATAAGTTCCCTTTCAACTTAGTTACCTTTCGAATCTACAAAGTACACACATAACATTGTAATACTAGTCTAAACCATGAATTCAATACCCCATGAGTTTTTTTTTCACAACTTCACATCTCAATAATAATTATTCTTACCACTCAACAACTAAATTCAACCACTTACCAGAAATTCACTAGCACACAATGCATTCATCCACTTACATACCAATGTGACATTCAAGCCTACCATTATAACCACGTGCGAACTTCTAGGCAAACACCCATAAAAGCATCTTTCTCATATTCTCTAAACATCTAGGAATAACAACTTCCCTGCACTATCCCCAAGAAAATACACATAAATTTTCAACTAACCATGACATATATCAAAACCTTTTCCTCAATCTCCTTTCAACTCTATAGCCTCATACAAAACAAGCATACAATAATTTTTTCCAAACACTGAACATTTACTCTTTCTGTCTAAATAATTATTCATCACCACTATCTTAACATTAAGGAGAGGTCACTGAAAGGTTAGAACAAGAGGACCTGAAGCATGAAAATACAACTATACATAACTTTGATACTTAACTAAGGTATAAGGAATAGGGTATCAATAGCATGAATACTCAAAACCGTAGCTATTTATTTAATGTTGTCTGAGTATCTTCATAATAACTTTGATTATATCATGAGTATTATCAGAATAGTCAGTTAAACTAAGAATAGTCTAGCATTTTAGTGTCATTTAGTTAGGAGTAGGATTTAGCACCAAGCGGGTGTAGGGATAGAGGCTTCCCCGCCAGATAGGCAGAGTCGTTAGTAGTAGTTCCTATACTCTAGAACTATGTAGCCAACGTAGGATATGAGTAGTCACTCGTCAGATTAAGCTTGACTATCTCACAAGAGTCACCCGTCAGTTCAGGCATGACACCCTTAGTCCTTTGGACATGATATCAATTTAGCAGATCCACATAGCCAGTGTTAGTACCCGTAGCACAGTATTAATACCCTTTATACTGGGGTTATAGATTGGACCCTAATTAGCTCAAATTGGGGAATATAGGTTAGATGATGCCTCCCACAGTCTCAAATATAGTCTTAATTACAGTTCCAATTTAGTTCTTCAGTCTTAGCATTGCTTGACCAAAGTGTACAAATTTCAGTTAATTTTAGTATTTCAGTTTACAGATTTCATCCACTTTATATCATATGCTTGGTCATATATCTTCAGTGTCTATAGATTTTTATGTATTTTCAGTATATTATAGACTTTCATGCATGTTCAATATCTATAGATTTCATATTCTCTATTCAGTATTCTATCCTTTTTATGTATATTTAGATAGATCATTACTCCTATTCATGAACCCTTGTATGTTAGCCTACCTTATTTAGCATCCTAGTACATTCAAAATACTAATTTTATACCTTTCTTTTGCACTATGATGTCTCATATCATAGGGGCTGATGCTCAATTCCTAAATCGCACTTAGTCCCTCAGATTCTCAACAGTACAGTAGCAGTGGTGATTCCTCATCGCCTGAGGAAAGGCTATCTTATTTCATGTCTTTATTTCAGTAATAAGTAGAGTTAGTTGGGGGCTTATCCTATCAACTCTCAGTCAGTTAGTCTTAGAGTTTTTTCAGACATAACAGTTAGTTAGTTGTTTAGTTTATCATTACTTTATTAAATTCAGACAATCATTTTCCTAGATTTATATTTAAGTTTGAATTCAAATATTTAAAACCTTATGGAACTTTACTATTCTTCTGTATTCATGATTATATTATTTAGTGTTTGCAGTAGGTACTAGCTCATGGGTTAGCTTTTAGTCCCTCGGGATCGTAAGCACCGTGTAATAACTAGGGGTAGTCTCGGGTCGTAACAAACTTGGCATCAGATCCTAAGGTTTTAAAGTGTCCTAGGAAGTCTAAAATCCAAGTCAAGTAGAGTCTTGTGCATGGGTATGTAGCGCACCACACTTATGGATGAGAGGCTACAAGGAGTTTAGGAAAAGGTTTCCCTTCTTTCAGTATTTATGTCGTGCGGGTGAGCATGAGCTCAAGTTAAACTCTCTGTCTAATCTATTTCCTCCTTTCATTTACAAAACATGCCTCCCAAGAAAAATGGAAGAAGAACAGGAACTCAGCCAGCCCCTCAACTTGTCCAGGCAGATCCTCTAGACAAGCAAGTCCCTCACGTAGAATTTAGGCCTACATTCACTACTCTAGCAAACTCCGTAGTAGTACAGAATGAATGGCCAGTTACTATTTTAGCCAACCCAGTGGCCAATATTGGTACAACTAGAATTTGAGATTTCATCCAGATAAATCCTCTATCTTTCATGGGATCTAAGTCTGAAAAGGATCCACAAGAATTCTTAGATATGGTTCAGAAGGTCACGGATGCTATAGAGGTGATGTCTAGTCAGAGTGCCAAGTTGGATGCATATCAATTATAGGATGTATCCCATACTTGGTTTAGAAGTGGAAGTTTGATAGGGGTGTACATGCAGGGCCTATAGAATGAGAAGAGTTTGCCATGACTTTCTTGGATAGATTCTTTTCATTAGAGTTGAGAGAGGCTAAAGTGTTAGAATTTATTAGTTTGAGGCAAGACATCATGAGTGTGAGGGAGTATTCTCTCAAGTTCACTTAGTTAGCTAGATATGCTCCTCATGTGGTGGCTGACAGTAGGTCCAAGATGAGTAAGTTTATGTCTGGCGTGTCTGATAGTGTGGTCAAGGAGTGAAGGACCACAATAATAATTAGTAAGATAGACTTGTCTAGACTGATGGTCCATGCTTAATAAATAGAGGAGCAAAAGATTAAGGAGAGGGATAAAGGAAACAAAAAAGCTAGGATGAGTATTTTTAATTTATATCAGCAAAAGTTAAAAGGTGGTAATGATCTTTATTTCATCAGAGGTCTTCATCCCCAGTGCCTTCTTTAGCTAGTACCCCAATACCCAAATTCAGAAACAACAATAGGGATAGGGCACAGGCTCTAAATCCCAAGTCAGTATTAGCAGTGCTCATATAAATCCTCTATGTTAGAAATATGGTAGACACCATCAGGGTAAGTGTAGAGTGGGTAGTGATGTGTGCTTCAGGAGTGGCAAGCCAGGCCACTGGATTTGGAAGTGTCGGGTAGTTGCTCAGAAAGGTAGGTGCATGCCAACAGAGCTAGTCCTATCAGTCTTCAGTTCTATTCGGCCGCTAAACTTAGTAGGGTACCATTTCCAATGCTACCAGTGGTCAGCATCTGAATAGAATATATTGATTTACTAAACCCTGGAGCTTCTTTTTCTTTTATAACTCCATATATAGCTGTCAATTTTGGAGTCAGTCCCAAAACTCTAGCAGAGCCCTTTTCAGTGTCTACTCCAGTAGGTGTTTCATTATAGCCAGAGAGGTACACAGGAACTGTTCGATCATAATATCTCAAAAAGTTACCTTAGTTGATCTCGTGGAGTTAGAGATGATGGATTTTGATGTCATTATCAGCATGGATTGGCTCCACTCATGCTATGCCTCAGTAGATTGTAGAAAAAAGTAGTTCATTTTTAGTTTCCAAATGAACCAGTCCTTGAATAGAGGGGTAGTACTATAGCTCTTAGGAGTCAGTTGATTTCGTACCTTAGATCCAAAAAGATAATATCGAAGGGGTATATTTACCATCTCGTGCGAGTCAAAGACTTTAATTTAGAAACTCCTACTCTTGATTCAGTTCCAGTAGTAAAAGAATTCTCAAATGTGTTTCCTGAAGATCTTTCTGAAGTTCCTCCCTAAAAGGGAAATTAACTTCGAAATAGACTTTCTCCCAAATACTCAGCCTATATCTATTCTACCATACAAAATAGCTCCAACTGAACTCAAAGAACAGTTAAAGGATCTCCTAGAGAAGGGATTTATCAGATTCAAAATCTCCCCATGGGGTGCACCTGTTCTATTCGTGCGTAAGAAAGATGGTTCTCTCAGAATGTGCATAGACTATTGTTAGTTGAAAAAGGTCATAGTCAAGAATAAATATTCAGTTCCTAGAATCAATGAATTGTTCGACCAATTTTAGGGTGCCAGTTACTTTTCCAAGATAGACCTCAGATCAGGTATCATCAGCTTAGAGTCAAAGAATGTGACATTCCAAAAATATCTTTTCGAACTCGATATGGTCGCTTCGAATTTCTGGTCATGTCCTTTGGTCTTACAAATACCCAGTAACCTTCATGGACTTGATGAACCGAGTGTTCAAGCAGTACTTGGACATGTTCGTTATAGTCCTCATTGATGACATTCTTGTAGAAAAAATGAGCATGCAGACTATCTCAGAGTAGTGGTTCAGACTCTTAGAGCCCATTAGTTGTTTGCTAAATTCAGTAAGTGTGAATTCTGGCTAAGATCAGTAGCTTTCCTTGGCCATATTATTTTTGGTGATGGCATTAGAGTTGATTCTCAAAAGGCCAAAGTGGTGAGAAACTGGCCTAGACCCATCACTCTATTAGATATCAGGAGTTTCTTGGGTTTAGATGGCTTTTACCATTGGTTTGTTGAAGGGTTTTCTTCTATTGCATCCCCCATGTCCAAATTGACTCAGAAGAAAGTTAAGTTTTAGTGGTCAGATTCATGCAAAAAGAGTTTTCAGGAGCTGTAGACTCGACTCACCTCAGCCCCAGTTCTTACTCTACCAAATAGTTCAAATGTTTTTGTCATGTACTGTGATGCATCTAGAGTAGGTTTAGGTTGTGTACTCATGCAAAGAGGTAAGGTCATAGCTACGCCTCTAGAAAGCTTAAGCTTTATGAGAAAATTATCTGACTCATAATCTTAAGATAGCAACAGTAGTATTTGCCATAAAAATTTAGAGGCATTAATTGCATAGGGTACATGTGATGTGTTCACAGATCATAAAAGCCTTCATGTTCTCTCAGAAAGATTTGAATTTACTTTAGAGAAGATGGTTAGAGTTATTAAAGAATAATGACATAAGCGTTCTGTATCAGCCAGGCAAGGCCAATGAAGTGGCTGATGCTCTTAGTAAAATGTCTATGGGTATTGTAACTCATTTAGAAGATGGTAAGAAGAAGTTGACTCAGGAAGTTTATCAGCTTGCCTGACTAGGTGTCCATTTACTCGATTTAGTAGAAGGTAGTGTATGAGTACAGAGTACCTCAGAGTCATCTCTAGTTTCTGAGGTGAAGGAAAAGCAAGATAGAGATCCCAGTCTAGTTAAGTTGAAAAATTCAGTTAGTGGTCAGAAACTGGAGGTTTTCTTCTAAGGGGGAGATGGTATTTTATGTTGTCAGGGTAGATTGTGTATGCCTGGTGTAGATAAGTTAAGGCAATGAATTCTTACAGAAGTGCATAGTGTGCGTTACTCTATACATCCAGGGCTACTAAAATGTACCATAATTTATGGGAGATCTATTGGTGGAGTGGGATGAAGAGAGATATTGCAGAGTTTGTAGCTAAGTGCTCTACATGCCAGCAAGTTAAGATTGAGCACCAAAAACCTAGAGGGTCCATGCAAGAGTTCAGTATACCCATGTGGAAATGGGAGGAAGTGAACATGGAATTTGTGACAGGTTTACCTCGTACCCGTCGTCAGCATGACTCTATTTGGGTTATCGTAGATAGGATGACCAAATCAGCTCATTTCTTGCCAATCCATACCTCTTACCTATCCGAGGACTATGCCAATCTCTATCCTAGAGAGTTGGTTAGGTTGCACGATGTTTCCTTATCTATTATCTCAGATAGAGGTACCCAGTTTACCAATTACTTCTAGAAAGCATTCCAAAATGGTTTTGGTACCTAAGTCCACCTCAGTACCTCCTTCCCCCCTCAGACTGACGGTCAAGAAGAAAGGACCATTTAGACTCTTGAGAATATGCTAAGAGCATGCTTTTTTGATTTTAAAGGTACTTGAGATGACCATTTTCCTTTGATTTAATTTGCATACAATAACAACTATCATTCCAGTATCTGTATGGCTCTGTTTGAGGCTCTCTATGGTAGGATATGTAGATCTCTAATTGGTTGGTTTGAAGTAGGTGAGGCTACAGTAGTAGGGCCTGACTTATTATTTGATGCTTTGGAAATGGTTCAGTTGATTGGAGAAAGACTTACGGCTACCCCAGAGCCGATAGAAATCGTATGCAGATGTGAGGAGAAAGAATCTTAAGCTTGAGGTTGATGATCTTGTGTTCTTGAAAATCTCTCTAATGAATGGAGTGAAGAGATTTAACAAGAAAGCAAAACTCAGTCTCCGATATATCGGTCCTTTCAAAATTCTCAGTCATTTTGGGAAGGTTGCTTACGATCTAGAGTTGCCTTTAAATTTAGCCTCAATACACCAGTGTTCCATGTCTTATTGTTGAAAGTGTATTGGTGATCCAACTGTAGTTGTTCCCTTAGAAAGTATAGATATTCAGAACAGTCTTTCCTTTGACGAAGTTCCAGTCAAAATTCTTGATCATCAAGTTCATAGAATAAGGAACAAAGAAGTTCCACTAGTCAAAGTTATTTGGCAGAATCAGTCTGTTGAGGGAGCCACTTGGGAAGCAGAAGCAGATATGTAGACTAACTACCCTCATCTTTTCTCCGCAAATCCAAATTCAGTACAAGGTACCAAATCTTCTTAAGATTTTTCTCTATTATGCTCAGTTTCAATTGCACATCATGTTCATGCCAGTCGTGCATTCATGAATCAGTTCAGTCATACATTCCATGCATCATGCATGCATATTCAGAGTGTAAGCTTAGTCCATCAGTTCCCTCAGCTTATCTAGTTTCATTCGGGAACAATGATCCCAAAGGGGAGCTATTGTAACACCCCATATTTCTCTAGCATATTCTAAGTCCCAGTGCATGAGTATTTGTATATTAAATTTCTAAAACTCTCATTATTTTTCAGTTTAGATCCTGCCATTGCGTAGGAAATTCAATTATCTTTCGAACGATATAAAATTCGACCAAATCCGATAACCGGGTAAGAAGTTATGATGATTTTAAGTTTCAGTCATTAAACACTATCATTTTAACCCTCAACGCATCACGTAGGCAGCCCAAATGACAATTTTCAATTTCCAGTATGACTCCGCGATCATGATGCATCACGAAGTAGGCCAAATTTGCATTTATCAATTTCCAGTAGGTTTTTGCAATGCTGGCGCGTCGCGGAGGTGGCCAAAATGGCATTCAAAGCTTTACCATAATGGCACCGCATCGCGATGTTTGTCCAGATCCCAGTTGTCCATTTTTCTAGTGGCTTGGCACAATAGTGGTGTATCGTACCAAGACCAAAAATCGGGTTTTTCAGTTTTCAGTTTCTATTTTTAAATTCGTCCAAGCGTAATTGGGTCTTTTTCCAAGGCCCTAATTCTCCTAAAACACAAAATTTAGCCTTAATCGACCTAAATAGTCATTCATTATTCAACTTTTCTTCAAAATTGAAGATCCTCTTTTCAAAAACAAGAATCCTAGCTCTCAAATTCAAGGCAATTTCTCAAGAACGCTCTATCAATCCTCCCAAATTCATTATCCCAGGTATGTCGGATGTTTATCCATGGATTCCTTTCATCCATGGAGTTCAAGTAACCTTTTTAATTATAAAGTTATGATCTTTTTTAGTTGTTTGATTTTAAATCATGATTTCATCCATTAATCTCCATAAACTTTGATTTAATACCATGTTTTAATGAATTTATTGTTGTTATTCGATTCCTCATGTTTAGTGTTATCATTTATTGAATTAAATCATGACTTAATGTTTACCATGAAAATTTCATATCAATTATGCCAGTCCTTTAGTAATTCTATGATTATTTTAAACCATGAACTATATGTGTTTGATAAAATGCCTACAAGAGCAATTGATTTAATAAGTCTTCATTCTATGTCCTTCAATATTTTCGTGTCATGTTACTACTATTGTTTTGAGTCCTGGGGGTATTAAATACCTGAAACCGTAGCTGTTTACTTAATGTTATCTCAGTATCTTCAGAATAACTTCAGATTATATCCTGAGCATTATCAGAACAGTTAGTTAAACTCAGAATAGTCTAGCATTTCAGTGTCACTCAGTTAGGAGTAGCACTGAGCGAGTGTAGGGATGGCGGCTTCCCCATCAGATAGGCAGATTCATTAGTATCAATCCTTATACTCTAGAACTACGTAACCAGTGTAGGATATGAGTAGTCACCCATCAGATTAGGCTTGACTATCTCGCAGAGGTCACCCATCAGTTTAGGCTTGACACCCTTAGTCCTTTGGATATAATATTAGTTTAGTGGATCCACAAAGCCAGCGTTAGTACCCGTGACATCGTATTAACACCCTTCCAACTGGGGTTATAGGTTAGACCCCAATTAGATTAAATTGGGGAATGTTGGTTAGATGATACCTCCCATAGTCTCAGATATAGTCTCAGTTATAGTTACAGTTTAGTTCTTCAGTCTTAGCATTGCTTAACCAAAGTGTATAGATTTTAGTTAATTTTAGTATTTCAGTTTGTAAATTTCATCCAGTTCATGTCATATGCTTGGTCATGTATCCTCAGTGTCTACAGATTTTCATATATTTTCAGTATATTAAAGACTTTCATGCATGTTCAGTATCTACAGATTTTATGTTCTTTATTCAGTATTCCATGCTTTTCATGTATATTCAGATAGATCATTACTCCTATTCATGAAACCTTGCATGTTAGCCTACCTCATTTTGCATACTAGTACATTCAAAGTACTGATCGCATACCTTTCTTTTGTGCTATGATGTCTCATATCATATGTGCTGACGCATAGTTCCTGAATCGCACTTAGTCCTTCAGATTCTTAGCAGTATAGTAGCAGTGGTTAGTCCTCATAACCTGAGGACAGGCTATCTTATTTTATGCCTTTATTTCAGTAGTCAGTAGAGTTAGTTGGGGGCTTTTACCATCAACTCTAAGTCAGTCAGTCTTAGAGGTTTTTCAGACATTACAGTCAGTTAGTTGTTCAGTTTATCAGTACTTTATCAGATTCAGAAAGTCTTTTTCCTAGATTTATATTTCAGTTTGAATTTACATATTTAAAACCTTATGGTACTTCAGTTATTCTTTTGCATTCATGATTATATTATTCAGTGCTTACAATAGGTACCGGCTCATGGGTTAGCTTGTGGTCCCTCGGGATTGTAAGCCCCATGTAATGACTAGGGGGTAGTCTCGAGTTATTACACATACAAAACTAACATAACATGTATTAAGTAGATCTATTTAACTGGATGAGTGATGCCTGTGTGACTGGACAACTGAAATCTAAGTAAAAGGATAACTAACAACTGCATGCAGAGTAGAGGATATATGAATACTGATCAACTGATATCTGAATACTTTTAACTGACATCTTAATACTGATTAGCTGATGTTTTGATTGTTGAAATGCATAGGGTACTTTACATACGAGATAAGGAAAATCTAAACAATATAAGATAACTGAGTATGAATGCATAAACATATAATATCTGAGAATACAAAACCAAGAATAATTCTATAATCTAAAAGATTGAAAACTGTATAACTGAATAACTAAAAATATGTACATTTGGTCAAGCAAACCTAAACTGAGAATATACTGAATACCATACTAGGACTATGGGAGTTATCATCTAACCGATATGCCCCAATCTGAGCTAATCAGGGTCCACCCTATAACCCCAGTTAGAAAAGTGTCAGTATCATGCCATGAGTACCAACACTGGTTGTGTGGATCCACTAAATTGATGTCCCGAAGGACCAGGGTATCAAGCCTAAGCTGATGGGTGATCCCTGAGAGGAAGTCAAGCCTAAACTGATGGGTAACCCCTCGTACCCTATGCTACATGGTTCTAGAATACAAAGACTGCTATTAACGATTCTGCCTACCTGATTGGGAAACCACCATCCCTGCGTTCGCTGGGTGCTAAATCCTACTCCCAACTGAATTGACACTGAAATCATGAACTAGTCCATGCACTAATGACTGATATGCTTTGGTATTTTTTAAACTGATAGTGCCTGCATAATTTGAAGTAGCCATGAATATGTAAGCTGATGTCTCTAACATGGAGTAAAACTGGTGAGTTCATTATAAAAATGATAATATGAATATTGGAATAAAATCATGATTCTGACTGACTTGTTACTTGAAAACAAAAACATGTAAAACACATAGTATCGGGTGTTCATAACCCTCAAATACTGAATGATTATAAAATACGATATCATACTTGAAATGCTGTAGTATTTAATCATGGTTCAAAGACCCAAAACATGGATATTTCATTAATCATGTAAGAGTCATAAGCTTGAACATGGGAATTTCTTAAACATGATGAAGCAACATAATTAGATGGATAAATTCATAATTTGGAGATTTAACATGTAATTTTCACATGTAATTTTCGTGAATAAAAATGGGAAATTGAAATACAAAGCATGAGGAAATCTAATCTTCCATGGAATCATACATGGGCTGAATTGAATTTAAACTACCATGAAAAACATGAATCGAACCTTTCTTAAACATATAAAATACCGTAGTAAACCAAAAACTCCATAATTTACTTGAAAGAGAAGGTTTTTGGGCTCCATGGGTGAAATAGACCCATGAATAAATACCCCTCATACCTTAATAGATGGTTTCTTGAAGATTTCTTGAGGTTTCTTGAACTTGGAATCTTGAATTCTTGATTTCTTGAGAAAGGGGCTTGAATTTTTTTCTTGAAAAGAGGGGAAGGGTTTTGGAGTAGTATACTGATTGTCTAGGGTTTAGAGAGTGGAGTTAACATGTTTAAAACTCACTTAATTCATTTAGGAGTGATTAGGGACGGTTTAGGGGTGTGAAAGGACTTCAACACCTTTGATGTAAGTCAAAATGGAGCACTTTTGGCATTGTGCAACCACCATGCGATACACAGTAAATCGCCAAAGCCAAGGTAGACGGCGCATGGCCACTGGCACATCCCTTAAGTAGGAGATGCACGGCCAATAGCACACCCTTTCTAGTGTCCCTTTTCGATTGTCATGCGAGACATGACCTTTGAATAGCCATATTATTTTTCTCGGCTATCGGATTAAGGCAAAATTGGTATCGTTAGAAAACTAACTCAGTTTTCTTTCATTTGGTGGGTATTGAGCTGAAAAATTCCACCCAATTCAAAAGTTATTCACATTCGAAGTTGACCCTAGTAGTATCAAATACCAAAATTTAGCCGAATTAAATTCTCCTTAGTTCAACCTTGCTCTAAGTATTCCTATGAACATTTTCCACCTCATAAGCACCTCACACACTAGGATAAAGATGATGATACCTATATTAAAATATAAATCATGGGATTGAAGTTTACACACATAGAAATGACTACTTTAATTCTATCTTAAAATACAGGGTGTTACATTGGTGGAAGAACTATACATTACCATCTAACCCAATCATTAATCAATTCATTTAGAAAATTAGACAGTTTGCAAGACACAATAATAATAATATTATTAATAATAATCATATCCAACATCATAAAATACATACAATAATTCTAACTATTACATCCCCAAGATTTAAAATTCATCATACAATGGACGCTAACGAAAATAGTGTCTAAGAGTAGTCCAAAATCACTAATAAACAAACATTATCTGAAGAAAGAGACATATGTAACTATGAAGATCCGTGTTACCATGAATGAAAATAGTTCACTCTCGAATCAGTCACCTGAATAGTGCTAGATGTGAGGTTGTGTTGAAGTCGCTGGAACACCATTTGCACTCAAAAAATGAAGTGTAGGAGTATTTATCAATAAAAATACTATATCGTAGTAGGTATCATAGGTTGACTCAAAATAGTAGCAAGTATATCTCATGAATCAATAAGGTAAGTCGAGAGGTACATCAACACATAATCAAGTAGTTACATCAGCTACATCAGCCAGGTAAATCACCCAAATCCAGATACATCAGAGTAATTAATGCCTCAAAATGTTTAAAGTCTAAAATAAATAATTATAAGAGTAATTAATAATTTTCTCATCAAATATAAACTTTGAAAATTAAAATAGACTAATTCTACCCTTATTCAAGATCTATAACATTATCCAAAGGTTAATTAATCATTAAATAATTCTACAATTCTCACATTATCTCAATTTATATAGTTTCTATGTTAGTACCACTTTTGAAACAATTTTTATACCAAAGATCTCATTTTTATTGAACTCGATATTTCCAATCACCATAATTTATGTTTAAGAACAGCAATTTCATGCTGGAAGTGTTAATCAACAATGTATAAGCATTCGAGATAATTACTAGATATGCCCCTAGGTTTTACAACACTTTTCATAAATCTAGGGTTCTAACTCATAATTTCACCATTACAATATCCCAAACGATTCAATGATTTTAATGGATTACTAGGCAAAGAAATTGAAAAAATAATTTACCTCAATGAGAAAATTCACCCTAGCCTTGGGTAAATTACCTCTCTAGAGCTGTGGAATGAGGTTTTAGAGTTTATGATTGAAACTTGAATAAGTGACTTAAATAGGTATTGTTCCTTGCATTATCCACTACAATAAACCTTTACTTACCATGGAAAAATAGGAATTTCTATGGTAATTTCTAGCAAATTGTCTAGCTCTGTTATAACACAATATGAATCATAATTTACCACAAATAAACATACAAGTTTTAGTTATAAACCACTCCACCTTGAGATTTTATTATCTCAAATCACTATGGAAACTCTAATAGAGTACTTAGGACCTAACCAATCCATAAAAATTAGAAGGATCTGTACATTAGATACCAATAAATCAACTATTCATTACCTAATGGGCATGAAAAAAAATAAGTGAAGACTAACTAACTCAACAAAATTTAGGGAAATTTAATGTGCATGTTAGATTTGGGTATCCCAAGCGGCCTCCTCAAGAGGACAATTCTTCCATTAGACCTTCATTGACACAATATCTTATGACCTCAACTTATGGACCTCTCTATCTAAGATAGCCACAAGTTTCTCTCCGTATGATAGATTCTGTAATGACCCTTCAGGTCATTGTCCACGTTCTTACTTATTTTTGCTGATAGAACTTCTCCATAGCTGACCTTAGTCATTACTAACTTAATGGAACCAATAGTTTGATTACCTGGTGGTTTGTTTCATTTTTAGAACCACTTTCCTAATTTGAAGTCGTCATTGGTTCTAATTGACCACCGAGTGAAAACATTAGTAAAAAAAACCTTTAATGCAAAATCCAACTTCGTAAACACATCTAAAACATCAAAATCTATGTGATTACATATCTCATTTGCTAGAAACGAACTTCAGATGCATCTCGAGGCATTGGCCAAAGCTCAAAACCAAGTTCTAAGCTTCAGCCATACCTGACTTCGGGAGAGGTATCACGACTATGGGGTGAGGGTATGAATATGGTGCTGTGACTGTAGCTAAGTGGGGTCCGTGATCGTGAGACCTGAGACCTGGGTAAGCCTATCTAAAGGCTTTCTTACCTAAAATTTTAGCCATTTTTTGCATCTCTCTTGAGCTCTAAACCCTAATAGAGTGAAAAATCCTAAAAGTGAGTCTTGTGGGATGATTAGGTGCTTGAATAACTTATGTAATCTATTTTTTCTACAAATCTAAGGTAAGATTCCTTCTAGTTTGGTGTTAATTTTCTTATTTCTAGACCCAAAACCCCTAAGTATTTAAGGCTCAATTATAGCCAAAAATATGATTGATTTACTCAAATTTCTATAGGGTGATAGCTCCCTAATAATGTTTGAACAATGGGTTGGTCTTGGAAACTCATTTTTTGAAGGTACGAACCACTTAGGGGTTTAGTGTTATTTTGGACCCATGGCATAATGGTTCCTAATGGGTGTTGTTATTCCTATAATAATTCTTAGATTGTGTTGTTATATCTTGGCACGTGGAAGAAGAAGCTTCAAAAAAAGGAAAGGCAAAGCTTGTTGACTCATGAGCAATTTGAACTCGAGGTAGGTTAGGCTTACTCGTACTTAGATTAAGCTTGATTGCAGTATAATTATTGATATCTTGTGATATTGGGTGTGGTCCTAGATGATAAATGAATTATTGGTGACACTTAGGATTAGTTGATTCTTGTAGGCTATTAAACTTGTAAGGCCTGATACTTGATTATAGCCTAGAGCCTTGGATAGTTCTACTTGTAGTCTCATGAATAGTATGCGAATACTTTAGTTCCTCTAATAGTTAAGAATGATGTTGTTGACTAACCTTAAGAGTATGTTGACCTAAATATGACTAGTTATGGATTGTCCTTAGTCTTTGGGGTCACTTAGAAAGGATACTTGAATAAGATTCTCCCTTATAGGCCTAGAAAGAATTGATAAATCCTTATGGTGTGATTTAGATAACCTAGCCTAATTCTGAGTGGAAGTTAGTCGTGTGAAAGTGAACTTTGGCATTATTGGGATTTAAGAGTGGGACTTGACCCACCTTAATCTTGAACTATGTAAATCCTTAGTGACCTAGATACTTGAGAAATGTTTAAGTTACGTTATTGAAGTTATAATGGTTAAACTTGGTTGTCGAATAGGCATGTGGTCAATGGTTGAATAATGTGTATACTTGATTGATTATCTTGTTTTCATGATATAGATAGCCTTGGAAAGTCTTGTAAATTGAACCTATAGTTATGCTATCGCTTGGCTTATTGATGAGTTCACCAAGTGAACCTCTAATTATGTTATCACTATTGCTATGATCCAAGCCTAATGATTAAGCTAATGTTTATGTGAATGATTTTTCTTTGGAGTTAGTATTGTGAAAAGTAGGAGTAAAAGAGGCATCTAAAGAGCATTCACTTTACTTATAATTGACTTGCTAATTAACATGTTAACTTGGAAAAGTGGTGAATGGGTATATCATTTAGATACTCATGCTCATGCACCTACTTATTTTATGTAGTGATGATTAATAGTAAAGTATGATGTTATGTGTTACCTTGCATCACTTATACTCTATCATTGTAGGTTGTATATGCTTATTGAATTGTCTACATATGTATGTGTATAATGATGTTATGATGATGCCTGGTGAATCTGGAGAACATAATGATGTTATGGTGATGCACAGTGAATCTGGAGGATATAATAATATTATGATGATGCTCGGTGAATCTGAAAGATATAATGATGTTGTGATTATGCCTGGTGAAACTAGGGGATATAATGATGTTATGATGATGCCTGGTGAATTTGGAGGATATAATGATATTATGATGATGCCCGGTGAATTCGGAAGAGGTAATGATATTCTGATGATGTTATGTATGGCGAGTATATATGAATACATGACTGTATGTGAGGTTATTCTATGTGTGGCTAAACCCATTAGTGTACTTGGGACATGATGTCTTCCTTGATAAATTGTTACCCATTCCTTGTTTTTAATCACTAGGTAAAAGGTGTGACCCTTTTTAACTCTAATTAGTAACTAGTAGTAGATTATGCCGAGTATTGGGATAAGGCTAATTGATATGTGTAATCTTGTGTAGAACCAAGGGTTCACTTAGGAATCTACTTTACTTGGATAAATGGTTATGTTATGGAATTTTTCCTAGTAAAGTGGCTTATGTGATAACTAGTTGTCTCTAATTAATGACTACGACTTGTAGGCTAGAAGCCCAGTGAACTAGTTGGTGGACCTTACTTAGCTAAAATATGGAAACTAGTCCTTAAGGTTGTGACATGCTCAATGATATTAGACCTAGTATTGTATGATGAATGGTTAAGTTGACATCTAGTATGTGATGCCGTGGGGGCTTAATTGATGACTTATATAACTAGGAGGCTAACTAGAAGGTGGTTTTGTGATGGGTGAATAAATAATAGTGTTGGTAACTTTTAGCGACTCCTTAGTTAATGACTAGTAAACTATATGGCTTGCAAACTAGTAACCCATGCAAATTGGAGGATTAGCTAATATGGAATAGACTTGGAGTTTATCAATAAGCTATAGAATAAGTAACTATATAACCATGTTATGGTGATATCGGCTTCGTTGTATCAAATTATGGTATTGATGATAATTGTAGACCTCAGTAAGAGGCCATGGAGGGAATGTACTACCCGCGGCCTTGGTGAGTTGCTTATGTAGTTGTGCTTTGATATATTGATGAATTGATCTCTTAGTGTACTCTCCGCTAGTATGGGAAGCTGTGATGAGTTCTTTTCTTGTTTTCCTTGAGTGTACTTCCCGGCAGTATGGGATGTTGTGGTAAGTTCTTTGTTATATACTCTAATGATGGTAGTTGTGTTGATTATGGTAATTACATGGTTGTTATTGTATATATGCGGCTTTAAATTTCCAAAATGATTACTCATATTGTATGAAAGTTATGGTATATGTGGATATGGAATGTCATACTATTGTTTAGTTGATTAGTTATCTTATACAGTGATATCAAAAAAGAGGTTTCATTCTGCACCTTGAATTTAAATTATTGTCTTACTCTATATCGTCCTTATATTATAATTTAGCTCAATCGGCCGATGATGCCCGCTGAGTACCCTTGTTTTGGTACTCATACTGCACTTCTGTACATTTTTGGTGCAGACCCGAGTTCTAGTTGTTGCCATTGAGTCGAGGTCATGTGGTGTTGATCATCAAGAGATAGGGTGAGCTCTTGGAGTTCGAGTTGCCCTTTTCCCTTCTATCCTTATTCTATCTTTTGTATTGGAGACGAATGCATGAGACTATTAGACGTTGAGTTGTAATTTCTATCGTCGAATGTAGAGATGCTCTTGTACTAATACTATCAGGTCATGGGATTGTTATTCGAATGCTAGTTGTTTCTTTGTGGAATGTCTTTGTTATATTGTGTTCCCATATAGGGCCCATGTTGAACGTTCCTACCAAGATAACCCATTGCATTAGCTCCAGGTTACAGTGTTGGATTACCTACTAGTGCGTTATGGTAGGTGCCATCATGACCCAAAAATTGGGTCGTGACTAATTCTCACCAAACAGGACCAAATCCCAGTGAAATAATATAATTTTCATGAACATGATATTTCGTCAATATAGACACATGAGATATACTGGGTGTCACACCCAAAAACCAAGTGCCATATGGCACTCATTGCGACAAGCCTTGATAAGTAAGCTTATCAACCAAACTGATAAAATAAGGAAAGTCAATACCAAAACCCAAGATAAGGCTTCTAGAGCAAAACCGAGCCACAAAATATGATAATAACAAAAATATAATCAGAGATACCAAACCAAATCCTAAAACCTAGTGTCACAGTGTAAGAACTAACTAATACAACTCAAAGTCAAAATATACATCGGATATCCTAAAAGGAACAAATCTATCTCTGAATACAAATAAGACATATTCTAAATTAAAAAAGGTAGTAGTCAACTATGGATGCATACATCAACCGCTACCTCGAATAGACTCCAAATGCCGCCTCATGTGGTACACTCATACCTGGATCAGCATCAAAAGGGCGTAGTAGGGATGAGTACATTCCACTTGTACTCAATAGGTATCTTAGGCTGACTGTGTAAAGTAGAAAACAAAGCATATAAAACAAACTATGGGCATGCCACCTGTAATTAGAAAATATACCAAATGATAGCCCGCACCTCCTCCACTAATAGTTCTATTATATACACATAAAACAAATATAGGTAGGGAAAAGAAGAACAAATTTATACATACAACAAATGCAAGTACAAAAAGATAGAACAAATGGACAAATAACAAGTCAAGAAAAAGAAATACAATCATAGAATAAGCACAATATATGGAATACAATGAAGAAGAAGAAGATAATGATGATGATGATGTACGAGGTCATCGCACAACCTCCATATAGACCTACTGAGCTGAGCTACTAGCGTAGGACCTATGGGAGCTTTGTCAACCCACACCTACCGAGCTCTTCTCCTAGGTAGGACCCATAGAGGGTTTGTTAACCGGTATACACCAATATCCAATACAAATATCCATAGTCCTCTCTAGCACGCACATCGGTAGAGAGTTTCTAAAGATGTCACATTTTCTGTCAGAAAAAAGTAGTGTTTCCTGTATTTTTATAATGGTACCAATGTTTTATAAATGAATATGACATGAGGTTGTAATGCTCACAACCAATCAAAATGAGAATTTATAAAATCCAACAAATATACCCAACCATATAAGCCAAAAATCAACTCAAATCAGCCAACCCTCTATGATGAAATATAATCCATAAACCATCAAGTAAAATGTACAAGTAAAATGTCATTAATACCACGTGATCCTAAAATTTAGGCTTTTCCATCAAAAAAGGTACAACCAAACACACACACACACACACATATATATTTATCAATACCAGGCCAACAACATCACATAAGACCTCACACATAGAAAATAATGTCTCAAAACCACAAAATATCAGCCAAATAGGCCCTCGCACGGGCATATAAAATAGATTAACAAATTTTCAATGATACGACCCTATACTCTAAAGAAAGTTATGTCATAATCTTCCTCAAATGCTAATATCAGTATAATAATACTTTAACACTGAGCTTTTGCCTCACGCACAAACCAAGAATCAGCTAAAATATACAAATATAGAATCTACATATAAAAAAACCAACGATACCCATATTGACCATTTCCAAATTGGGTAAAACAGACCCCAAAATGTGTTTTCTAAAAAAGAAGGGTGAAATTAGAATTTTAGTCCAAAAATATATTTTCCAAGATTAAAGGAACTCATAGAGGAAAACCTAAGTGACAACATGTTGGAATTGGTGTTTGACTTGAAGAAATTCTAATTTCGGCCTTTTGGGCCTAAATCCCCAAATTCCAACTTTTGATCTGAGTTTAAACAAGATTTAATGATTAAAATTGAAGGTAAATAATTGAAATAGGGATTCGGAGCTTACCCAAGCTTAGAAATGAAATAAAATTTCCAAGAACGTGAACCCTAAGCACCAAGTCTTGAAAATGGTGTAAGAATCTCGAAAATGGGGTTGTAATCTACCCAGGTATCGCTTAAGAGACTACCGGGTCATTTAAGAGGATATATCGTCATGAAGCCCACCTCGTTGCATAAGCGACTTGGCTATCGCTTAAGTGATATGCATCTATATTGCTAGTATTACTTAAGTGACCAGCCATCGCCTAAGCGACCATCACTTAAGAGAGCCTGGTATTGCTTAGGCAGCACTTTAGCTGTCTGGCCAAGTCACTTAAGCATCTAAAGCATTGCTTAAGAGAGTGCACTATCTGAGTAGTGCACCAACTGGAGACTTAGAGCGGACCCCTTGGGATTCATCTGGAATCTCAAGTATGCAAATGAACTATGCTACCCTACTAAATTCAATTCTCCAAACTGAATGACGATATCAGATTTTTTGGAAAAATGTCATTTTCATAAAATTGACCTTTAAAACATAATTTTGCAACTTTTCAAACTAAGAGTCAAAATGAGATATAAAGGCCGTAAAATCATACTAACCATGTTACTAACCTAAAATCGACATTTTGGATCTGCTGTCATAGTCCATTTTGCCATCCAACTCATAGATCAATAAATATTGACCGAAGTCAACTATAAGGATTTTCAAGCCACCAAAAAACACAAACTCTCACAAATCACACCAAAATGCATTGAGAATCATGCTAATCATCATCACACCCTAGAAATACCAAAAAGAAACCATGAGGAGGAGTAAATGGTAAAATCAAATAGAAATGAATATTTCACAAAAATCACCAAAAATCAAATCATTATATCATCCACCACTAAAAATCTAGTTCATCTCAAACTAAGGGCAATAGAAATTCCTAAATTAGCTAAAAGATGGGGATAACTGCTACGCATATCAGGCTCGACCTCCCAAGTAGACTCATCTACAAGTCAATGCTTCCAATGGACATTAACCACAGGTATAACTCTAGAATGCAACCTTTTAACATCCTCTGCTAGAATAAAGATAGACTCCTAAAAAAAGATAATCAATCATCTAACTAGACTGAATCCCAATAACTGGCATGAGACTCGTCTGAGATATAATGCCAAAGCATATAAACATAAAAAACTAGATAAACATCTGATAAATATGGAGGTAATTCTAACTCACAAGCCACATCCCCAATAGTCTGAAGGATCTCAAAAGGTCCAATAAACCTGGGGCTAAGCTTGCCCCTCTTCCCAAATCTCATCACGCTTTTTATGGGCGAAACATTAAGAAAGACACAATCACTAACTCTAAGTCTCAAGGCATAAAGTCTATGATTCGCATAGCACTTCTGCCTACTCTAAGCCACTTGAAGTCTATCCTGAATGACCCGAACTCTATTTAAAGACTCACGAAGAAAGTCTTTACCTCGAGGTCTAATCTACAAAACATCAAACTAACCAATTAGAGAGCAATAATGGCTAACACACAAAGCCTCAAATGAAGCCAACTCAATAATGTAATGGTAGCTATTATTTTACACAAACACCACCAAAGATAAATAATTCTCCCACTGACCACCAAAGTCCATCACACAAGTGCAGAGCATATTCTCTAAAATCTAATTAGTCTACTCTGAGGGGTGAAAAGCTGTACTAAGATCAACCTAGGTACATCAATCCTCCTAAAATGTCTTCCAAAAGTGCGTCGTGAACATTACACTTTAGTTCGAGATGACAGACACCAGCACACCTTGAAGATGAATAATTTCACAAATATAGACGGGCTAACCTCATTGCACTAAGAAACCTGAATTGAAATGCAATAAGCAGATTTGGTCAATCGATCCACGATGACCCAAACACTATCAGAACTATGAAATGTATGAGGCAACCTAGTCATAAAGTCCATAGTGATCCATTCCCATTTCCACTTGAGAATGGGTAACCTTTGAAGCAAACCATTAGGTCTTAAATATTTGACCTTCACCTATTTGCAACATAGGCAATGAGTTATAAAATCCGCTATATCCTTTCTCATACCACCCCACTAGAAATGCTGTCTCAAATCATAATACATCTTAGTTACTCCCAGATAAATGGAATACCTAAAACAATGAGCCTCCTCTAAAATCAATCTAATCCAATCACCCACTCTTAGCAGAAACTCAACCACCAATACTCAAGACACTATCTAGATCAAGTGAGGGTTTATTAGCCTCACCACTCAATAACTTATCTCGAATCACTCTCAACCTAACATCATTAGACTGTTGAGCCCAAATCTTCTCCATCAGGAAAGACCTAGGCTCCATAAATGCCAAAACACACCTAGGTGTTGAAATATTAAGCCTAACCATTTGGTTAGCCAAAGACTGAACCTTCAAGGCCAACGACCTTATCTGAGTCAAAAGATATGCCAAGCAACCGATGCTAGTCAACTTTTAGCTTAAGGCATCTATAACCACATTAGCTTTGCATGAATGGTAGATAATAGTCAAGTCATAATCCTAAAAAAACTTGATCCAATGATGCTGCCTCATATTACGATCTCACTGGGTGAAGAAATACTAAAGGCTATGATGATCTGAGAAAATCTCATAATGGACTCCATAAAAGTAGTGCCTCAACAACTTAAAAAAACTAATCACACAAAACTCCAAATCATGGATAGGGTAATTCCCCTCACAAGGCTTAAACTGATGAGAAGCACAAGTAATTACCTTACCCTCCCGCATCAACAAAGCACCTAATCTAACACTAGAAGTATCACAAAAGATGGTAAAACCCACACTCTCCTAGGGCAAAGTCAAGATAGGAGCTGAAGTCATCAAATCCTTAAACTTTTGATAGCTTACCTCAAAAGCATCGAACCACTGAAGAAAATTTTCTTCTGAGTTAACTTAGTTAATGGAGTTGCAATAGATGAAAAACCCTCAATAAAACGCCGATAGTAGCCTGCTAAACTAACAAAATTTTGAATCTCAATAGGAGAAGTAGGCCTAAACCAATCATGAACTATTGCAATCTTGGCTAGATGAACCATAATACCATTCTTGGTCACCACATGGCCCAAGAAAGAGATAGACTCCAAACAAAATTCACACTTAGAGAACTTAGCATACAAGTTCTCACCTATCAATCTCTGAATTATAATTTGTAAATTCTCATCATAATTGGCCTTATGCTTGGAATAGCCTCATCACATACAAAGAAGGTCCTGTGACCCAACTCAAAGAAGGATATATGATTGAGCCAGGATGACCACCCAAAGCCACTGAACCAGAAGACCCACTACCCGAACTCTGCAAGGCATGCCTACACTAGTCTAACATAATACCCCTGAAAGCATTTAGAATCTTTACCTCAAGAAGACTGATCTCTGAACTCGCTCTAATAGTGCATTTTATTAACGTCTCCCTGAGTCGCTCAAAGAATAGACTCAACCATCTTAGCATGATCCAAAATACTATGAAATAATACCCATATATAAATATTTGAGTCATAGCTAGTTGAAGAGAAACATCTAAACCCTTCACAAACATCTGAAGCTTCTCAGACTCAATGGCAATTCTGGCATAAGAATATTTGAACAAGGTATAGAAATGTGCCTCATACTCTACAATAGTTATAAAGACCTGATCCAAGCAATAATACTCATATCTCATCTGATATCTCAAAATGAAGTGCATAAACCTATCCAAAAAGACCTTGGTAAACTGATCCTAATCATCTCTGGCAAATAAAGATGTCAACAACTAATAAGTGACCTCTACTAATTCCTAACTGCATCTCTCAACTGATAAATAGTATAAACAACTCCATGCGACTAAAGCAAACCAAGGTTACGCAACTTCTCATGATAATCCATCAAAAGCTCATAGGCATCCTCGCATACAACACTACTGAACCTAGAAAAACCCAAAGAGTGAATCTCTCAAACCTCTTCTGATCCTTAAAAGACATAATTATACTCACAACAATGGAAGATATAGTAAATCTAGTTAGTTGAGAACCAATTTGAGGAGGCATCATAGAAAAAGGCTAAACTCCAAATCACAAAATACCATACTCAGATATAGGCACTGAAGGATAAACCACACCCAGTCTTTAGAGTACCATAAGTAAATGGTGGTAAAATATGAGGATCCATACTCGAGAGAGGAACACCATAAGTAGACTGTAGCATAAATAGAGGTATAATACTTAGAGCTATCAAAACACCAGGTGCACTCATAGGAGAACCCTCTAAATGGGTCAACAACCCCTCTAAAACTAGGGAAGAAGAAATCTGTGGGATTGGAGTGGAACTCATATCTCTAACATGCTTATCTCAAGGCTCAGGGAAGAGTCCCCTAGTACTATCTATAGATGGGGAAGATCACCGTGCCTGACCTCTACTACGAGCCTAACCACGACTCTCAACTCGCCCTCTAGGCCAAGATCTTTCCTTAAATAATGGGTTCATATCTTTACCCTTACCGTATTTAGTCCTTACCATCTGCACAGAAAAGAGTGAAATATGACTTAGAACACAAGGTATGAAAGATTCATAAGATATAGAATGAAATAACAAAAGTTTTCTAAAGATATCTTATATCTTTTAAAAGATAGATAATATCTAGTAAGACTAGAGGATGATTATATTGATGTGCCTATATGTACATATACAGTTCGAGTTCAGCTATCCCTATGTATGAAAAATTATATGCTTATATATAGGTATAATTATGAGTAATTTGGGTGATGTTGATATTATGGATACTTTTGTAGCCCAAAAGTGATAAATGCTTATAAAGTGGTATAGTTAAGGATAAGTGGTGGATATTTGTTTAAGTGGCAAATAATGACTAGTTAATAAATGGGTTTTAGTTGGTAATAATGATTAGTAATAAATGATGATTAGTAATAGATGATGCTAGTGACAATTGATGGTTAGCTAATAATTGATAATTAGTGGCAGTATGGTAAATAGTTGTTGAAGGATGATTAGAGGTCATATGATAAATATTATCAAATGGACTAGAAATAAGAATTGGATAGCTATAAAATAGTGACGTGTATATTGAGGATAAGATTGCTAAATAATGCTAATATTTTGGTATATCAGTATATTTTCTAATGTTAATGAAGCATGGAATGTCGGTAATGATCAGTTGATGATAATTGTGGAATGATGGTTATATGATAATAAAAGTTAGCTATAATATTGGTTGATTATATTATTCTTCTCTTGGGTGTACTCTCCATTCTTACGAGAGAATATGATGAGTTCTTTACTTTTTTGTGCTAATTGGCATATGGGAGCCAATTTTATAGTTTGTGGTTGCTTGTGTTAATGTTTTATGATATATTATCACTTTGAATTGTTTACTTATTATGCATGGTGATATTGGCATATGTTGATACCTTATGTTATATTGTTATTTTGATTTAATTACTTTTTATGTATAATGATGTTGTAGATTATTTAGCTTCATTTTTGTAACTTGACTTAGTTATGTTATATTGCATTTTGTCATACTTATATCAGAGTTTAGTTACTCCGGTTAGGTCTTTTGCTGAGGTGTTAAATAATGGTAGGGTGATAGAGAAGATACATTATAAGGGTCATGAGGGCCATGATAAGAGGCCTAGGTTTTAGGGTAAATTCAGTAGGATACATTGTAGTTCCCGACCCAAAGATATCATTTGTTAGAGTTGGTATTCTCCACATCCATCCTATCAGTCTCAAAGTCAATCTAGTCGACTAATTCAGGTAGCACTTCAGATTACTGAGGGAGGTTAGTCTAGTGCTATTGATTGCCCCAATAAGGGTAGTGGTCAGCCCTTGAGAGGATTATTTTTTGGTTATACTAGTCATGGTGGTTACTGCAAGCTAGCTAGATCTTTTGGTTCTTGTTCAACTCATGTTTCCTATTTTACTTATGGACTTCTTGGTCATTATTCATGAGATTGCCTGAGTCGTGGGGCAATCGTTTCTTCAAATTAGAGTGTTATCCCTATTAGAGCAGTTCATCCTTCAATTAGAGGTGGTTTTCATAGTTACAAGGGTGGTTTTTAGGGTACTCAGGAAAGTTCTCAGGCAGTCAGGATAGGAGGTCAGTCAGGTGCCTAGCTAGGTGGCGGGTGTGGTCAATTGTATACAGTACTTGCTATACCTGAGGTTGAGACTTCAGATGCTATTTTTATAAGTCGACTTTGGTGTGTCGCCACTTGGCCCTTGATTTATTTCATCTAATATCCACTTATTCTTATATTTTTATTTACTAAGCATCATAGTTGGAGTTGTCTTGGGATTTATTATTTGTGCCATTACATGTATCTACTCCCGTGGGTTATTCTTTAGTAGTGGATCAAGTTTTCAAATCATGTGTTATGACTTTTAGTGATGTTGATATTTATGTTCATCTTATTATTTTGGATATGGTGGATTTTGATGTGATTCTATGCATAGACTGGTTATCCAACTATCATGTGGTCATAGATTATTTTCCCAAGACCGTTACCTTAGCGTAAACCCCTAGTCATATAATAGGGAGCTGTTAGTCATGAACCAATAGGGATTATTTCTTATATGTATTTTAGGAGACTTATTTTGAGGGGTTGGGAGTCTTACCTGAATTATATTTATGATACTAGTGTGTAGAGTTTGTTGTTTGATGCTGTTCCTATTTTTTGTGAGTTTCCTGATGTGTTCCCTACCGACCTGATTGGTAATCCCCCAATCTGTGAGATTGATTTTGCTATTGATCTCGAACCTACCTGACCTATTTCTGTGAAACCTTACTATATGGATCTGCCGAGCTTAAGGAGCTGAATTCTCAGCTTTAGGATCTTATCAATAAGGGTTATATTAGACTGAGTATGTCTTCTTTGGGAACCCTTGTATTGTTTATGAAGAATAAAGATGGTTCCATGCGTTTTTCTATTGATTATACATAGCTCAATAAGGTGACAGTGAAAAACCATTATCCTATTCCTCGCATTGATGATTTATTTGACCAACTTCAGGGTGGAGTAGTGTTTCTAAGATTGACTTGAGATCTGGTTACCATTAGTTGAGCATTCGGGTTGAGGATATCTCAAAGATGGCTTTTAGAACTCATTATGGTCATTATGAGTTCCTTATGATGTAATTTGTCTTGACTAATGCCCCAACCGCATTAATGGATTTGATGAATCAAGTATTGAGGTCTTATTTGGAATCTTTTATGATTGTGTTCATTGATGACATCCTTGTGTACTCGAGGATTAGAGAGAAACATGCACAAAATTTGAGTATCATACTCCAGATATTGATAGATAATGTGCTTTTTGCCAAGTTCTCTAAGCGTGAGTTTTAGCTTGAGTCGGTGACATTTCTTAGATACGTGGTGTATAAGGATGGGATTATGGTAGGCCTAACTAAGATTGAGGCAATTTGTAATTGGGATAGACCTATATCTTCGAGTAAGGTTCATAGCTTTATTGGTTTTGACAATTATTATAGATGATTCATTGAGGGTTTTGCTACTATTTCAGCGCCTATGACCAGATTAACTCAGAAAGAGGTTCCTTTCCGATGGTCCGAGGAGTGTGAGTAGAGTTTTAGGAAGCTCAAGGATTTTCTAACTACAACTCCTATTTTAGCTCTTCCTATTAAGAGTGAGGGATTCACCATATTTTGTGATGCTTCTGGTGTTGGTCTTGGTTGTGTATTAATGTAATAGGGTTGTGTTATTTCTTATGCTTTGAGATAGCTTAAGGTGTAAGAGCGCAACTACCCGACTCATGATTTGGAGTTAGAAGCGGTAGTTTTTATGCTTAAGATTTGGAGGCATTATATTTATGGTATGCATTGAGAGATTTTCACCGATCATTACAATCTTCAACATCTTATGACCCAAAGTGAGCTAAATGCTAGACAACATAGATGGATGGAGTTGCTTAGGGATTATGATATTTCCATCTTGTATTATCTGGGTAAGAAAAATGTGGGGTATCAGATACCTTGAGTTAGAAGGCAGTAAGTATGGGTAGCTTGGATTGTATTTTAGTTTCTTAAAGTTTGTTAGCATGAGACATCTAGTCCTTAGCCAACTTGATGGTCTGCCTTGATATTTTGAATCCTAGCTAGTGTGGAGGGAAGTTCCTTATTATTTGATGAGATTCAGGATCATTAGTTTAAGGATAGAAAACTTTGCTTCTTTTATGCTCATGTGTTGAGTGGTGAGTCTCAGAGGTTCACCATAGATTATGAGTGTGTTTTGAGATTCAATAATCACATTTGTGTCCCTCAGATAGAGGACTTAATTCAGTTGATTCTACATAAGGCTCAACGCTCTAGATATTCCATTCACCTCAGCACAACCAAGATGTATAGAAATTTGAGACAATATTATTGGTGGAGTGATATGAAGAGATGTGTAGCCAACTTTGTAGCTCGTTGCCTTTACTGTCAACAGGTAAGGGCCAAGCATCAGCGACCTAGTAGGTTGACTCATCTTGAGTGGAAATGGGAATCGATTTCCATGGATTTTGTCAGTGGTTTGCATCGCACTTCCCATGGTTATGATGGTATTTTGGTCACTATAGATTGTTTGACCAAGTCAGCATATTTTATTTGTATTCAGATATCCTTCAGTACTTAGAGGTTAGCCCATATGTATGTTTGAGAGATAGTCTTTTCACATGGTGTACCCATCTCTATTTTTTCAGACCATGGTTCTATGTTCCCTTTGAGGTTTTGGAGAGCTTTTTAGGATAAGTTGGGCACTTAGGTGGATCTTAGTACAACCTTTCATCCGTGTACCGATGGCCAGTTCAAGCAAACTATTCAGGTGCTTCAGGATATGCTCTGAGCCTATGTCATGGAATTGAGGGCCAGTGGGAGGAACACTTAGCCTTGGCATAGTTTGTTTATAATAACAGTTATCATTTGAGTATTGAGATGGAGTCTTCTAAGGCTTTGTATAGTAGGAGGTGTCGTTCTCCGATTGGATGGTTTGAGACTTTTGAGGCTAGGCCTTGTGGTACTAATTTGCTTCAGGAGTCATTGGCTAGAGTTAGGGTGATTCAAGATAGGTTAAGAGTCACTTAGAGTAGGCAAAAGGCCTATGCAGATCATAGTCTTCATGCCTTGAGTTTTGGAGTTGGTGATCGTGTATTCCTCCGTGTATCGCCCATGAAAGGTGTGATAAGGTTTGGGAGGAAGGGAAAACTTAGTCCTAGATATATTGGACCTTTTGAAATTCTTCATAGAGTTGGTGAGGTGGCTTATGAGTTATATTTACCTCCAGATTTTCCCATTGTTCTTCTAGTTTTCCATGTCTCCATGTTGCGATATATTCTTGATCCATCTCATGTGCTTAGATGGGACTTAGTCCAGTAAGATGAGTGTTTGACCTTTGTAGAGGAGCCGATGATCATTCTAGCTAGTGGTGTCAGGTGGTTACACACTAGAGAGATTGCAGTAGTTAAGGTTCAGTGGAGGCACCACCTAGTGGAGGAGGACAATTGGGAGATCGAGTGCAAGATGCGGACCCAATATCCTTACCTGTTCGAGACTTCAGGTATATCCTAATCTTTAACTTTTGGGACAAAAGTTTCTTTAGTAGTGGATATTGTAATGACCCTTTAGGTCATTTTCCCTATTTCTGCATATTTTTCCATTTTGGAGCTTTTCCCTAACTGCCCTAAGTCATTTAGGACTTGCTAGGACTGACAATTCGGTTATCCCTAAGTCATTTAGGACTTGCTAGGATTGACAATTCGATTATCGGGCAGTTCATTTGGGTTTTCGAGCCAGTTCCTTATTATAAAGTCTTTGCTGGTTCAAAATGGCCACTGGATGAAATATTTAATAAAATGATCTCGTATGCAAATTTTGACTTCACCAACAGCTCTATAATATTGATTTTAGGCTAGGTAGACCTTTGGTTTGGGTCCTAAGGCGCCCGAGCTTATTTTGACCTATTTGTTGGAAAGATGAGAAGTTGGAAATTTGGGTGTGGGACATATATTTTATCGAAAAGACCTCGGATGGAAAATACAATTATGCCATTGAGTCTGGAATGTTGAATTTAGTGTGGTTACTTAGTTTGTTTACATATATGGGATTTCAAATGAATTAGAGCCCCTGGTCAAGGCCATTTTTGAGTTGCAAAATCTGGTGCATCAGCTATTTCTGGTGCACCCTGATCACGCCACTTTAGACCACGATCATGAATCCTTGGGCAGAGGAGATGGTGCAATCACAGAGGCTAGTGTGCGATCACACTTCCTCTGTACAGCTACAAGATGTGGCGATCTCACACCTATAGATCGCAATAGCCATTTCTGAGGGCCTGGATTGGGTATAAAAGGACCCCTTAGTCCTTGATTTTTCCCATTGTCACTCGTCTTTAGAGCCAAAAATCCTAAAATAGTGTGTTAGCTTAAAATTGAAGCTTGTAGGAGCTTGGGAAGCAAGATTAACATCTATATTCATGATTATCATTTGATTTAAGGTAAGAATTCACTCTTTTCTTGGTGAAATTTCATGATTTGATTCTCAAAACCCTAAAACCTTTAAGGCTTGACTTTAGCCCCAAATTAGCTTAGTTTGCACCCATTTATGAGGATAATGATTCCTTGAGATTGATATTATGTTGTGTAGGTTTCAGAAATGTGATTTGCAAGTGGGATCCTAATAAGGTTCTTGAAGTGATTTTTGAACCTGAAATGGTGCAATATGGGTATCGATACTCTTATATTGATGTGTAGATTATGCTTTTTATAGCTTGGCATCTTGAGGAGGCTTCTCGGAAAGGAAAAGCAACTTAAAAATCTGACCCCAATTTAGAAAGCTATAAAAACTTCGTCTTTAGTTAGGAGTCAACCCCTTGACATGTACCCACACCTTACGACTCGTGACTACGAGTCATAACTGAGATAGTGTCTAGGACCCCTGACACTATTTTCCTTATGAGTCAACCCACCAACTCATAACATGACCCTACGATTCGTAGGGTCCTACTCATGAACAATGCAGAAAATGAATCAAACACTGAACATCCTATGATTTTAACCTACGACTCGTGACATATCCTTACGACTCATAGTGAGCCACTCTACTCAGAGCATAATCAAGCCTCAAACTTACTGGTTTGGGTACGACTCACCCTAATGAGTCATCATGACACCTTACAACTCTGGGGGTCTAGTTGTGACTAAGGTAGTAAGCCCAAGGCTCAAGAAGTTTTTAAGGGACAAAAATCGTGGTGTTTCAATTCTCCCCCACTTGGATCATTCATCCTCGAATGATGGAACAAGGCAATTGCTAACATGATTTGACTCCATATTCCTCTTCTCTTACCTTTACAAACTCGAAAAGAAAGAAGCCAAGGAAATCAATATTTCCTTTAACAAAGTCAGAAAACAAGATGTTAAGAATACAACATACCTTACGCATGATTATCCGAAGTGGAAAATAAGGATGGATACTTGGACTTCATTTCCCTCGCTTCCCAAGTAGCCTCCTCAACCTTGTGGTTCCTCCATAGAACCTTTACCGAAGCTACGTCCTTTGTTTGTAACCGATGAACTTGTCGATCCAAAATCTCAATAGGGACCTCCTCGTACAATAAGAAATCTGAAATACCAATATCCTTGATAGGCACAATCAATGATGGATCACCCACAAACTTCCTCAACATTGACACATGGAACACTGGATGAATGGAGCTCAAACAAGGAGGAAATTCTAACTCATACACAATATTTCCAACCCTATTCAAAACCAAGTACGGGCAAACATACCGGGGACTGATCTTCCCCTTCTTCTCAAACTGTCTTACTCCCCTCATGAGAGATACCTTCAAGAACACCCAATCACTAACCCCAAACTCTAACTCCCTATACCTTACATACGCATAGGACTTTTTGCAATTTTGGTCAGCTTTAAGTCTATCTTGAATCACCTTCACCTTCTCCATCGCTTGGTGAACTAAATCCGGGCCAAAAATCTCTGCCTCACCAACCTCAAACCACCCAAAAGGAGACCTACACCTTCTACCATACAATGCCTCAAATGGAGCCATATAAATACTAGAGTGGTAGCTGTTATTATTTGCAAACTCTATAAGAGGAAAATGATCAACCCAACTACCACCATAGTCAATCATGCCAGCCCAAAGCATATCTTACAATGTCTGAATAGACCTTTCCGCTTGCCCATTCGATTGCGGGTGAAAAGCAGTATTGAGGCTCACCTTAGTTCCCAAACCTCCCTAAAAAGAATGCCAAAAATAATATGAGAACTGGGTACCACAATCTGACACAATAGAAATAGGTGCCCTATGAAACCTCACAATCTCTTGGAGAAACAGCTTCGCATATCTCTACCGAATAATTTGTCCTTACTGGCAAGAAGTGAGAAGAATTAGTCATCCTATCCACGATGAACCAAATCAAATAAAATAATTTCGAGACCAAAAAGGACTGATAACGAAGTACAGATTAATCACTTCCCACTTTTACACAGGCAACACAATCTCTTGTGTCAGCCCACCGGGCCTCAAGTGCTCAATCTTCGCTTGTTAACACACCATGTATTTAGCCATAAAATTGGCTACATCTTGTTGCATATTGTTCCACCAATGGATCTCCTTAAGATCATGATACATCTTCATCAAATAGGATGAATGACATAACGCAACTTATGTGCCTCCTCTAAGATCCTCTTTCTCAACCTATCTACATTGGGAATACATAATCTTCCTTGGTATCTCAAGATACCATTGCTACCAATATCAAAAGCTACAACCTTTTTCTGACCAACATCTCCCTTAATCTTCATTAAGACAGGATCCAATACCTGCTTTTTCTTTATTTCAGCAACAAGGGATGACTTCTCCACCACTTGTACAAACACACCACCATCCTCAAAGTCTAAGAGATGAAATCTAAGGTTATCCAAATGGTGAATATCTTTCACTAATCCCGCTTATCCTCATCCACATGAGCTAGACTCCCCATTGATAACCTGCTAAGAGCCTCAACAACTACATTAGCTTTACTTGGGTGATAGTGGATACTCATGTCGTAGTCTTTCAGCAACTTAAGCCACCCCCTCTGCATGAGATTCAAATCCTTTTAGGTGAACACATATTGCAAACTCTTATGATCAAAAAATATATTTACATGGAATCCATATAAATAGTGATGCCAAATCTTTAATGCGAACATAACCGCCAACAACTCCAAGTCATGAGTCGGGTAATTCTTCTTTTGAACTTTCAAATACCTAGAAGCATAGGCCACCACCTTACCATGGTGCATCAACAAACATCAAGTGCCACATGAGATGCATCACGATAAATAACATAGCCATCAGTACCTTCAGGCAGAGTCAAAACTGGAGCTGAAGTCAACTTATCTTTCAGCTTCTCAAAACTACCCTCACAAGCATCAGACCATAAAAACTTCATCTTTCCTTGAGTCAACTTAGTCAATGGGGAAGCTATAGTCGAGAAACTCTCCATATATCTCCTATAGTAACCGGCTAAACCCAAGAAGCTCTGAATACTGGTTGTAGTCGTGGGCCTAGTCCACTTCTTAACCACTACAACTTTCTACAGATCCACCATGATCCCTTCACTAGAAATGACATAACCCAAAAAGTAACATCTTTCAACCAGAATTCGCACTTCGAAAACTTAGCATACAAATGCTTATTTTTTAGGGTTTGCAACATGATACAGAGGTGATTGGGATGATCCACCTCACTATGGGAATACACCAGAATATCAACTATAAACACGATTATGAACAAATCTAGAAACTGATAAAAGACCCTATTCATTAGGTCTATTAATGCCGTTGAGGAATTAGTCAAACCAAAAGGCATGACTAAGAACTCATAATGACCATACCACATTTGGAAGACAGTCTTAGGGATATAAACTTCCCTAATCATTAGCTGATGATAACCGGACCTAAGATCAATCTTAGAGAAATATCTAGCACCCTGAAAATTGTCAAATAAATCATCAATCCGAGGAAGAGGATCTTATTCTTCACTGTAACCTTATTCAACTGACAATAATCAATTCACATTAAAAGGGAACCATCCTTCTTACACACGAACAAAATAAGCACACCCCATGAAGACACACTAGGACGGATAAAACCTTTGTTAAGGAGGTCTTTCAACTACTCTTCAAGCTCCTACAAGTCAATCGAAGCCATTTTATTTGGAGGGATATAGATAGGATAAGTGTCTAGGACAAGGTCAATCCCAAAATCAATCTCCTTATAGGGAGGGATACCAGAAAGATCATCAGGAAAAACCTCAGGAAATTCAATAACCACGGGAACAAATTACAATAAAGGACCCTTCGAGTTGGAATCTTTAATCGAACCAAATGATAAAAACATCCCTTGGAAATTAACTTTCGAGCTGTAAGATATGATATAAATCTTCTCGTAGGAACTAGAGAACCCCCTTCCCTCTCAATTACCAACTCATTAGGGAATTTAAACATGACCTTATGGGTCCGATAGTCTAAGGAGGCATAGCATGAATCAACCTATCCATCCCCAATATGACATAAAAAAAACCATGTCTAACTCTATTAGATCTACCAGAGTTTCTTTACCACCAAAAGATACTACACAACCCCTATAGACCCTTATAGAAACATTGAGTCACCCATCAGGGTAGAAATAGAAAAGGGATCGGTGATACACTTAGGACCAAAACAAAAATACACATCCATAAATGAAGTCACATAAGAAAGAGTAGACCCCAGATAAAGCAAGCAATAAATATCATGAGAAAAGAGTCGTAACATACCAATGACAATATCGGGAGATGCCTCAGAGTCTTGGCGGGTTGCAAGAGCATACACGCGATTTTAGCTAGTACCGATACTTGAAACAAAAGTAACACCCTTTAGTGCAGGAGTTGATGAAGTAAAGACAAGATTTTTTTTCCCTCGAATCAACCTTAGAAGGACAATCCCTCTTCAAGTGACCACTCTGACCATATTTGAAACACCTGTTCCTCTATTCATCACAAAACTCATGGTGCACCTGCCCATAGAATCTACAAGGAGGATAAGATAGAGTGGACTGCGCCCCACCAATTTGAGATTGGGTGACCTGTGCCCTAAATCCACTATCATGTTGAGAATGACAATCACCCAATAGCTTCAGATAAGGAACACTAGCCGTAGAGTAGGAACCAGAACTCTCCCACTTCTTCTTAGACCACTTTCCACTATCTCTACCACTCTACTGATGACCTCCAAATAAAAATCTAAACTTCTTATTCTGCCTCTTCCCAATTTTAGTTTGCTTCTTCTTCTCTTCTATAACTTACTGCATATATACAACCAAACTGGAGATGTCCATATCCTTATATAATAAGGAAGCCTTACTTTCTAGAATCAAATCACGGGAAAACCCAGAAGCAAATTTTCTCATTCTATCCCTCATGCTAGACACTAACTCGGGAGCATAGTGGGACAACTGATGAAACTTCAAGGCATATTCCTTGATCATCATTTTGCCTTTCTTCAAATCAACAAACTCTTTTTATTTCACTTCCCTCAACTCCTGAGGAAAGAAGCATTCTAGAAAAGCACTAGAAAAATCATGCCACAGTGCAGATTCAAAATCTCCCTTAGACTGTTCCCATTCCTCATACTATTGATATGTTATATTATTTAGTTGATAGGTAGCAAATTTTACACCTTTCATATTAGTAGCATGCATAGTACGGAGGATCTTCTCTATCTCATCTATAAAACTATAAGGAACTTCCTCAACCTTAACACCGGCAAACACAGGAGGGTACAACCACATAAACTAGTCAACCCTTATGGCCTCAGAAGATGGATTAACAGAAGCTACACTTTCATACAAAGAAGTAACCAACTATCCAACATATGAATAGATTGAAAAAATTCTGAATTTGATACAACAACCTAAGAAGCTAGAGAGGACTAGAGGGGACCGGTGGAACTACAAAAGGGAAATATGGAACTGGACTCATAGACCGAATTTGTACCTTATAACCAGGGTGTGTCCCATTAGCATTGTCCTCAAATGGGACAGAGGAGTTTCCATGAGCTTCAGATCATCGAGTAGGCATGATCTAAAAAACGAAAAATTGGAAATTAGAGTGACTCAAGACCTTAGACTCCATAGCTTGAAATATAACAACAAGAAAGAGAAATATTTCTAAACGTCTTGTAGCCTCTCCCTTATAAATATGGCATGATACATACCCATAAAAGAGACTCTACTCGAGACGATATTGATGAACACCTAATGACACCATACCTAGGCTCTGATACCACCTTTGTCATGACTCGAATTAGGGCCTTACTATGATGGGTATATCAAGTCCCACATGGATCGGAGATCACCTTCTGTACCTAACCACACAAAATATACCACACCTCGAAGTAGGATGAATTTAGAGCATATAATAAGATTAGAGAACATTAAATTAAAGATATTAAATAAAGTCTACAACCAAAACCAACTGAAACCGATATCAATGACAATACCAATACCAACACCGACACCGCCCTTGCCAACAGTAGTCTAACAAAGCTTCTAATCATAACTAAGAAATATTCAGTTGGAACATTCCCCCGATAATAGCAAAAAACCAAATCCAAAGAAATAGTCAAAATGTAAAGGAAACCATAAACATAAAATGGGATCTTCCAAAGTATGGAAGCTTACCACTTTAATTTGACTTGCTAGCTGATCTCGAGTCTAAGTCACTGAGCAGGAGAAATGAAAATATGACCAATTTATGCATCACGTGGTGATACAATATCCAAAGGTGGTTAGCAGGGTAAATGCTCACATATAACTCGGGGATAAGGATAGTATTTTGACATGATCAACAGTTAAAATTATTCAAAGCTAGTGCATATAATCAAATGCTTATACATATATATATATATATATTATATACATATATCACATATGAGGATAGAGAATAAGGCTTAACATGCATTATAAAACCTTAGCCTGGACTGTGTAGATCAACCATCATATAATAGTACCCACGGGCTATATGGGCAAAAGTTATCACCCCCTGGTCAGGCCCCAGTGCGTGTAGCCGCACGAACCGGAGAATAATATCATATATATGCACACAGGGGACTCAAACCCTCCAATATATACCAAGTGACTTAAGAACCTGATATTATAATGATTTATTGGGTTATCGAACCTCCCTAATCATGAAATGATAATATGGGGACTCAAACCTCCCTGGTCACTTCGACCCCCACATCGGCAAATGCGGTTTCCAGTATTGTTCACTCAGACCTTCACTTTCATGACACAACCACACAACCCTTATTAAAGCCCAATTAAAACAATTGTCACAAATTCTTATTCAATGACCCATAGTACACTTCTAGGCATACATTATGAATATCATTAAACCAACTACACTTGTATAGTAACACATCATGCAAAAATAATTTCCATTAGCTTGGGGAGAACAACTCCCTTTGTTCACTAAATCATATCATTGTGTTTCAAATACTTCTTTATATTATGCAATAGTTCAAGACTTGTCTAATTTTTTACAAATTTCCACGATTCTCATAAATAAAACCAATTTCACATTATAGGGCTGGGATTATAACCACTTTAAAGCTACAAGTTTCGGAATATCACAATTCCCTAGTTCATTCACCATACCCATGCACCCATGATATGCCCAAATTACAACTATGATTAGAAAGTTTAAGAGGTCACTGTCAAATATAGAACCCAAATAGGTTGGGGTCAAATCCCACAGGGAATACTGTGTAAACTAAGTGTTATGATTATTAATAGACTATTGATCGAAGGTTATGAAATAAAGGGGGTTTATTTGTTAACAGTGAAGTATTCTTGTAGAAAATCGTGTTCAACCTAACGAATATGCTTGCAAGTTTTGGTTCAATGAGAATGAGTAAAATCAGATTATGTTCACCAAGATGTTACAGCAGTCAAGGTTGTGAGTTATCCCAAATTCCTACTTAACAAATTCCAATTGCAAGAATTATTGAATTCTAACATTCATCTATTCATTTCTTAACCTTAATAAATGATTACCCTTTAACCCTTTCAAACTTAAAGAATGCATTGATGTGTTCAATTGTTTAATCTAGTGGGTTAATCCTATTAAGGTATCAACCCTTAACCCAAAGGTTAAAGCCTTTGAATCCCTTGTAAATCTCATCTTTTCCTAACACACACTTTTCTACTCAAACAAGTGGTGTTCTTGGGCTCACCCTTCAAGTTTGCAACCAAGAAAGATCATAATAAGAGAAGTTTATACAATTGCAATAAGTACAGAATTTAGGTATTCTCACAACCCTAAGCAACAAATCACATCAAGGCTCCGATAACCCTAGTTATGGGAGCTTTAGCCAAACATCATAGAAGAAGAAGATTCCATTGTGTTTCTCATAGATAATTTAGAAAATTACTTACAAAAATATCCAAAGGATTATTCTTGATCTTCAAAGAAATAGTGAATAAAATTTTAAGATCCACAATATGAACTTGTTTCTTAGAGAATAGTAAGTTACAAGTTGCCCAAAAGATGAAAAGTAGATAAAAGATGCGTAATCTAACCCTAAACTGGGTATTTATATGTATCCAGGTACTGGGTTTTAAAATTTGAACTTTAAATTACCGCGTTACGATTGACGGTCAAGTTGATGGCCCATCAGTAGCCTGATGGTCCGCTACTTAGATCATCGCTTGGGTCCCCAAATTGACTTATTTTGTCTCAGGTCTGACGGCCAAGTTGATATCCCATCAATGGCCTGATGGTCCATCACTTGGACTGTCGCTAAGTTCTTGGATGCTCTACATTTTCTTTGGCTCTGACGGCTAAGTTGACGCTGCATCACATACACCATCGCTGAGATCCTTCAATTTTATCATTCAGCTTAAGGGTGATGGACACCCTGATAGTTCATGACAAGGTTGGCGACCCATCAGTAAGGCCATCAATGCCCATTTTTTTTGCTTTTTCGAGTCATTTCTTTTCTAAGTTTTTTACCTGAAAAATAGCAAAACCTAACATCAATTATAACAATGGTTTCTTAAAAATAAACAATTATCCCTCATAAAAGATGTAAAATATTTTGTCCAAAGTCGAAACATCAATACCCTCAACTTAAGATAATTGCTTGTCCTCAAGCAACCCAACACCATATCATACGCATGAACAAGACAATGATGGGTATTCAACCATTCTGCTATGCATGATTAATCACTAAATAGTTACCTAACTCATGTAGTTTCAACACATCAAGATCTACAATTGGCACTATTTACAATTCAGCACATACATGATCATAGACACAATATCCCACAAAGATTAGTAAAAGCAAGTATAGCTCAGATTTCCCTCACAGTCAAAGAAGTCCACCACACTTTATCTATTTAACTCGTGGACAAACAATTAAGACTCTCACTCTTACAAAAAAAGTTGCAAACATAGAATATACACCCATAATCTTGCCCTTCTCATCTAATGCTCCTCTATGGTTGATTTGAAAAGATCAAACAGGACTTTCTATGTCTTGTAATAAGGTTCTGATGCTTGGTGAGGAATAATTTTTAGGAAAGTGACTCCAAGTTCAAATTTTTCTCTCTCCTCCCTTGATTGCTACTCACCATGACTACTACTTTTCTACTTCAGTTAAAATCCATACTATTCATCCACAATTTCACAATAACCCCAGCCCTTTTTTTAAGAATCTGCATCAGGTGCATAATATCTAACTATATCATGGTTGGATGAGATATTTTATATAAACTCCAAACTACCTACATCAGACTATTAACTTCCCGACTGTAGCCATCCTTAACTTAGGCCTTTTGCCTAAGTTAAGGTGAACAATATCCAATACTAGACCAGGGCCAAAGTAAGGTGCTAACATCTTAAAGAGAGTGAATCATATTTTTTTGGACTGAATAAACACTAATAAAATCTCAAAAAGGGTTCAAAAAGAGAAATCTTTTTGGTGGGGTCTTTATGGCTAAGTGGACTAATAATTGAAGGGGTCCTTCTATTTTATCCTATTAATTCAACCACGAAGTAACACCAATGAATCGGGCAAGTTCTAGTTGTACACACTATGCAAGAACTATATCAAAATACTCACACACACAGGCAAAGAGCTCATACTTATCCTTCAAACTCTTGGGTTTACATCACATGATCATGCTTACTTTATCTTTGTATCCTAATGCCAATCACAGATTTAAAATGGTTGTTCAACATATATTAAGTGACAAGAAAGCATTCTCAAATACAAGCATATTTATAGTATTCTGCCCAATTCATAATCTATCCATACATACAAAAGGTGCTAAAAAAAGAACATGAAAAATATATAATCACTGAACTATATTTACATAATGATGCGTAAGAAAAGAAATATAAACAACAACCTAAATATGCTATATCTACTAGATAGCACACGAGAGAAAAGAACACAGGCAACAAAAATCCCCATGGTGACCAACAACACAACAAGTATCCACCCTTATTAAAGAAAAATACTTTGTCCTCAAATGCAAGAATAATAAAGTACAAAAGAATGAAATACTTGCAAAGCCTTTTAGGCTAGTGAGTCGGTCGAATATGATAAGGCTTTATTGGCCTCAGGTGCAACATCAGTGACCCCAATAGTGGTAGGGATGTTCAAAATAGGTTCCTCCTGAATTAGAGGTATCTCGATTGGGACTGGAGCAAGTGTGGCCTCTTTTACTGGGAATGAACTAGTTGAGACTCCCACTACTTCATCTTTAGCCTTTTTCTTCCTCTTTTCTCTGTCTCTTTTAATCTCTTAGCAATTTCTCTCATGTATCTTGCCTCTCTTTTTTTAGATGTTATATCTTCATGCCTCCTTCATCTTGAAGCCTTCCTGTTAGCACTTTCATCAATTTGCTTGCCTTTATCTTTAAGTAGCCTACCTATAAAATCAAAGAGGCTCTCATATTCATCACAGTTGATCAATGTAGGATCAAAGGAGGGCTATGATGGTTGTCTTTTTATCTCGACTATGTCAGCCTGTGCCTGTCTAAACTCTGCCATGAACCAAGTAAAATCTGGGATAGATAGCTCATCCAACTATTTACACGCTTCTCCTCGTGGTTCATTCTGGCCTTAATATTTTCATAAGGCATGAGCGCTTCAGCAACAATATGGTTAACATATGGCTTGAATTCCTTAGCCCAGGCATTCAACTGCTTCTCAAACTTTTTCTGAGCTCTTGCAAACTTGGAAAATTTTCTTGTGTCAGTCGATATTTAGAATACTGAGGTGGGAAAGACGCAGTGTCTGAAGTTCCCCCCATTGAAGGCATCAATGATGATCCTGCAAAAGTATTGGGTGGCATATAGTCTGGCGGCTTATAAGTAGTAATAGGTAATGGTATACCTGTGGGGATCACAAAATTCTCGGGGGCTAGAGTCGATTGTGTCTGATATGCAGAAGGCTTGTTGACTTAAATTTCATAGTTTTAGTCATCCTTCATTCACTCAATATTCTACCTGTGACTCGCTCGGACCTCGTTATCAACCCTTCTAAGTAAAGGAATATTTGCCAGCGTGTATAAATCCATGATCAGGCAAGGGAATGGTAGAGCACTGGCTATCTTCTGTGTGCAGAAAAACAACTCATCAGAAATAATATGGCTGAAGTCAATCTTCATCCCTTCAATCAAGCTGGCAACCAATACTGCCTTCTGAATCTCCAAATTCGTATCTCGCTAGTCTGAATCAACCTCAGCCTCATAATCGCCCACCAAAATTCATACTAAAACTTAGGGATGATTTAGCTATATGCTCCTTGGGGTTGTGCAATCAAGATTGCTCTCATCTATCAAAAGTTGGACCAGCCATGGCCTTTGTTCTAGTGCTGTAAACATGCGACGCTCCAGCTCTAGAATTGCAGTAGGTGCCTTATACTTGGGACCAAAAACTACTCTATTAAGAGTGCATTCTGAAATGTCGATGTTCACCCCACGCACAAGAACTTTGGGCCGGTTCCCCATGTCACTAATATTCATACCTTTAGGGCTTTCTTCTCTAGTAAAGCCAAATAGTTAGCAAAAAACTCCCGAACAAGATTAGGTTAGTATGTACTGGGCAACTTGCTTAACCAAGCTAATTCATATTCATTGAATCTTCTCTCAAGCTCTGAATATTCGTAAAGCTCGGAGGTTAGAATCTGATATTTTTCTGAGATGGGCTGCTTAATTGCTCTGTTAGATATTGGTTCAAGCCCATCGAAGAAATGCTTTCATTCCCCCTCAATCTTCCATTGAGTAGATTCTCACACCTGAGGGTCCTTACTCTTAATCACAATAGCGTCCTCAGTCTCCGATGCTTCAACTCAGTTGGGGTATAAAGTTTCAACCCCTTCCTCATCGAGGTTAGAAGTAGTGCTGCTACTACTCTCGCTCTCCTCCTCAGATTGGGAGAGTACCTGAGTCGCTCTATCATTATGATGAGTGTTGAAGGTAGATATTCTTCACAATATGCTAGTTTACCTCTACCCCTTGCTTGTTGAGATCTGCCACCACCTCTGTGTGTGGGTAGTTTCCTTTCCATTTTGCCTGAACACAAAACAAACCATCAATTTCTTATTAGAATCAGAAGGTATTAAATCAAAGGTGTGAGTTGACGGATAATCTGATGGTCTATCAAGATTTCCATTGTAGCTTAACTAGAGAGGCCTTTATTCAGAAACCTTGCAACGATCAAAGTGATGGTCCTTTATCTAACGGTCCATCAAAGCGTACATTGAGGCTAGATCAGAAAGCCATTATTCACTCAAGGTGGTGATGGCCTTATTGACGGTCCATCAAGTTCTTAATAGTCCATTAGTTTGGCCATAAATCACACTTTTCAACTTTAATTTTTTATTTTGGCAATCTGTCAAACATCTGGTGCGCATGGATTCACTAGGTTCATAATCATGACATCAATTCAACATTTAAACACCAGTTTCACCATTTTTGGGCCATGGGTTTCTCAGAATTCAGCCAGAATAGTATTTACCAGAGTTTGATTTACTCCGAAGCACAATAACAACAAAAAGTTCTTTCAAACATTATCAAACTCATACTATTCACATTTATCATTTCGAAAAGAAATAGAGATTTTTTATCATACCTTATCCTTGAAGTACTCTTCACTACTCTGAACTTGCAAAACTTAGAACAAACTATACTATTATACATTTATCAGTGAGAGATTTAACTTTGATTCTAATAAGACTAACAAAAGAAGATGGTAGTTTAAATAGAATGAGGAGGTGAAGAGTTCTAAAATGGGATATATTTGATCCTTACAATGAAATGTACTGGAATTTAAATGATTTTGGGAGTTAATGAAGTAGGAATGTGTGTTTAACTATCTACCATTATTAATTAAATATGTTTTTGGTTAGATCAAATAGACTGAATAGACCTTTGGTGACCCGACCCACACTTTTACAACATGAGGTTTATCTGACGGGAAACCTGACGGTATGTCAGTTTGTCCGTTAGGCCTTACTAGAGAATCAACCTTTTGCCTCAATTTGCAGTTAGTATGATGGCCTGTTAAGGTGTTGACGGTCCGCCAAGATATCCGCCAGTCTTTACAAGAGAATCAACCTTTTGTCTCAAGTTGATGGTTAGTGTCACGGCCCATCAGGTGTTGACAGTCCGTCAAGATGTCCATCAGTCTCTTTACAGTACCTTAGGTTTCTGGATTCCTATTGACGACTTACTCGATGGCCCTTCAGACCTCTGACAGTCCATCAATATTTTCGTCAACCCCCTCAACTTGTTTAGATCCTATTTTCCTGTATTTTTACCCATGCACACTTCAATAAACACATCAAACTGTACCAAAAAAATAAATATTTCTAACTATAATTACAACAACACATTATGGGTTGCCTCTTACTAGCTCCTGATTTATTGTTGCGACACGACTCAATTAACTTGATTACTCAGAATTAATCAAAATAATCTATCCCTAAGCATTTCACCGAGCCCATTGGATCTATGTATAGCTTTACTCGCTTCCTGTTTACTTTGAAGATGTTTCCATCATCATTTTCTAGTTTGACTACTCCATAAGAGTTGACCTGTGTAGCTTTAAATGGGCCAGACCACTTAGACTTGAGTTTACCTGGGAAGAGCTTTAGTTTGGAGTTGAAGAGTAACACCTAATCACCTATTTGAAATTCCACTTTTTTGATCGTGGTATTTCTTTTATTCTTTCTTTGTATAGGTCCGCTCTCTCATAAGCCTCAAGATAGAATTCATCTATCTCATTCAGCTGCCCCAGTCTTAGCTCTGCCACTTTCTTCTAATTTAGATTCAACCTCTTGAGCACCCACAATGCTTTAAGCTCCAACTCAATTGGCAAGTGGCATGCTTTACCATACACCAGCTAATATGGAAACATCCTAATTAGTGTCTTGAAAGCCGTTCGATATGCCAATAAGGAATCATCGAGCTTTTGAGACCAATCCTTTCTGCTATCCTTCACCATTTTTTCTAGAATTGTCTTTATCTCCTAATTTGAGATCTCCACTTGCCCACTAGTTTATGGGTGATATTGATTTGCTACCTTGTGTTGCTTCACACCATATTTTGCTAAGGCAGCACAGAATATCTTGTTGCAGAAATGAGATCCTCTGTCGCTTATGATAGTACGTGGTACTCTAAAGTGAGAGAAGATGTTATTTTGGAGAAAAACAACCACTCTCTTACCTTTGTTGTCATCTAGAGCAATAGTATCAACCTATTTGGACACATAATCTATAGCAACCAAGATGTCCTTCAACCCATAGGAACTCATAAAGAGCCTCATGAAATCAATACCTCAGATGTCAAACAATTTAACCTCCAACATTTTCGTTATGGGAATCTTATGATGCTTTGAGATTGAGCCTTATCTCTAGCATCGATCACATCTCCTCACAAACTCGTATTCATACTTGAACAAGGTTGGCCAATAATATCCACTCTGCAGTATTTTTCTTATAGTATGATCACCTGCATGGTGTCCTCCAACTGGGGAAGCATGGAAGGCTTCCAGAATATTCATCATGTCAACTTCTCAAATGCATCTGCTGATGATATTATCAGCACAATGCCTGAATAGATATGGATCAACCCATAATTACCTTGTGGCATCATGAAGGGATTTCTTTTTTTGATGAAAGGAAAGATTTTTTGGAGTAAGATCACTTAACACAAAATTTGCAAAGTCCACATACCAAGGAGTCCTTTTAATTGCAATAATAAGGATTTGCTCGTCAGGGAAAGCATCAAAATATCCAGCTTTTCTATGGTGACCTGATCTCCCTCGAGCCTTGATAGGTGATCTGCAACTTAATTCTTACAACCTTTCCTGTCTTTAACCTCAAAGTCAAATTCCTGAAGGAGTAGCACCCATTTGATCAACCTTGGCTTGGCGTCCTTCTTCACCATTAAATATCTCAAAGCAGCGTGGTATGTATGACCCATCACCTTGGTTCCCAATAGATATGCTTAAAACTTCTCAAATGTATAGACAACAACAATAAGTTCCTGCTCAGTGATAGTAAAATTCTTTTGATCCCCATTCAACGCCTTGCTAGCATAATAAATGGGGTGAAACATCTTCTCTTTATTTTGACCGAGAATAGCCTTGAGTGCCACTCCACTTGCGTTACACATGATTTCAAATGGACTATACCAATCTGGAGCAACGGTAATTAGGGTAGCCACTAGTTTCTCCTTAAGGCATTCAAGGACCTTCTTGTAGCCATTATCAAATACAAACTTGGCCTCCTTTTCAAGAGTTTGCAAAGTGGGTTTAGAATCTTAGAGAAGTCTTTAATGAATAGGTGGTAGAATCCAGCATGACCAAGGAAACTACAAACTCCCTTTACTGAGATAAAAGTGGGTAGTTTCTCTATGATTTCCACTTTGGCTCGGTCAACCTCAATCCCTTTTGCTAAAATCCAATGTCCAAGTACAATGCCTTCCTTCACCATGAAGTGGTATTTCTCCCAATCTAGCACTAGATTAAACTCCTTATATCTCTATAATGCTCTACTCAAGTTCACCAAGCATAATTCAAACAAGTCAACCACTAAAGAGAAATCATCCATGGACACCTCAAGCGTGTCCTCTACCATGTCGGAGAAAATTAACATCACACACCTTTGAAAAGTGGCTGGTGCATTACATAAATCGAACGACATTCACTTAAATGCAAATATTCCATATATGCATGTAAATGTGATTTTCTCCTAATCTTTCAGGGTAATTGAAATTTAATTGTATCTCGAATACCCATCCAAAAAGTAATACCAACTCTTTCCTGCCAAACGATCAAGCATTTGATCCATGAAGGGCATTATGAAGTGATCCTTCAATGTACATGAGTTCAACTTCTGTTAGTCCATATAGACCCGCCACCCAGTCACTGGCCTAAGATGAATTGACTCGTTCTTCTTATTAGCAACCACAGTTATGCCCCCTTACTTGGGTACATATTGCACGAAGATCACCCATTTCCTGTCGAAGATGGGGTACACTACCCCTGCGTCAAGCCATTTAATAATCTCATTCATAACCATTTCTTGAAAAGGTGGTTTGAATCTACACTGATGCTCAATAGTTGGTGTGCACTCTTTCTCTAGCTGAATTTTATGGGTACAGATACCCGATGGAATACCAATAATATCAGCAATTGTCCATTCAATAGCCTTTTTGTACCTCCTAAGCACAGCGATAAGGGCCTCAACCTATTGCTCTCTTAAGTCAGCTATAATAATTATCGGTAAGGTGTTTCCACTACCAAGAAACACATACAACAAATGACCTGGTAGCTTCTTCAATTCCAACACCGGTGGCTTCTCAATGGAAGGCTTAGCCGGTGGTGTTGGATGAATTTTTAAGTCCAAATCCAACTTCTTGGGGGCATAGGAATATGACCCCATTCCAGTTAGCGCATACACGATCTCATCATATTTTTGATACTATCACTATCGAAGTTCATCAACACTGCAACAACATTTCCATACCGAATCTCTCCTCGACCGGCATATCTTGATCATCTTTATAATACACATCAATGATTGAGAAGATGCTCATTTCCTTTTGCTGATTCATTGACTGACAAACATCAAAATGACCACTTCATCATTGAGCCTAACTTTTAGCTCATTAATTTGTAAGTCAATCAACACACTCTTGATTGTAAGGAAAGGTCTACCCAAGATTATGGGTACCTCAAAATCCACTTCATAATCCAGGATTACGAAGTCGACTGGGAAAATAAAACTTTCCACCTTCACAAGAACATCATACGATATGCCAACTGGACTCTTCACTGATCTATCTTCCATAAAAAACAGTATATTAGTGGATGTAGGATCTCTCAAACCCAACTTCTTGAAAACTGCAGTGGCATCAGGTCAATACTTGCCCCAAGATCACACAGGGCCTTAGCAAAACTCAACGATTTAATAGTACATGGGATAGTGAATGCTCCCGGATTCGATTTCTTTTACACTAAGTTTCTTGTAGCAATAGCACTACAATGGTGAAGATTGTCTACCAGTTTATCTCACATTTCATTTCTTCATCATAGAACCCTTCATGAATTTAGTGTAGCTAGGCATTTTTTCAAGTTCCTCCACCAAAGGCATATTTAAAATCAACTGCTTTAACATTACCATGAACTTGCTAAACTTCATATCATATACCTTTTTCTACAATCTGTGGGGGAATGGAGGAGGCATGTTTGGCATTCGGCTAACTATTGTCTCTTTTTCTTTCCCCTTGCCTTTTTCTAACTCATCCACCTATTTATGACTAGATGGAACTTTCTCATTTTCCAGCTTCTTGGTTTGCACTGGAGGTTCTTCTTCAGCTTTCGCATCTAACTCCAGCACATCATTAATTACAGGTTTGCCAATAGAAGGGGCTGGTAATACTTTACCACTACGAGTGGTAATAAACATGAAAGAACCATCATTTCTTGAATTTTGCATAGTGTCACTCTATTTCCAATCTCTCACTAATTGAATACTACTTAAAGTTGGTTTATCTGCTGCTCCAGTTACTTTATAGAGGTTGAATGTGAGTCAACTAACTGACTCATGGATTATAAGTTAGTCTTCATCTCTATTACACCAGCGTTAGTCAACTCTACTTCTTTCAATAGCTTCGCCATCATGTCCTACATAGATATCTTACCCAAACTAGCAACAGTATCACAATTTCCAGGGGGCACATATTATTCACTCCTATTATTCTTATTTTTCAAGCTCCCTTGGTCTTGATCTCTATAACCAGACTTATCATAATAGTTATGACCTTGGTTTCCTTGGCTATTGACTTGGAAATCCCTTGGTTATTTAGATAGTTAGCCTCCTCCTCAGAATCGGACTCAGCTCCCCTACTTTGTGACCTCAAGGCCTTCACCTTCTCTATATTCCCAGATAGCAAATACTTGGTGAGCAAGTACATCCGAGTCTTCATGTGGGCCATATCTTGATCTCGCTTTTCCTCTCTCTTGTGCTGTTTATCTGTCATGCCACTAGACACAATAGAGCTTGATACCTCAAAATCCTTAGTATGCCAAGCTCTACTCTATTTAGTCATTCTATCAAGCATTTATGAAGCTTCAGGAAAAGTAAGGTTCATAAATGCTCTACGTACAACATATTCACCGTGGGATTTGTCATAGAATTCAAAGCTCTATACAAAGTTTCCTTCAGATGTACATCAGTCATTTTGTGGTTGGGGCATTGCATCAAATTCATTTTAAATCACTCCCAAATATCATGAAGAGCTTCATTCGTAAGCTGTCTGAAGTTACTTATCTCATCCCTTAACAGTAACATTCTAGATGACGAAAAAAACCTTTTTAGGAAAGCTTATTTTAACTGCCTCCAGTTTGTTATAGAATTAGGAGTCAACCCATTCAGCCACAGTCTTTCCTCCCCAGATAAAGACAAAGGAAATAGTCACAGAAGGATTGCATTTTGCCATACTTCTGGAATATCAAAGACTTGAAAATAGTGAAGAAGTTAACTAGATGCATATGTCGAACATCACCCAAAAGTCAACTGTAACACCCCATATTCAAATACATGTATTGGCGTATTCAAGTAAGTGTATTGGTCTTATTTATATGGAATTATTTTTTTTATTTTATTTATACCGAAATTTGCCCGTCGATGGTTCTATCCGAAGGTTATTGAATAAGATTTCCAACAATATAAAGATTTCCAAAAACGGATAGGTTTCGGATATAATCGATCACGTTCAAAACTATAAAATGGTGGCCGGGATATTTGGGAATAGTAAATGTGCAAGAAAATTTCCTGCACACAAACTACTAAGGCCAGCCAAATTTTTGGGACAACTTCGAACGATCATACCTCCCCTAATATAATGAACTAGGAGAGATGAGACCTATGAAAAGAAATATATTTGAGTTATCTTTCCAATGCAATTGGTTTCATCCAAATCCAAAGTCTGAGTAAGGAGTTATACTTGTTTTACTTTAGCCTATCAAAACAGATTTTTAGGGTCAACTTCAAATGACCATAATTCCCTGTACAGGACGAACTGGGTGGACTAATTTATATGAAATGAAATCCCTTCAAATTATTCTTCCAACGATATCAATTTCACCCAAATCCGATATCGGAGAAAAGAGTTATGGTTGATCTACTTTAGCATATTAAAACAGTCCACCAAAGGACAGATTTGACATTATTTAAATTCTAAAGGCATTTTGGTCATTTCCTATTATATTATGGACGGGAATATGTGTATATATACATGTATATGAGTTAAAAAACACATTTTCATCATCAATCATTGAGGAAGAACAAACCCTAGCCAAATTTGACCTTTAAATTACTTTTGATCCAACCGTAGAAATTCTAAAGTAATGTGATAACTGCGTTTGTCATCTCGAGAGCTTCGAACGACACCTATTATTTATGAAAATAGGATTGAATAATCAAGAGGTGAATTCTAAGGTATGAATATTATTTTCCTTTGTTCTTTTCCATATGTATATGTGTGATAGAGGATTATATGTATTGGTTGTTATTAAAAGATGATGGAAATAGGGTTATGGACTATTTTGCATGGTTTTGTTGTATTGAATTGTAGAAGGTGGATATGGTAATTGAGTTATGGAAGGTGGATATGGTAATTGAGTTATGAAAGGTGGATATGGTGATACTATTGAATTGATGATTATTTATGTCTATGGCTCAATTTGGTTTAATGGATTGGTTGGAAGGATAAATGAATCCAAACTTGATATTGGAGGATGTTGTATGAATATGCATAGCATGTGAATGTAATTGGAGTATAATAAGGTTAAAGTGATACCCATTATGGTGTAATTAAGGCTTACTACTTAACCACTAGTTTGGTGAATTCAAATAATTGAATTGTGATGTTTGGTTGCTAATACTAGATTGCTATATATGTTCATTGTAAATAAGTAATCCGAAAAGACGGGAAGTCCATTTGGGACTAGTATTGAAGGTTGACAGTCAGGTATGTAAAGCATACTCTATTCCATATCTTTGGCATGAAAGTGAACAATTGTTCTATTAAGAAAGTTTCTAAAGTTATTCAATAACATGTGATCCATAATTGTTTTGTATGATGTCCTACGTTACCAATGAACTTGTTTCCACCCTAAAAGATGTCAAGACATTCCAATAATTACTTATTTTCAAAATCTTACATATTTATTGCGCTAATGAATGTCAGAAGGTATCCGGTTACTCAAACAAGATCCATGTGCTATTAATGACTCCAAAATGTTTCATTGATACACCAATAAGTTCCTACTTCATTGTTATGGCATTGATGACTCTAAAACACTTCATTGATGTACCAATGAGTTCTTACTTCATTGTTATTGCATAGATAGTCTATTTATATGTCTCTTATTGATGTATCATTGTTTCAAAGTATCAAAAATGCAGTGGCAACTGAAATAACAATCTCAAAGATTAATTGAACTAAGTGATGGAATTTCTCTCTTATTGGGTGGTATCCCTAGGGCATAAGCCTATCATTGGTCGATCCCTATTTATGTATTTATGGGTGGTATCCCAGGGGCATAAGCCTATCATGGGTCGATCCCAGTTGATATGTACTGGAGGTAGCCTAATGGTCACAGTACAGTACAGTATTGATTACAAAGATGATAAGAACGAAGGTAAAGTGATTGAATAAATACAATGTACAGGTTGTTACAAGTTCTTGTAAATGTGGTCCACTCCTATTACGATTTATTCACTTGTTTCTGATTTCTATTGAGCTCCTATATCATTTGTGATTATCTACAGCTTTACATACTCAGTACATAGTTCGTACTGACGTCCCTCAAAGGGGACCTGCATTTCATGCTGCTGGCACAGGTACCTCAGCTCATACACCGCACAAGTAAGAGCCAGGATATCCAACTGCTTTTGGTGAGCTCCAGTTTGCTTCGAGGCTTTTTGTGTCATATCCAGTCACTATTGGTATTGTATAGAGGTTAGTTATATGGCAGGGTGTGTCCCGACGTTAGTTAAACTCTGTGTATTATCTAGAGGCATTGTAGACCTAATGTACAGTTAAGGTGGTGTTTTCTTAATAAACGTGATGGCTCCAATGGTCAAGTATTGTATATACATATATATGTGTGCTCGAGCTTATACAGGTGATTATTTACTTTTATATGCGACATGATGCTATCCGAATTTTGGGTTGTCATAGAGGTATGCATGGAAAGTATAAGGTTATGAGCTGGTTCTCCCGGGCCTCCTCAGTTACGAGTGCCAGTTCGTCCCAATAGGATTTAAGGCATGACAAAAGTGGTATCAGAGAAGTTTGTCATAGTGAGTCTACAAAGCTGTGTCTACGTAGAGTCTTGTTTATCGGTGTGTCATGCACCACATCTATAAATAGGAGGCTATGGACATTTAGGAATTATTTCTTTTTTTCATGTCTTAGATCATGCGATAGAGCCTATATTGTATATAAAGTCATAGTTGACCACTGAATCCATTTGTTTCTCTTATTATAGTAATGATGCCGGTTACCAGAAGTAAGAATACTGGTAAACAAGTAGATGTGGCTGCCAGAGAGGGGACTAGTAAGTCACCCACTATACCAGCTAATCAAAGTGAGGCTCCAGCGGAGCATAGATCAGAAACTTTTTCCACTCCAGAAAAAATAAGGGGGAGGAGAACTATATCCCCAGAGCCACCTATTAATGCTGCTGATCAAGATCTTAGAAATGTAGTGCACCTTTTAACTCATATAGTTTTTGGGCAAGTTCAAGGGCAAGCCATTCCTACCACGGGTCCTAGTGGTACAGATAGGGCAGCTAGCCTTCGAACACAGGATTTTCTTAAGATGGATCCTCCAACTTTTACTGGATTAGATCTTAACAAGGACCCACAGGACTTTATTGATCAAATTCAAAGGGCTTTAGATATTATGCATGTAACGGGTAGAGTGACTGTAGAGTTAGCGGCGTAAAGATTTAAAGGGGAGGCTATATATTGGTACAAGGACTATAAATGATCTAGGGGTATTGATGCACCCCCAGCTACTTGGAAAGAGTTCAATGAGGCATTTTTTGATCATTATCTTCCATTCGAGATTCGTCATACCCGTGTAGATCAGTTTTTAAATCTTCGTCAGGGGAATATGAGCATGAAGGAGTACAGTCTTTGATTTAATTCCTTGTTGAGATATGCTCCTAATATTGTTGGTACTATGGATGACAGAGTTCATCAATATGTGGATAGGCTGGATCCATATCTGGTTAGAGATTGTACTATTGCCGCTTTAAACAAAGATATGGACATAGCAAGGATCCAAGCTTTTGCACAGAAAATGGAAGATTAGAGACAGAGGAGAAGAACACAGGAATTAGAATGAGGATATTCCAAGAGGTCCAGATCTACAAGGCAGTTTATGGCATCCCAAGGAGGGTTCAGACCACAGTTTTCTGCTAGACCACCTAGGCCATTATCTTCTTATTCTGAAGCTAGTGCCCCACCACAGTTCCAAGGGTCCAGAGGAAATCAATTTGGGCACAGAAGTGAGAGTCAGAGTTCGTAGACAGTGGGGTACCAAGAGCAAGGGAATATGAGCCAGTCGAGACCTCATCGAGAGCCATGTAATAAATGTGGAAGGTATCATTTTGGCGCATGTCGGCTAGGTACCATTGTTTGCTTTTGGTATGGTATGTCGGGGCATATGATGAGAGAATGCCCACAAAGGGGCATAGAGGGTATGGCACGACCTACGGGGTCATTTGTTGCATCATCTTCATCGTGCCTTATTCAGGAAGGGGTGCACAACCAATGAGTCATGTTAGAGATGATAGAGGAGCCACGAGTTCTAACGTGGCTCAAAATTGTATGTATGCTCTAGCGGATCGACAGAATTTAGAGGCTTCCCTAGATGTGGTTACGGGTACGTTGTCTATCTTTTCATTCAATGTATATGCCTTAATTGATCTTGATTCTACATTATCTTATGTTACTCCATTGGTTGATGGAAAGTTTGAAAGAATACCCAAACTGTTAGTTAAGCCATTTGAAGTGTCCACACCGGTTGGGGAATCTATTGTAGCTAGAAGGGTTTACCAAAACTGCATAGTAACTGTTTGTGGTCGTGATACGATGGCTGATCTTGTGGAGTTAGAAATGGTAGATTTTGATGTTATAATAGGTATGGACTGGTTGGCGTCTTGTTATGCCATAATTGATTGCTACACGAAAAAGGTATATTTCTATTTTCCAAATGAATCAGTCCTTGAATGGAAAGGTGAAATTGGCGCGCCAAGAAGTAGATTTATTTCTTATTTTAAGGCAAGAAGAATGATTTCCAAGGGATCATATATCATTTAGTTAGTGTAAGGGATACAGAAGCGGAGCCACCAACTCTTCACGCTGTTCCGGTGGTAAATGAATTTTCTGATGTATTTCCTGAAGATCTTCCAGGTTTGCCTCCTGAATGAGAATTAGAGTTTGGTATTGATGTAATACCAGGCACCCAACCAATCTCGATTCCTCCGTATAGAATGGCCCTAGATATATTACGAAAATTGAAAGAGCAATTGAAATATTTGCTAGAGAAGGGATTCATAAGGCCTAGTATGTCCCCCTGGGGAGCACCAGTGTTATTTATGCGCAAAAAGGATGACTCGCTGAGGATGTGTATTAATTATTGGCAATTGAATAAGGTGACTATTAAGAATAAATATCCTCTCCCAAGAATTGATGATTTATTTGATCAGTTACAGGGTGCCAAGTACTTTTCTAAGATTGATTTGAGGTCAGGTTACCACCAAGTGAGGGTCAAAGAGAAGGATATACCCAAGATAGCTTTCCGAACACGGTATGGTCATTATGAGTTTCTAGTTATGTCATTTGGGCTAACAAATGCACCCGCAGCTTTTATGGATTTGATGAATAGGGTGTTTAAGCCATTCCTGGATGTATTTGTGATAGTTTTTATAGATGATATTCTAGTTTATTCTAGATCAGAAGAGGACCACGCTAATCACTTATGACAGGTATTGCAGACTCTTCGTGATTGTAAGCTTTATGCAAAAATCTCTAAATGTGAGTTTTGGTTAAAGTCGGTTTCATTTTTGGGTTATATTGTATCTAGTGAAGGGATAAAGATTGATGCTCAAAAGATAGAAGCTGTGAAGAACTTGCCAAGGCCCACAATACCTACGGAGATTCATAGTTTTCTTGGGTTGTCCGGTTATTATAGAAGGTTTCTTGAAGGCTTTTCTTCCATTTCAGCACCCTTAACCAAGCTAACCCATAAAGTATCCAAATTCTATTGGAATGATGCCTGTGAGAAGAGTTTTCAAGATTTAAAGAACAAGTTGATTTCTACACCCGTGTTGTTACTTCCAGAAGGCATCGAAGGGTATACAGTGTATTGTGATGCTTCCATAATTGGTTTAGGATATATATTGATGTAGCATGGTAAGGTAGTAGCATATGCTTCTAGACAATTGCGGCCACATGATAAAAATTATCCTACACACGATCTTGAGTTAGCTGCAGTTATTTTTTCTTTAAAGATATGGTGCCACTACTTATATGGGGTTCATGTTGATATATATACCGACCATAAGAGTTTGCAATATATTTTTAATTAGAAGGATCTAAATTTAAGGCAACGGAGATGGCTTGAACTATTAAAGGACTACGATGTTGATATCTTGTACCATCCAGGGAAAGAAAATGTTGTAGCTGATGTATTAAGTTGTAAGGCTATGATGGCACCTACAGAAAGGCAAGGGATGATTAAAGATCTTCACCAGTTAGCTAGTTTGGGAGTTCTCCTTCTTGAAACTCTATATAAAGAGCTTATCGTACATAATGCTGCGGAATCTTTTTTAGTAACTGAAGTGAAAGAGAAGCACTATGCAGATCCGCTTTTATTACAACTTAAGGAGAACGTTTAGAGTGGTGCAACCAAGGCATTTGAGTTTACGCGAGAAGGAGTACTTCAGTGCCAAAACCGGTTGTGTGTGCCGGATGTAGACGGGCTAAGAAAGAAGATTATGATAGAGGCACATTGTTCAAGGTATTCCATTCATCTAGGATCAACGAAAATGTATCAAGATTTGAAAGATATGTATTGGTGGAATGACATGGAGAAAAGCATTGCGGAATTTGTAGCTGAATGTCCAAATTGTCAAAGAGTTAAAGTTGAGCACCAAAATCTCGGAGGTTATATGCAATGCATTGATCTTCAAAGCTGGAAGTGGGACATGATCAACATGGATTTCGTTATTGGTTTGCCTCGTACATCCCGAAAGTTTGATTCTATATGGGTGATTGTTGATAGGCTTACCAAATCCGCACATTTCCTACTAGTTAGGACCACTTACACAGTTGAAGAGTATGCAAAGCTGTAGATTAAAAAGATAGTCCGATTACGTGGAGTGCCAATTTCTATTATATTAGATCGGGGAACCCAATTTACCGCAAACTTTTGGAAGTTTTTTCAGAGGTGTTTGGGAACACAAGTGAATTTAAGTACAACTTTTCACCCTCAAACAGATGGATAAGAAGAATGTACCATGCAAACACTTGAAGATATGCTACGAGCTTGTGTAATAGATTTTAAGGGAAACTGGGATGATCCTTTACCTCTTATTGAGTTTTCCTACAATAATAGCTATCATTCAAGGATCAAAATGGTACCATATGAAGCTTTATATGGAAGGAAGTGTAGATCACCAATAGGATAGTTCAAAGTGGGTGAAACTCTTTTGTTTGGACCGGATCTTGTTTATCAAGCCATAGAGAAGGTCAAAGTAATTCAGCAATGACTGAAAATAGCCCAAAGTCGACACAAGTCATATGCGGATAGTAGAAGGAGAGGGATAGAGTTTTCTATAGGTGATTGGGTATTTTTGAAAGTATCACCAATGAAAGGGGTAATGAGATTTGGAAAGAAAGGGAAGTTGAGTCCAAGTTATATAGGCCCGTATAAGATCACTCGAAGGTTTGGACAAGTTGCATATGAATTAGAGCTACCCCAAGAGCTCTCATCAGTACATCCAATATTTCATGTGTCAATGCTTCGAAAGTGCATCGGAGATCCATCACATATCACTTCTACTGAGGATGTGCAAGTTACGGAAGATCTTACCTATGAGGAAGTGCTTATTGCTATTCTAGATCGCCAAGTTAAGAAGATAAGAAATAAGTAGATAGCATCTGTTAAAGTACGTTGGAGAAATCGTCAAAGGGAAGAGATTACATGGGAAGATGAGGAAGCAATGAAATCTAAGTACCCTTATTTGTTCAAAGATGAAGAGGAAGTTCAAGAAACGGAGTTAGAACATTAACAAGTAAGTTTTTTTTTATATATGCATAGTATTTATGTGATGATGTGAATATTAATGATGGAATTGAACTTATTTCGGTTGTATAACTAAGCTAACATTCGAGGACGAATGTCCTAAAGGGGGGAAGGATGTAACACCCCATATTCAAGTATGTGTATTGGCGTATTCAAGTACATGTATTGGTCTTATTTATATGGAATTAGTTTTTTTATTTTATCTATACTGAAAATTGTCCGTCGATGGTTCCATGCGAAGATAATTGAACAAGATTTCCAACGATATAAATATTTCCAAAAATGGATAGGTTTTGGATATAATCGAGCACGTTCAAAACTATAAAACAGTGGCCGGGATATTTGTGAATAGTAAATGTGCAGGAAAATTTCATGCACACAAACTACTGAGGCCAGCCGAATTTATGGGTCAACTTTGAACGATCATAAATCCATTAATATAATGAACTGGGAGAGCTGGGACCTACGAAAAGAAATGTCTTTGAGTCTTCTTTCCAATTCAATTTGTTTCATCCAAATCCAATATCTGAGTAAGGAGATACCTATTTTACTTCAGCCTATCAAAACAGATTTTTAGGGTCAACTTCATACGACCATAACTCCTTGTACAGGATGAACTGGGTGGCCTACTTTATATGAAATAAAATCCCTTTGAATTATCCTTCCAACGATGCTAATTTCACCCAAATTCGATATCGGAGAAAAGATTTATGGTCGATCTACTTTAGCTTTTCAAAACAGTCCACCAAAGGACAGATTTGACATTATTTAAATTTTAAAGGCATTTGGGTCATTTTATATTATATTATGGACGGGAATATGTGTATATATATATGTATATGAGCTCAAAAACTCATTTTAATCATCAATCATTGAGGAAGAACAAACCATAGCCGAATTTGACCTTTAAATTACTTTTGATTCAACTGTAGAAATTCCAAAGTAATGCGATAACTGTGTTTGTCATCTCAAGAGCTTCGAACGGCACCTATTATTTGTGCAAACAGGATTGCATAATCAAGAGGTGAATTCTAAGGTATGAATGTTGTTTGCCTTTGTTCTTTTCCATATGTATATGTGTGATAGAGGATTATATGTATTGGTTGTTATTGAAAGGTGATGGAAATAGGATTATGGACTATTTTGCATGGTTTGGTTGTATTGAATTGTGGAAGGTGGATATGGTAATTGAGCTATGGAAGATGGATATGGTAATTGAGTTATGGAAGGTGGATATGGTGATATACTATTGAATTGATGATTATTTATGTCTATGACTCAATTTGGTTTAATGGATTGGTTGGAAGGATAAATGAATCTAAACTTGATATTGGAGGATGTTGTATGAATATGCATGGAATGTGAATGTAATTGGAGTATAAGAGGGTTAAAGTGACACTCTTTATGGTGTAATTAAGGCTTACGACTTAACCACTAGTTTGGTGAATTCAAATAATTGAATTGTGACGTTTGGTTGCTAATACTAGATTGCTATATATGTTCATTGTAGATAAGTAATATGAAAAGACGGGAAGTCCATTTGGGACTAGTATTGAAGGTTGATAGTCAGGTATGTAAAGCATACTCTATTCCATATCTTTGGCATGAAAGTGAACAATTGTTCTATTATGAAAGTTTCAATAACATGTGATCCATAATGGTTTTGTATGATGTCCTACGTTACCAATGAACTTGTTTCCACCCTACAAGATGTCAAGACATTCCAATACTTACTTGTTTTCCAAATCTTACGTGTTTATTGCACTAATGAATGTTAGAAGGTATCCGGTTACTCAAACAAGATCCATGTGCCATTAATGAGTCCAAAACGTTTCATTGATATACCAATAAGTTCCTACTTCATTTTTATGGAATTGATGACTCCAAAATACTTCATTGATGTGCAATGAGTTCTTACTTCATTGTTATTGCATTGATAGTCTATTTATATGTCTCTTATGGATGTATCATTGTTTCAAAGTATCAAAAATGCGGTGGCGACTGAAATAACAATCTCAAAGATTAATTGAACTAAGTGATGGAAGTTCTCTCTTATCGGGTGGTATCCCAGGGGCATAAGCCTATCATAGGTCAATCCCTATTTATGTGTTTATGGGTGGTATCCTAGGGGCATAAGCCTATCATTGGTCGATCCCAGTTGATATGTACTGGAGGCAGCCTAATGGTCATAGTACAGTACAGTAATGATTACAAAGATGATAAGAACGAAGGTAAAATGATTGAATAAATACAATGTACAGGTTGTCACAAGTTCTAGTAAGTGATTTCTATTTAGCTCCTATATCATATGTGATTATCTACAGCTTTACATACTCAGTACATTTTCGTACTGGTGTCCCCCACGGGGGACCTGCATTTCATGCTGCAGGCACAGGTACCTTAGCTCATACACCGCACAAGTAGGATCCAGGATATCCAGCTGTTTTTGGTGAGCTCTAGTTTTCTTCGAGGCTTTCCGTGTCATATCCAGTCACTTTTGGTATTGTATAGAAGTATTTATATGGCAGGGTGTGTCCCGACCTTAGTTAAACTCTGTGTATTGTCTAGAGGATTTGTAGACCTAATATACAGTCAAGGTGGTGTTTTGTTAATAGACGTGATGGCTCCAACGGCCAAGTATTGTATATATATATGTGTGTGTGTGCTCGAGCTTATACAGGTGATTATTTCCTTTTATATGCGACATGATGCCATCTGAATTTTGGGTTGTCATAGAGGTATGAATGGGAAATATAAGTTTATGAGTTGGTTCTCCCGGGCCTTCTCGGTTACGGGTGCCAGTCTGCCCCAATAGGATTTGAGGCGTGACATCCACCAAACAGCCCCTTAAGATGGAGCAACTGAATCATGGTATTCATATTGCTGAACTTCTCTCCAGGTGCCAAAGGTGGAGGAATAATAGCTCTAGTAGGCCCTACTCTATCTATGTCATTCTCATCATCGTCGACCTTAAGATGTACAACTTGGCAGTCTGGTCTTCCTCTAAATGGACGATTCCTGTTAATAGGTGCAGCTACACCCTCTGTACGTCTCCTGTCACCCAGATTGATCAAATCATCATCCCCCAGATCCTCTTCATCTGGATAGTGTTCCCTACTTAAAATACCCGTATTCTGTTGATTTACTTGACCATTAGACAAAGCAGCTAACTTCTCAATTTCTTGTTGAGCTTCCATTCTGCCAATTAACTGAGGTTCCAGATGTAATGGTAATAATGGTTTGCCTGACCTTCTCATACCTAGTATGCAAAATAAAGATCCTGTACCAAACAAAAACAAAAAATAACACTCATAAACTTAATTGACAACCGTATTCCCCAGGAACGACGCCAAAATTTGATATTCCCAAACTGCAACTCTTGTTAGATAGTGTAAGTGATCACTGTCAAATATAGAACCCAACTAGTTGGGGTTGAATCCCACAAGGAATATTGTGTAAACTAAGCATTATGATTATTAATGTACTATTGATCTAAGGTTTCAGAATAAAAAGGGTTTGTTTGTTAACAGTGAAGTATGCTCGTAGCAAATCCTGTTCCAACTAATGAGTATGCTTGCAAGTTTTGATTCAATAAGAATGAGTAAAATAGGATTATGTTCACCAAGATGTTAGAACAACCAAGGTTGTGAGTTATCCCAAATTCCTACTTAACAAATTCCAATTGCAAGAGTTATTGAACTTTAATGTTCATCTATTCGTTTCTCAACCTTAATAGATGATTATCATTTAATTCTTTCAAACGTAAAGAATGCAATGATATGGTCAATTATTTTCTCAAGTGGGTTAATCCTGTTAAGGTATCAACCCTTAACCCAAAGGTTAAGGCCTTTGAGTCCCTTGTAAATCTTCACTTTTCCCAACACACACTTTTTTGCTCAAACAAGTGGTATTCTTGGGCTCACCCTTCAAGTTTAAAACCAAGAAAGATAATACTAATGAAGAGAAGTTTATACAATTGTAATAAGTACAGAATTTAGGCATTCTCACAACCTTAAGCAACCAATCACATAAAGGCTCCCATAACCCTACTTATGGGAGCTTTAGCCACTCATCTAGAAGAAAAAGATTCCATTGTGTTTCTCATAGATAATTTAGAAAATTCCTTACAAAATATCCAAAGGATTATTCTTGATATTCAAAGAAATAGTGAATAAAATGTTAAGATCCCTAATATCAGCTTGTTTCTCAGAGAATAGTAGGTTACAAGTTGCTCAACAGATGAAAAGTAGATAAAATATGCCTAATCTAACCCTAAATTGGGTATTTATATATTTCCAAGTACTGGGTTTTAAAATTCAAACTTCAGATTACCGCGTCACGATTGATGGTAAAGTTGATGGTCCGTCAGTGGCCTGATGATCCACCACTTGGACCGTCGCTTGGGTCCCTAAATTGAATTATTCTTTCTTCGGTCTGATGGCTAAGTTGACTGCCCATCAGTGGCCTGATGGTCCATCACTTAGACCGTCGCTGAGTTCTTGGATGCTCTGTATTCTACTTGGCTCTGATGGCCAAGTTGACGGTCCGTCAGAGACCTGATGGTCCGTCACATACACCGTCATTGAGATCCTTTGATTCTTTCATTCTGCTTAAGGTTAAAGAATACCATGATGGTCTATCACAAGGTTGGCGACCTGTCAGTAAGGCCGTTAATGGCCATTTCTTTTGCTTTTCTGAGTTATTTCTTTTCTTAGTCGTTTACCTAAAAAATAGTAAAACCCAATATCAAATACAATAATGGTTGCTTAAAAATGACAATTATCCTTCGTAAAAGAGGTAAAATGTTTCATCCAAAGACGGAACATCAACCCACAAGTTCAAAACCATATTAAAAGCATGAAAATCATATATATAAATCATGAGAAACACTATTCGATTCATAACATATAAAATCCCCAACCTTTGTTTCCAAAACCAAACAATGATCTTATGAACATTACTTTAAATCACATGCCTTTAAAAAATTAAAAGTGAGGGAAGAGTAACATGTCTTAATCGCAAATATTTATGGAGAAAAATCAACCCTTGAGCCCTTAGATGACAAAATTAGTGAACTACAAATCAACCCACTAACTTCTAACGTCACTCTACGCCTCATAGGGTCCTACTAATGAGAAACATAAAACCAAAATGAATTAAGCACTGGACATCCTACGATTTAAATCTATGATTCATGACATATACTTATGTCTCATAGTGATCCACTTATACTCAGAGCAGAATTAAGCCTCAAACATACTTATTTGGGTATGACTCATCCCAATGAGTCATCATGACACCTTATGACTTTGGAGGTCTAGTCCTGACCAAGACAGTAAGCCAAAGCTTCAAAGGCCAAAAATCAACTTGTTTTAGCTATATTCTCTATATTAGACTAACCAAGACAGTAAGCCAAAGCTTCAAAGGCCAAAAATCAACTTGTTTTAGCTATATTCTCTATATTAGACTAAGTCAACATATCAATAATCACTCATATCCAATAAAACTTTCCCAAGTTCTTTGTAACACAAACCGCAAAGTCTATTGCAATCCTTTCTTACTTCCATTCAGGAATGGGCATTCTCTGAAGTTTATCTCTTGGCCTTTGTTGCTCATACTTTACTTACTGATAATTTGGAAATTGGGAAACAAAATCAATAATATAGTGCTTTATCCTACCCAACTAATAATGTTTCTCAAATCGCGATAAATCTTGATCATACTAAGATGTATAGAGTACCTTGAACTATGAACCTCTATAATGGTAGTCTAAATTAGATCATTTGTAATACCCCAAAATTTTATTCCAAGATACCTTACGGTGCTTAGGGCTACCCGTAGGCCTAAGCTAACCCTCGGAGCCAGACATTACCTCAAGAAATTCAATTCAACAATAGTCATGCACAACAAAGAGATATACCACATCGGGTTCAAGAGAAATACTGGAGAATACTAGACTGTACAACCAAAATATATTGAATGTCTGTACAAACCAACCCTTTAGTCTGACAAAGCCTCTATACATCGGAAAGAAGGAGCCATTGGGACAAACCCCCAACTAGCTCAATATTACTAAAAACCATAACAATAAAATGATATCACAAAAATATAGACACAGCCCTCGAACCATGAGGACTCACCACTGAGGGAACGTAGTTGAAGCATTCAAATATCGCTAACGCAGCTGAGTACCTGAACCTACATTACGAGCAAACGTAGCCCATAGAAAAATATATGGGTCAGCACTTTGGAATGTACTGAGTATATGGGGTGCATGCAATAATGTAAATATCATCATCAATTTCATATACTTGTTATGCTCAGATAATGGCATTTTCATGATTAGTTGCATTTTTCAAAGATGGTGAAAATATGCATATGTACAATGATGGCCCACTTGGCTTGAATTAGATTAAAACATACTCTTCATAATCTCATAGTAAATAAATCATATGATAAAACCTCATAAATCATCATAAACAACTCAGCTCTTCAACTCAAGACTTGAAGTGACTCTGTAATTTAAGAAACTCAACTCTTATGGACATGGGAGGTTCTTATAATCGACATAAACCATGTGAGCTACATGGAGTCTAATATTTTGCCCTTCTAAGGAGGGAACCCCACATTGGCGGGAGCGTCGTACTCTTGCCAGGGAGTACAACCTCAATTTAGTGATCACAATCTCATACTCGGCCTCTGACCCACAAATATCAATACCAATCCTATGGTGGCACATAGTTTCAGGGAAAATACCATATTTCTCTCTTGATGCTAAATACTACTCCCAAACACAAGATCAGAACGCGTTAGGAAATCCACCACAAATATCACAAGGGTCTATCATGAAGACCAAATCAAATCTCTTTCTCATTTATCAAATCATAATCAATTTGTGGATTCCTAACTCGACTCAAATCAAATCAATGACTCAAATCAAATCAATCTTTCTCAATATCAAAATGTATCAATTCATTAAATAATGGCAACATCAATAACTTTGAGAAAATATCAAGACTCATTGTAATAACTCAATCTCATGAATCAATATACTCAAAAATCCAATTTTTCATAAGGAAACTTAAAGCTTGTCACATATCTTGAAAGCACTTGAAATATCAACTCATGGTAGAAATATGAAATTCACAATATTAAATATCAAGTCATAACTTGGGATTAGTAAAATAATCATGTATAACAAAGCTTGAACAATTTATATTCTCATAGTCTCATGATGAAATAATTTGGGTATAAACCCACATGCAAAATCATATAAATCCATAATAGAAATCAAAGCTTTGGGCACAAGAACGAAAGGATTACTCCTGTTCAAAACACCCACATACCTTAATCTTTGAAATTGGATGAATTCTAGTGCTTGAGACTCTATCCTCACTTGTAGAAAATGATTCTTGAAGCCCATACTATGAGGAACTTGATTCTTGAAGAAATCTTGAAGATTTATGGATGATTTTTGAAAGATTAAATTTTTTTGATTGAAACCCTAATATATATTCTTAAGAAAATTGGAAGAGAGAATAAAGAAATTAGGGTTTGGATGGGGATTCTCATATTTATATAGGCCTCCAAAAGATGGAAAAAAACCAAAATACTCTTGTAAAATGTTCCTTAATTGCTGAAAAAAATAGCTGACGACATTCATGACAAGTCGTCACAAAATATCATCACAAAATGTTTGATTTTGTGACTTTCTGCTTATGGTGACAACATTTTATGACAATCCTTCAGGCTTGTGACAAGTCATCACAAAATGTCATCACAAAATTTCCAGGATGACACACTGGAGTAAAATGGGCATAACGTTTTGCTTCGATACCGAATTTTGGTGAAATTGGTACCATTGGAAAGATAATTCAATTATCTATCTATTGGTGGGTCATGAGCTCAAAAATTATTTGGGTAGACAGAGATATTCTCGTTTGAAGTTGGCTATGCCAAAATCCTTCTCAATAATTCAATCGGTAAGGGATGTTTTGATTCACCTAATCGCTAGGACATATTTGAGGCCTTAATACATATCACCCTTAATAAAAAACAAATAAAGAACTATAATTTATTTCTCATGTGCTTGAGTCATGGTTGCATTATTGCTTAGAGTCTCAGGGTATTACATCAATATTGGGAACACATACACACCGCTTAAATCTCAAGACACCCTTATCATCAATCATTTTCATGACATAATTTTTGAGTCATGATGGTAACTAATTTATCCCACCAGTAGGTAAGACAACTGTAGCCCAGAGCTATAAACAATGGGCTAATTTTGTAGGAAATAACATAAATGCCAAATGTATACAAAACAATACTTATAATAATAAATCAGGGAGTAATAATAAAATGGAAGATAAATAGGATAATAATAACATCCCATGACCTAGTTGTGTCGGTACAGAGCCTCTAATCTAAAAGAATACAAGTACACTCAAGCAAAAAATACATCAGCCTTAAAATATGGCAAAATAAGCTAGAATAATGATACAAAAGTGTATAAAACCACCTCAGATCATCAATCCAATTTCAATTCATAAACACAGAAAGAACTTAGAAGTATATGTTGCATAGACCAAGCCAATTTCATTTCATAATCATGAAAAGTACTTTAGAGTTCCATGTTGCAATCACAACAAGTATACTTGCCGTATTGTTTCCTTACCGCATTACCATTGTTGAGATTAAAGGTATAAAATTCAATCCCATAACTAGAAACAATGTAAAATAGAACCATTTGAAGTAAATTATATACTGTCACTCTCGATAATATTAAAGTTTCACAATAGCCTAAAAGAAGACAAGACTTCTACACTTAGATAGCGATAAAGAATCTGGCAAAACAAAGAAAATACATGATACTATTAGAGTGCACCTCCAAATTCTTCAAAATTCTAAGAGAATGGTGGAATGTGCTTCGGATCATAGATAAGAAAACTTATCTCATAACTCAAGACTTTCCCTTTAGTATCAGGATCTTACAAAAAGTGTTTTGCGGAGATGTAGGCTATATTAGATAGGCTTTCTTCTAGGCCTTGGACAATATATGCATGAAGAGATCTATACTAAAACAAATTGTCCAAAACAATCCAGTATTTAATCGATCTTACAATAGGAATGATTTGTCACGAAGTCCAATTTCCAATGGTCGAGATGCAAAGTGAGGTCCAAAGAACAACTACTATTGAGGAGTTTCAAACTTCCTAGACCTCTAAATGATAGGACCAAGATAATTCAACAAGCTAGGTATATCATATGAAGGAGCCCAATAAATGATAAGAAAGAGAACGACACTTCATCTATAAAAAACCTGGCCACTTTGCAAGAAATAGTATTCAAGCAAAAAGGTTGAACAACTCCATCCACCTTTTTGAAGAAATAACTAATCACATATGCATCTATCTAAGAAAAGAGGAATACTTTAAAGTGATCACCTTATTGGGAGAAGAATCGATGGAGGACACCCTTTTCTCCATAGATATATACGAAGAATTAGGAGACATATATATAGATGATTTATACTTGATATCCAGTACAGGAGAAGCCGACTAAAAGTAGGCTCATTAAATTCTTATGTTCAACACATCAGAAATTCTATCTTCTAAAAGATCAGAATACCCTCCAGACCTGTTTAATTAGTTTGTGGATCCCTTTGATCTATCCATCCTCAGAGAAAGAAGAACTTTCTATAAGATTTAAGATTTTAAAAAGTAGGAAGGAACCATCTTGAATCCATTTGGAATTCACCCAGAATATCCTTTCTGTCATGTATTCATAGCGCTAGCCAATGACTTTCTGCAAGAACTTATGTGGTTAGTCTTGTACCTATTCCACCAATACTACATCCTCTTGCAGTTTAAGTTGATGCCTTTAGGCATTTTAATTGAATTAAACCAGCCTTTAAATAATTTATGATGTAGTTCAAACCATGACAATAATAGGCTCGATGCTTCAGAGATTCCTATGATGCAATGGTATTCATGCTACATCATCCCATAGAAATCATAGACCATGATGTTCAAGCCCAACCAAAAATTTTGCTCTACTAGAAATTTCTTGTATGATACTCTCTTTAGAAGATGAATACTATAAATCCCAGCTCTTTGATTTATAGCAATACAGATGCATTCCAAAATTTATATAACCAAAGGAATAAGAAAACTAGAACTAAACCAATGATCATCCCTACTGGGATAAAGTCTGAAAAGTAATGAAAAAATATCAACCATTGTATAAAATCATGAGGGATTAAGTCACCAATACTATAAAAAGTATATGGCTAAAGGTTACCCTACAAAAATATGATGATCTGTCCAAAAAGAAGTGCTACTTCACCAGATCATGAAAAGCAGCTTGAAAGACCAAGGTCATCTCAAATAGAAGAACAATATTTACTGGTGGATAGAAGAAGGGTATATGTATCACTGATACCATCCAACACTACCTATGAGATGACACTATATGACATGTGTAAGAAATTACCATTCACTGCAAGCTTCGCAGAATTACCTTCCCAAGTTTACCACTAAAACGATTCAAATGGGTTGTCCTCTCCAAAAGGTTTGCCTATAAACTTCTTATCCAGCTACATGGTAGATACCTGCAAGGAGCTTACACATTGGATTTAAAAAATCCTACAAACTGCTTACCCATATAGTTGCAAGCTGCCAACAAGCTACTCAGTCACCTACTTGAATATGCTGTCACATGCCAATAATATATGTGTTTTTTTGTTAGGCCTGTCATGTGTTAATGGGGCCAGCTTGAATAAAGTAGGTTGTATATATCTCATAGAATGGTCTACCTATGATAGGGCTTATCTATTTTAGTAGATAGGATAGGGCTTTACTATTGTTACAATAGTGGGCCACTTATGATATTTTATTTCATGTTTATATTTATTTCAAGCTTATCTAGAGTTTCTTTCTCCTATAAAAGGAAGTATAGGCCTTTATTGGAGATCATCAAATTCTTAACCCATCAAAGTCTCCACATCAAGATCATCAACCTCTCTTTTAAAGCTTCACATCATTAATAAAAATGTTTTTTGGTTAAGTTCTCTCTCTTGGTCCTTTCTTCCAAAATAATGGGTACGTCGATCCTTTAGCCTGGAGTAGTGGGGTAACGAAACACTTAGGCAAGTATACTTGTTGTGATTACAATGTATAACTCTGAAGTTATTTCTATGGTTGTGAAACAAAATTGGCTTTGTCCATGCAACATAGATTTCTAAGTTGTTTCCATGTTTATGAAATAAAATTGGCTTGGTTTCTAAATAGCTTTGCGATTTTCTTTCTTTTATTTTTATAAATACAAATTTGAGGTATGGCATAGTACACCTTTGTTCCATGGATGCTAGATGGTGATAAAGGCCATGGAAGATCCACAAAAAGCCTATTTGATGCTGATAAAGGCCATGGAAGATCCACAAAAAGCCTATTTATGTTATGTATAAAGCAATTGTATTTGTACAATGATTTATTACGTTAAAAAACTAGGAAAGTCAAGCAATGCCTTTATAGGTTGAGAAGTTTTTATCATGGAAAACTATTCTTTAGGGATTAGTGGATGTGTAGCTCGAGTTATAAGAAGCTATTATCTGTTGATAGATTTTAGACATTTATTCAATATGGCATTGCTAGATAAAATTTCTTTATGCTTCTTAGGGGGATTTAGAGAATGGGAGTCTGTGTGGGAAGGTGAATCATTTGGAATTTTCTTACCATCCTTTGTATCAACTTGATTGATGGTGATCAAGTTAATTGTTTTGTCACTATCCTTGAGAAGGAATTATTTCAAATAGGTCCATTCTTCATCATTAAAATCCTAGTCAGGGATTTGAAAGGGATTATCTAAAGTGGTGTGATTTGGATTAGTTTTTAGGGAATCACTACTTGATATCATCATGTTTGATAGATCAACTAACTAGGTATTTATGTCATATCGTTGCTCTCTTATTGTATGGTTCTAGGTTGTACTCTAAGTAGGAGGAACATCTATCATTTCTCATATGTATTTGGTGACACCAGGCTTAAGCCTTTAGCTGTCCTCAGATATTGGGGTTGCGGACATAGGTTTTAGTAGATCGATAAGGTTGTGACTCTCATATTGTGAGGGATATGTTTGTGATGGTATATGAAATTATGTTGGATTTGGCCTGAATTTTTAAGTTTGTTGTGCTTAGACGATCTGATACCTTAAGTGTTGGATTTGGGCTTAAAGGTAAGCGATCTCTTTTTGTTAATGGATGAGGAAGTGAAATAGTGAGGTGCATGGTGGACATGTATTATATTATAGTGTTTTGAGTTATTTTTCTAAGACTAGATAATGTTATAAGACCCAAATAATCCCATCATGCAGAGATGGTAGGATAACATTCTTATCTGGTAACTTTGGAGGTAACTTGGGTTATCTTTTGAAAAGTTGTGAGTTGATGGGAAAGAATTTAAGTGATTGTCTCCAAAAAGGGATATCATAAGCATCTGAGGTTTGGTCTCCTTTCTAGTATATAGAGCCATGAATTTAGATTGATTTTGTTATGGATAATCTCCATTGGAAGTTTTACAATCACAATTAGTCTTTTAGATGTAATGTCCTAAAAAAGGGGCATCTGCGCCATGTCAGTCTAAGACCCTCATGATTGAAGTATTTTACCCAATCATGTTCTTTCATGAAGCCACTGAGGAATGAAAAATGGTTCTCAAGTTCCTTACATCCAGAAGGTCATCACATAGGGATGTAAAAGGTAGTTCTACGTCGCTTTTTGAGATAGGAGTGGCCGGAATCATCAGTGGACTTTGGAGGTTGAGGATAGTCTCTCAAATTCTCATATTTTATAGACCATGAGGATGGAAAAATACTAACTAGTCATACCTAGATATGTTTCTCAAGATCTTGGTGCACTCTTTGGTTCCATCGGTTGCATCTACGTTTAGGAACAAAGAGGTTTCACCACCTGAAGCAGATAGGTTCATCGAATAATTTTGAACTCACCAGGCTATTTGGCAGTGAAGAGTTTCTTGGATGACATCTCTAGTTTATGAAGCTAAAAAGATATAAACCTAGATCCTTAATGCATTCATTTGATCTAAATCAAATAGGGGCATGGTGAAGTTGGACAAAATGGTGACAAAAGACTGTATCATCATCTAGGGTAATCTATAATGTAACCGAATTCACATGTTGGTACTTCTTGAATCTGGTATTAATAATGGAAATATGTGCCACTACTGACTAGCCTTTTCTTCCATGATACGTCAATGCAATTTGTACAACACCAATATGGAGATGAGTAAACTCAAGGCTTTTCCATTATTGTAGAAAGTCCTTTGTCATTTGTAGGGGTATAAACTATTCCTTTTATGTCATAAGATAGGGTGCTGTACAAGTTTTGCTGCAAGAACATATTCTTTAACTTCTTTTGGCTTTTATTGAACCATAGAGTGGATTTGTATCCACGAATTACATGCCTTCTTTAGAACGGCTGAGTAGGGGTTTGGTAGAGGTTGATATGTGGTAGATAGTTGATGTTCTGGTGACAACATATCAACTTCACATAGGTAGTCATATTAACATGACAACATATCATTGAGAGTGGTTGACATGTTTTTATTGGCAAAAGAGTTACATGGCTGGATATACTTGGAGAAGATGATAAAGACTCAAAGATAGACATATTTTTGTTTGTTTTTCTGGACTATAAAGACTTAATGTATTTGTACTAAAGATATAAGGAAAAAACTTAACAAAATATTTTTTCTAAAATCTATTAAAGTAACTATGACACAAATATGTACAAGACTTTGGTTATGCAACTAAAAACTGAGGACTATAGTAATGACAACTGAAAACTAAGGACTATAATAATGAAAGACTTGGAATTGAATATTTATAGGTACATGGTTGTAATAATGATAGGTAAAGACTATGGACAGTTGTAAGGCTAATAACATAGTAAGGATAAAGTAAAGACTTAAAATGTAAAGTTGGCTCTCATACAAACAACAGTAGTAGCTCTTATACAAATACTTACTTTCTCCCCCATTTGAAAGTAGTTATGGCTTTAATACCAAATAAATAGGGGAAAATGTGGTACAGAGTGATACCACAGGCAATATTAACTAGGCGATGCAATAGAGCTCTAAACTTTCAAACATGATAGGTGATTTCACGACCATGTAGGCAGCATACCATATGCAATCAAAGCTCTCGTCGACACCATAGACCATAGACTTCATTTTTTCCAGCATGATACGCGATTTAACATCCATATAGGTGGAACACCATACTAAATCAAAGCTTTTATCAACACACAATAGCTTTCTTACGACTAGTGCTACACATCTGCTAATACCTAAAGGATATTGCAACATGGAATTCTAAAGTACTTTCCAAGATTATGAAACAAAATTGGCTTCATCAACACGACATAGATTTCTAAGTCCTTTCAATATTTATGAAATGAAATTGGCTTGGTTTACACAAAAGCTTTTCGATTTATTTTTTTATAAACACATCAATCTGAGGTATGGCATAGTACACCTATGTTCTATGGATGCTTTAGGGAGATAAAGGCCATGGAATAGTCACAAAAATCCCATTTATGTCATATATGGAACAATTGTATCTGTAATATTTTACCAATGATTTCTGTGTTTAAAGATTGGTAAAGTCAAGCCATCTTGTTGAGGGTTAAAAAGTCTTTATTTATGGAAAACTATCCTTTAGGTATTAGTGGATGGATAGCCCCAGTCATAAGAAAGCTATTGTGTGTTGATAAAAGATTTTATTTCGTATTGTGTGTCTCCTATATGGACGTGAAACCTCTTATCATGTTGGAAAAGTTAGAGTCTATGGTCTGTGGTGTCGATAAGGGCCTTGATTTCATATGGCGTGCTGCCTACATAGTTGTGAAACCGCCGCCTACATGGTCTTAAAATTTCCTATCATGTTGGAAAGTTTAGAGATCTATTTTCATTGCCTAGTTAATATTGCCTGTGGTGTCACTCCATGCCTTGCTGTCCCCTGTTTATTTATTGGAAAGTTTACATCTCTGTGTTCATCGCGTAGTTAATATTTCCTATGGTGTCACTCTGTTCTCCTCTATTCCCTATCTATTTGGTATTAGAGCCATCTACACTCTCAGAGGGAAAGAAAGCAAGTATTCGTATAACATCTACTACCATTGTTTGTATGAGAGTCAACTTTACCTTTATATTATTTACTTTATCTTTACAAGTTATTAGCCATAAAACCATCCATAGTCTTTCTTTTCTAGTTATTACAATCAAAGTTCCATATTTCAATCACAACAAGTATACTTGTAGAAGTGTTTCCTTACCCCACTACTCTGACCTAAAGGATCGAAGTACCCATCCCTTTAGAAGAGAGGAGCAAGAAATAGAACTTAGCCAACAAAATTTTTTATTGATAGAGAGAAAAATTTACAAGAGAAGTTTTTAGGTGGAGAATGTGATCTAAGTATAGAGGATAATCTCAAAGTGGAGAATATGATGATATCCAGATAAAGGCCTATGCTCTCTTTTACAGGAGAAGGAAGCTCTAAATAAGCATGAAATACAGCTAAACTTGAAATAAAATATCACACGTGGCCCATTATTCTAAAAATAGTAAATCCCTATCCTATCTTCTAATAATAGATAAGACCTATCTAAGCACATATTTCTATGAGATATTTACAACCTACATTATTCATGATGGGATCCACTAACATGTGACGGTGCCTAATAAAAAAACAAAAGTATGTTTGTAAGCATGTGACAACATGTGCAAACAGGTGACGTAGCAACTTGTTATTAACTTACAAGTAGGTGGATCAGTAGATTGTAAGCTCTTTTCCAGTAGATGGATAACTAGCTTATAAACTTCTTGCAAAAAGGTGCATAAGATCCTTATAGGTATCTACCAACAGATACATAAGCAGCTTGTAGGCAAACCCATTTGAGAGGGTTTTGTGGTAAGCTTTGGAAGGTAATTCCACGGAGCTTGTGATGAATGGTAACTTTTCCACATCCCACCCGACATTATCTTTCAGGCAGTGTTGGATGGTGTTGGTGATGAACTCCCATATCTTTCTTCCATCGACTAGTCGATGCCATGTTTCTACCTGAGGTGTTCTTTGCCTTTGATTTTTTTTCCAGTGATCTGGTGAAGTAACCTTTTCTATTGGACGTACCTTCACATTTTTATGGGGGAGCTTTTAGCCGTATATTTTTGATGGTTTTGTTGACTTTATCTCTCATGATTTCATATGGTGGCTAATATTCTTTAGTTGCTTATCGAACTTTATCCCAGTAGGGATGATCGTCACTGTAGTTCCATCTTTCCCATTCCTTTGTCCATATTTATTTTGAAATACATTTGTTTTACTAAAAAATAAAGCATTGTGCTTCATAGTATTCATCTTCCAGGGAGAGTATTGAGAAGGGAAATTTCAAGCAGAGTGAAATTTTTGGCTGAGCCTGGATGTCATGGCCTGTGATTCTTATGGGATGATGTAGCATGAATACCATTGCATCATAAGAATTTTTGAAGCATCAAACCCAATAATATTGTGGCTTAAACCACAACACGAACCTTTTTAGTGGTGGATAGGTTTAATGAAAATGCCTGATGGCATCAGACTTAAAATCCATGAGGATGTAGTACTGGTGACACAAGTACCAGAATAACCGTAGGAGTTCTTGCAGGATGTTGTTGGCTGGTTCTATGAACACATAACATGATGGATATTTTGGGTTTACTCCAAATGGATTTAGGATGGATCCTCCATATTTTTTGAACACTTGCAGCCCATAGAAAGTTCATCTTTTCTAGAGGATGGATGAATTGAAGGGATCCGCGTTCTGATTGAACAAATCTAGAGGGTTGTCTACTATTCTAGAAGATAGAAATCCTAATAAGTTGAACATGAGAATGTGACTAGGTGAGTTCTTTTTGTTGTCTTCTCCTTTACTTGATATTAGGAAGAGATCACTACCTAATTTATTGTATACATCTATAGAGAAGAAGGTGTACTATATTGATTCTTGTTTCTGTGAGAACACTGATTCAAGATCATCCTCTTTGCTAAGATATATTCCTATGTGATTATATATCTCTTCAAAGAGCTAGACTGAGTCCTTTGATGTTTTTTCTTGAGAAAAGTTTCTTGCAAAGTGATCGGGCTTTTTGTAGATGAAGAAGTCTTTCTCCTTCTTGTAGTTTATTGGGCTTCTTTGTCTGAATCACCTGTTTCTCTTGGTCGACTTGGTCTTTTAATCTAGAGGTTGGGTAGTTTGAACCTCCTAAACAACAGTTGGTTCTTGGACCTCACTTTGCGGCTAGAGTAGGGGTAGTTGGATTTAGTGATAATGTCATTCTTACTACAAGTACAATCAAAATCTAGATTGTTCTGGACGATCTTTCTCAGTATAGATCTCTTTATGCATATACTATCCAGGGCATGGAAGAAGGCCTGCCTGATATAGACTACTTGTGGAATGGTTAGGGATTTGAACATCTCCTCTACAATCATCATTGTGTAGTAGGCCAACATCTTCGATAGCGATGATACAAAGTCTTACTTTAAGCCAGGGTCTCTACCCAGCTTGAAGTAGGTCTTTGCCATTTTTTGGAACTAGATATCAATCACATCTTTGTCAAATGATAGGATCTTCATCTTGAAGACCTGTCTATACATCTTCTCTTATCTATGGCCTGTATCACCACAAAAGACTTGTTGTAGGAATTTATGTTGAAGAAAAAGTCTTGAGATGTTAGATAAGTTTTTTTATCAATGATCCCAAGCACATCTTACCAATCGCTGAGAATTTTAGAGAATTTGGAGCTGAACTCTAATAGTATCATGTATTTCTCTCATTCAGCCAAATTCTTTGTTGCTATCTAAGTGTAGAAGTCTTGGATCCTCTAAGGCTAGGCTGAAACCTTAATGTCGTAGAGAGTGAAGGTATGGAATTCTATTCCAACGCTTTTCTTTACCATTTCCACTGGTTCTGTCCTTCTTTCTAGGATTAGATTATCCATCGTCCTTTGTCTCTATGGAATGGTTCATGTATATGGGTGGATACTATTCTTTGGGAGCTACAATTGAAGATTCTGGAGCATCTTTAGTAAGGGATTGAATATTGATAGATGAATCTTTATCACCTTGTATGTATGTATTAGCTTCTGAATATTCATTTGTAGGATCTATGGAGGATGAGTGTTCTTCTTCCTCCTCAGGGACAAAGTCATCGGGGTCACTGATGGATTTCAGATATTCCTCAATAGGGTCATCATGGATAAATTTCTAAGGAATAGGATCTCCAGTTTCTACTACATAAAGCTCTGGGATAGACTGATATGGCATGATTAGATCACTATTGGATAAGCCTTCTGGAAAAAAGCAATCGTTGCTAAGAAGACATTGTTTGATGGATTCCCATTCTTATTTGGTCGCTCTTTATTTTAGATCTCCAGGTCACTATATGGGACTATAGGATCTAGACCCAAGAAGACTTTATCATGTATTGGAGTAGCAGATATTGAGGTCATCATATCAGCATCAGGCAAAACTTTCATCCTTTTGACCTGACCTTGTTCCATCTCGACTTTCTTTTAGGTTTCCATGGCATTTTCCCTTTCCATGTAAATCTAGAAATGTCGAACTCCTGTTCATCCTTTTGAGTTGAATTGAAAGGCATGGAAGAAGATGGACAAGGTAGGAAAGTGGAAAATGGTTGTCCTAACTCTTGTGGTCATGTGGGATATATAGTGTATGTTTGGATATTTTGTGGATTAGTACTGCCGTATTTGAACAGAGTGATTTGTTCCGTAAGTGAGGCCATTTTATTTTGTTGCTGATCAATAAAGTGCAGTATTGAGGTTCCCAGTGGATGTGTATCATACTGGATAGTATTCTGCCTTTCTTTAAATGCTTTTACAAGTATGGTATATTTATTGAATTCCTGATTATCCTCAGATGGGATAACCTATAGTATTTTAGGAGTGTGGGTTAGGTTATCCTTTTTAAGTAATTGGCAGACTTTTTTGTGTTGAGGGTTAGTAGAAGGTATCTTTTTGGATTGAGTAAGAGATTTTGGGTTTTGGAAACAAATTTCTTGGAATCCCTAATCCCAATACTCATCTCACACTACCTCATTTTCCTCATCACCGTAATCATTTAGCCGGTCCCCTTTGCATTCCACATAGTTACAGATGCCAAACCATAGACAGTGTCCCGAAAAAGGATATTTGAACCAGTGTACGTTGCATCCCTTATGATTGACTTCTTGTATCCAATCATTATCTCTCATGGATCCTTCAAGGAGGTATGACATATGTGCTAGATCCAAATTTTCTTCTCCCAAACATTTATCAGCAGTGATAAGCATATAGGTAGGGAGAGACATCTTATTTGTTTTAGTAACTAAGATAGGCTAAAAGCAATGGATATGTTAAGGATGGACTCTCGACCTCTCATAACTACTAACTCACATAATTTGAATAATTATGAGAAATTCCTCCCTCGATACTTGCCTTGAGATTTGGATGCCCAGAGTTATGCTATTGGTGATATCTACAGATAAAGATAAGGAGGTACGGTGACCTGGCATGGATAGGTTTCTCTTGTGGTTTTTGACTTGCCAAGCTATTTAGTAGTGTATTGTTGGACATATAGTAGCAGCAGCATGCGGAGTTTCAAGGATTTGGACCTGGATTTGAGCACCTCCGTAAAGTCTAGATCAAAGAGGGACATGTTAAAGTTTAACAATAGAGTGACAAAGATTGTCCTGGCATCGAGGGTAGTATCCAGAGTACCCAAATTTGCATGTTAGTGCACAAATGCAAGATGAATATACTAAGTCAAGGTAAGAGGGTAAATCAGGAATAATTTTCCAAATACTGTTAATAAATAATCAAAAATCTAATAATATAGAAAACATAGCTATTACTATGAAATTGGCCCCCATAAGCCAGTAAGTACGGAAAAGTAAATCATCCAACACGGGCCCCCATAAGCCCAAAGGATGCAATCAAAGAGAAGAAATAATCGAGATATTGTTAATTAACCATTTCTCAAAACCATAACCATGGATTCCTCCACACCAAAATCACCAAGCTCAAATTGGTTTCATAACCAACATACATAGCCTATCAATTCTGGAAATGAATCAAAACTCATATCATCATTTACCAGACATGAAACGAAACTCAAAGTCATAAATCGCCGGACTCAAACCGAAACTAAATATCCTAAATCACCGAACTCGAACTAGAACTAATATCATCTTCCAAGTATGAATATAGCATAAAGCATAATATATCTAGCCTACTCAAGCTCTAAAATATACATTTAGAAGATGTAAAACACCTATAAAATCTACAAGGAGCTATTGATAGTCTTAGCCTACGGTGGGCTGGAGGGCCCTACTTCTCATCACTGAAATCCATTCAAATGCAAATTCTATCCCTACACTAGGATAAGGTATCTAAATTCACTACTAGATATTAAATAAGACACATCTTAGTCATATGATAGCAATTCTACCTAAAGATTGAGAAGCTAAGTCAATTATGCCTAATTTACAGTTCCTTAATCGGCTAAATAATTCAATTCCCGCTAAATGTTGCTTCAAGTCCTAAATTTCAACCCATATCTAGGAAATTATCATAAATATTCTATAATTTATCCCAATATATGTGAAAGGTAAACATATCCTACCTGGAAACTAAGAAAAGCCTAGTGAAATCCGCTATACCATCGATTTCTCCTTTCAAAAAGCTTTTACATGATGCCACACTATTAAAATGATAATCTACTCATCAATATGAGAATAATGGTATCCATATTGGATTTTTATGATACAGGTCCAAAATCACGTAAAAATCACATGTAGAGTCTGGTTGTGGGATAGCACTTTCGAAACCATCAACATGTCCCTTTTTGCTCAAAGACCATTTACCCTCAAGATTAGGTAAATTTCGAGCTCAATTAATGCTAAATCAACTAAGCAATAATTTAGGGATTTTGGAAATAATTGAGAAACTAACCATGAAATCAACGGAAACTTACCAAGAATTCAAGGAAGAAACTTACCAAAATCACCTAATAAGCATTTCACTTATTTTCGACACTCTTTAGGGCTCCAAGCTCTTTGACTTTTGGAAAATGGGGAGAAAATTGGGCAAAGGGGGCATTTAATGCCACCCAGGTGCCGCTTAAGCAAACTCTTAATCGCTTAAGCAGCCACCACTTAAGCGGCCAAGTGCTACTTAATTGCTACCCGCCATCTCTGCATGCTACACTTAAGCAATCTAGTAGCCGCTTAAGTGAAAATTGCTTGAGTGAATTGGGATTCACTTAAGCGGCCCACCAACTGGTAGCCTGGCCTCTTAAGATATCAGATTTTCTCTTAAGCTTAGTATCTCTTAAGTAGATGCACCAGTTGGAATTTGGAAAATTCTAAGTCACCACGACCCCTCAATATTCATCCGGAAACTCGTAAATGCAAATAAACTATGATACCCTATCAAATTTGACATTCTAAACTCAATAACATCATTAAAAATTCCATTTGAGGTAATTTTGATGAAAAGTGGATCCGACACCCATGGGTCATTTTTATTAATTTTTGACCAATAGCTTGAAATGAGTTTGGAAGCCTCGGTACCAAACCAAAGGCTCCCCAGCCTAAAAATGATGTTCCAAAGCTGTTGGAACTGTTAGAATTAACATATGAGTTTGTTTGATTGAAGTTTTTTCCCAGTAGCCAATTCTTACTAATGAAGAATTCAAAAAAGAAATTTGGCTCTAAAAACCAAATGAACTACTCGATAATTGAGCTATCAGTTCCAGCAAGTCATAAATGACTTGGGGTAGCTATAGGAAAGCTTTAAAAGAGAAGAACAAATGGAGATGCAGAAAATGCCTTGGAGGGACATTACAATATCCACTACTGAAAGAACTTTCGTACAATGAAAGTAAAGGGTTGGGATATTCCTAAAGGCTCAAACAGGTGAGCATATTAGGCCCATATCATGCTATCGATATCCCATGTGGCCTCCTTTACTGGGCGGTGTCTCCACTGAACCTTAAATATTGCAATCTCTATAGAGCGCAACCACCTGACATCCCTAGCTAATATAAACATCGACTCCTCCACAAATATCAACTGCTCAACTAAATCGAGTCCCACAGAAACACATGAGACTTATTTCGAATGTATCATCGCAACAAAGAAACATAGAAAATTAGATGAACAATAGCAAAATCTGGGGGTAAGGCTAACTCATAATCCACATCTCCAACTGTGCGAAGGATCTCGAAAGGTCCAATACATCTTGGGATGAGCTTGACTTTTCTCCCAAAACTTATCATACCCTTCATAGGCAATACTGGAAGGAATACCGATCATCAACTCCAAATCTTAAGGCACAAAGTCTGCGATCTGTATAAGCCTTCTGCCTATTCTAATCTGCCTCAATATATCCTAAATTACTATGAATTTATCCAATGACTCCTGAAGTAAGTCAGGACCACAGGGTCTAATATCACAGGTCTCAAATCAACTAATTAGAGAATTACAACACATGCTATGTAAAACCTCAAATGTTAGCTATTATTATACGCAAACTTTGGTAAAGCTAAGTTAACTCCTATTGACCTCCAACATCCATAACACAGGCTCGAAGTATATTTTCAAGAATCTGAATAGTCTGCTAGGACTGCCCACGGTTAGAGGGTGGAAAGATATGCTAAGATCCACCTGAGTACCCAACGTCTCTTGAAAAGCTCTCTAAAATTTATAAGTAAATACTGAAACCCTGGCTGAAATGATAGGTTTAGGCACTTTATGGAAGAAATCTATATCTCACAAACACACATACAGGCCAAAATCAATATGTTGATTTGGTCAATCATCTACAAAGACCCAAACACCATCAAAACCACGGAGGTGCATGGAAAACCACTAACAAGGTCCATGGTGATCCACTCCTACTTTTACTCGGGAATAGGATTCCTTTGAATCAAGCCACTAAGTCTCTAATGCTCGGACTTCACCTACTGAAAACATAGGAAATGAGCTACAAAGTTCATGACATCTTTCTTTATGCCACTCAACTAATAGTTCTGCTTGAAATCCCTATACATCTTAGCTGTACCCAAATGAATAAAATATCTGGAGCTATGAACCTCATGCAATATCGTCTAAATTAAGTCTTCAATCCTTGAAACACATATATACACATTGAATCTCAAAACACCCTAAGAATCTATGGTAGCTCTCTTGGACTCACCACTCACACCTGATCACGGATGACACAAAGTCTCATATCCTCGAACTGTCGACTTTGAATATGCTTAAATAAGGTAGACCTCACCTCAACACTAGCAAAAATCCTTCTAGGGTATGAAATATCAAGTCACACTATCAAATTGACTAAGGACTAGATGTCCCATGCCAATGACCACTGAGAAACTCAAAGAGAAGCCAAACTGCCCATACTTATTGGCTTTCCTCTCAAGGAATCCACTACTATGTTTGCCCTACTCGAATGATATAAAATAGAGATATCATAATCCTTAAGCAACTACATCCATATGGAGACCTAGAATTAAGCTCACTCTAGGTCATAAGATGCTAAAGACTACGATGATTTTTGTACAACTCACTATGCACATACTAAATATAATGCCTCTAAATCTTAAGCCCAAAAACTACTGCTGCCTACTCTAAGTCATAAGTAGGGTAGTTGCACTTGTGCACCTTTATCTACCTTGAAGCATAAGCAGTAACTCGACCTTGCATCATCAAACAAAACCCAAAACAACAACAAGAGTATCACAGTATATGATAAACTCCTCACCCTCAACAAGAAGAGACAATATAGGAGCTGAAGTGAGAAATCCCTTAAGGTTCTGAAAGCTTGACTCACACTCCTCAAACTACTAGAAAGAAACCTTTGTCTGGGTCAATCTGCTCATTAGCGCTGCAATAGTAGCAAAGCCCTCTATGAAATGCCTATAGAAATCGACCAAACTAATGAAGCTAGGAACCTCAGACATAGATGCAGGCTTTTTTCGATCATGAATAGCCTCAATCTTTAGCGGGTCAACTATAATCCCATTCTTAGACATCACATGTCCTTGGAATGTCATTGGCTCAAGCCAAAACTCATACTTTGATAATTTAGAAGAAAGACTATGATATCTCAAGGTCTTTTACACAATCCTTAGATGTTGTATATGCTCCTCTCTACTCCTCAAATATACAAGAATGTTGTTGATGAACATAATCATAAAAGAATCCAAATAAAGCCTGAACATGTGGTTCATTAAATCCATAAATGTGGCTGAGGTGTTAGTCAACCCAAAAGACATCACCCAGGAACTCATAATGACTGTACCGAGTACTAAAGGTTATCTTTGGGATATCCTTAGCCCAAATCCTCAACTGATGGTAATCAAACCTAAAGTCAATCTTATAGAATACCAATTCCCCCTGAAGTTGGTCAAATAAATCATTAATCCAAGGCATAGGATGTTAGTTCTTCACCACCACCTTATTAAGTAACCTATGGTCAATACACATATGTAAGGAACCATCATTCTTTCTTCATGAATAAGAAAGGATCACCCTAAGGAAACATACTCAGTCTAATGAAACCCTTTCTTAAAAATATCCTAAAATTGAGAATTTAGCTCCTTAATCTCAGTAGGAGCCATGTGGTAATAAGTAGATACATAAGAATAAGTAGATCTTAAATAAAATAAGAATGATCTGGATGATGGAATACTAAAATCATTCCAATAATAATAGCATCCAAAGACTATACCTCGGTTTTAGTAGGTACATCATACAACTAACCACGTCTGCCATATGTTTGGGCTCCTAATTTATCTCCTATCCTATCTGCCTGAAGACCTCCATGAGCACCCTAGGGACTGCTCCAATGACTATGTATACCACTTTTAGTTGGGGGAGAAACTACCCTAATTGATGGAATACTCTGAGCTACAGGAATAACCAGTTCATGAATGGGGCACTCTTTCAAGAAATGGCCAAAAGCCCCACAACCATAACACATCCTAGGAACTATACTAAAACTTAAAGATCCATCTGACTCCAAATAACCACCACAACTAGAATACCTAGAAGATAAACCCCTCGAAGGATGACCACTACTCTAGCCAAGTTGATCACAATAACTTGACTATCCTCTATCAATAATCTGAAGTGTGGCATAAACGGACCTACTAGGCTGACCCTAATGCTGATAAGACTGACACAGAGGGTACCTAACCTAAGGACTACTACCTCTGAACTATATCCACTACGACTCATATTAAAACTATCCTGATATTGTGGCCTCTTATTGCTGTCTACTTAGGCTTCGGAATGCATCTCTTTTATATTATGTGCATGATAAAAAACCTTATAAAAAGACCTACCAGCAGCAACCAAACTCAGTTATCTATGTACAGAGAAAGTCTCAATACCCAAACAAACTACTGTACCCGCTCATACTCGATCGGTAAGATAGATTTAGCATGCCTAGCCAACTCATGAAATCGAGCCTCATACTTTACAACAGACATGGAGACCTAATACAACCTTTAGTACTGGTCTCAAGCAATACATGTAGACCTACTCCAACCTTGACTACTAGTATTGTAACGCCCCATATTTTGGACTAGAATGAAAATCCGTCATTCATATATGTAGATGTTCCAAAAGACTTAAATCCTATGTAAATTTAGTTTTTCAATCAATTATGTAGAGTGGGAATCTATTTGAGCATGAATTTATATCATAGAGGTCCCCTAACTCAAGGACAAGTTGAAAACTTTCCAATCGTTCAAGTTTTAGTGAGTGTCAAAACTTCGGTCAAATTCAATCAACTATAATTACTTGTATATATCAAATTAAAGGACCTTCTATATTTCAAATGAAATATCTTTAAACTAGCTTTCCAATGATACCAGTTTCTCCCAAATCTGATATCGAAGCAAAAAGTTATACATATTTTATTCTAGTATGTCAGCCTGGAAAATTGAGTGATGACATTTTGTGATAACTTATCACAAGTTTGATGGCTTATCATGAATGTCGTTAGCCTTAGGCAGAATCAGTTCCCAAGTAATGATATTTGTGATGACTTATCACAAATTTGATGACATTTTAGCCTTAGTCGTCAGCTGATAAATTCAGCAATTAGGAAGTGGTTTTGTAAGGGTATTTTGGTCTTTTCCTTTGCCTCCCATGACTTAAAACCCTCAAGGGATGTAACTTTCTCCTATTTTTATTCAGTCAAACATCTCAAAAATTCTCTCATACACTCTCAACCACAAGATTAGGGTTTTATCTCAAATATCTCCCCAAGAATAAGATATTCTCTCCCAAAGGGGTTAAACTCTAGTCAAGAAAAATCAAGAACCTTAAATAAACATTAGATCTCTTTCAAGATTCAAGCCAATTTCACCACTAGTTTTCACGGATCTTCAATTGAAGGTATGCATAGTGTTCATCCCCGGATTCCTTTCATCTGTGGAGTTCAAGAATCCTCTTTTAAATTATGAATCAAGAAGTTATGTTGTGGGTTGATTATGTTTGTGTGATTGATTACTATACAACTCCCAAGTTTGAATCTTTATGTGATTTTATGAAATTAGGATGACATGCAAATTGAAATATATGAATTTTGGGTGGTTTGAATCATTAATATGATGAATATGCCTATGCCACAAGGTGTACATGCAAGGTGTTTGATAAAATACATAAGAGACTAGAAATCATGTATTATAGCTAAATAGAACTTAAATGACCAGTCCATGCTCTATTCCTTATGAATCTACATGAATTCCATACTAATTGCTGTGTATTATTGTTGTGATATAGAATGCTCATGAAATTGAAGTTATGTAAGTATTTACATGTTATACGTATTCCCTTGTATGAATATGGTGTTGAGAACCATGTGTAGTATGAAATCCCCTACTTATAGTATTATGAATTGTGGATGTTATTTCTATGATCAAGAAGTATCATGTGTGTCAGTTTCTTTCTATCGAGTGTTGGGGGTACTTGTACCAAAAAAAATATAGTCGTGTGCCTAGAGCCGAGTTAGTCTTAAGATAATCTCAGTCGTGCCATGATCAGTAGAACTTAGTTGGTTAAAAAATTCAAAACTCTCTGACAGTTATAGAACTTAAGAAATCTCAGTAATCTAAGTATCATTATCATTTCAACTTCAGTTCAGTACTCAGCTCAGATCTCAGTAGCATTCAAGAAATCAATTCAAAACATAGTATCATTTAGTCAAATAATAGATTCAATAGTATTTTGTCAGATAACAGAACCAAGTAAACTCAGTCAGCTCAGTTAAGAAAGAAACTCAGTAACAGCTTCAGTTCAGTTTAAGTACAAGTTCTAAGAATTAATTCAGAGTATTTTAGTTGGGAGTAGGAGCTAGCACCGATCGAGTGCATGGATGGAGGCTCCCCATCAGAGAGGAAAAGTTGTTAGGAGCAATCTCTAAACTCCAGAACTACACAGCCAGTGCAGGATGTAGGAGTCACCCATTAGAGAGGCTTAACTATTATACTGCGTTAGGGTTGACTTCCTACAAGGGTCACCCGTTAGATAGGATTGACCAGAGAGGTCTTTACCCGTGGCATGGTATTGACACCCTTCCAGCTGGGGTTACAGGTTAGACCCCACCAGTTCAGATTCAGGGCATATTGGTTAAGTGAGCACTCCCACAGTTATAGTTTCAATATCAGTCTTTAGAGTAGAACTCAAAAATTAAGACTGTCAGATACAGTCATCAATCTCAATAAGGAACTCATAAATTAGGTTTAAATGGTTATTATAGGAGGTTCATGGAAAGTTTTTCTTCTATTGCTTCTCTATTGAACAAGTTGACTCAAAAGAAGGTGAAGTTCTTGTAGTTTGATGCTTGCATATGTAGTTTTGAGAAGCTAAAGGATAAGTTGACTTCAAATCCGATCTTGACTCTTCCTAAAGACACCGACAGTTTTGATGTTTATTGTGATGCATCTTAAGTTGGTTTCAATTGTTTGTTGATGTAGCATGACAAGGTGGTTGCTTATGCCTCTAGATAGTTAAATGTTCATAAGAAGAATTACCTGACTCATGACTTGGATCTATTGGCTGTGGTGTTTGCATTGAAAATTTGGCATTATTATTTGTATAGAGTCCATGTTGATATCTTTTCTGATCATAAGAGCATGTAATATGTATTCACTCAGAAAGAGCTTAATCTCAAGTAGAGCAGGTGGCTTGAGTTGCTGAAGGACTATGATATAAGTCTTTACTATAATCCAGGTAAGGCTAACATAGTTGCTGATGCTCTTAGCAGGTTATCCATGGTAATTCTACCTCATTTGGATAAGGATAAGCAGGAATTAGTAAAGGATATTCACCGTTTAGCTAACCTTGGAGTTCATTTGTTGGACTTTGAGGATGGCGGTGTATTTATGCAATGGTGTCATAATCATCCCTTGGTTATGAAATAAAGAAGAAGTAGGTATTAGACCTTCTCTTGATGAAAATCAAGGATGGGGTAGGTAAGCAAAAAGTAATGGCCTTCGAGATCGGTGGTGTTGGTATTTTGAGGTACCAAGGGAGGTTGTGTGTTCCTGATGTCGATAAATTGTGAGGCAGGATTTTGGTCGAGCCTTATGAATCGCAGTATATGGTTCACCTCGGTTCAACAAAGATGTATCATAATGTTAAGGGTATAAATTGGTGGAATGACATGAAGTGGGATGTATCCAACTTTGTAGCTAAGCGTATGGTGTGTCAGTAAGTGAAGGTGGAGCACATAAGGCCCGATGGGCTACTCTAAGAAATTGAACTATAGGCGTAGAAGTGGGAGGTAATTAATATGGATTTTGTTATCAGCCTTCCACAGTCGCAGAATCAGTGTGAATCTATTTGGGTCATCATGCATAAGATAACTAAGTTGGCTCATTTCTTACTAGTGAGGACTAATTTTTCTACCGAGGATTATATGAAATTGTTCCTTCAGGAGGTTGTAAAATTTCATGGTGCACCTGTATAGATTATCTCTGATCATGGTCTCAATTCTCATCACAATTCTAGTGCTCATTTCTGTGCGCTTTGGGGACTAAAGAGAGCCTTAGTACCAACTTTTACCCGCAGTCAGATGGGCAAGCAGAAAAAACTATTTAGACTCTGGAAGATATGCTCGGAGCTTGGGAAATTGACTTTGGTGGTAGTTGGTTATACCATTTTCCTCTCATTGGATTTTTGTATAACCATAGTTACCATTCTAGCATTGGTATGGCTCCGTTTAAGGTATTGTAAGGTAGGAAGTGTAGATCTCCTATTAGGTGGTTTGAGATTAGTAAAATAGAGATTTTTGGCTCGGATTTAGTTCACCAAGCTATGAAAAAGGAGAAGGTGATTCGGGATAGGCTTCAGACCACCCAAAGTTACTAAAATTCCTATGAAGACATAAGGCAAAGGGACTTAGAATTTGAGGTTGGAGATTAGGTGTTCTTAAAGGTGTCTCCCATGAAGGTTGTAATGCAGTTTGGAAAGAAGGGGAAGCTATGTCCACAATATGTTGGCCCGCACTTAGTTTTGAGAAAGATTAGTAATTTTGCATATGAGTTGGATTTTCCCTCTAGCATGAGTTTCATTCATCTAACATTTCATGTGTCTATGTTGCAGAAATGCGTGGGTGACCCTTCATTGTTTTTCCCTTGGAGAACATTGGTATTTTGGAGTCTTTGTCCTATGAGGAGTTCCTAGTGAGGATCTTGGATTGGCAAGTTCATCATTGCAGATAAAGGACGTGGCTTTGTTAAAGGTTCTATAGAGGACCAAAAGTTTGAGGAAGCTATTTGGGAAGCTGAGGAGGACATGAAATACAAGTATCCATTCTTATTCCCTATTCTGAACATTCATGTTTAAGGTATGTGTGTATTCTTAACGTCTTTGTTTTCTATCTTTGATAAAGGAAAAATTGATTTCCTTGGCATCTTTTTTTTTTCTAACATAGTTAAAGGTAAGAGTAGAGATGTTTGGGGTTTAATTACGCTTGTTTTGCCTTGACACATCATTCGAGGATAAATGATCCTAAGGGGGAAACTGAAATGCCTTGGACTTTAGCCTTTACAAATTTCCTGAAGTTTAAGCTCTCTAGCCTTTTTATGACTCACGTAATGAGTCGTATGGTGCGGTTATAGGTTAGGTGACCCTAGTCGTAAGTTAACCAGTATGTTATTGGATAAATTTTGTCCTGGTTATGAGTAATTCCTCACGAGTCATATGATCATTAATAAGTGGTTAGGGTCTAGTCGTATGTTATCCAATGTCCAAGCCCTTGGCATTCTGTGTTGGTCATGACTAGACTGTATAAGTTGTATGGTTTAGTGATGAGTGGGTCTAGGAAGTCATAAGTTGGACAATGTGTGGTGTCCAATTCTCCATCTTGGTGATGACTTAATGGCACAAGTCATAAGTTGTGGTGACGAGTCAATGGCTTGACTCGTAACCAAAGGCAGGATATTACAGATTTAAGTTAGGGGTCTTTGGATATTTCCTACCCCAATCCCTTTAGACCCCACATCTTACAACACCTTTTGATTATTTATTATACCCATTACAATATCAAAATACTCTCTAAATTCTCTCTAAAACCTCTCTAGCAAGATTGGGCTATGGTTTCTTCAAAGTGGTTATCTAAGGGCTTAAGGATCAAATTCTCTTTGTGAATCTTCATAACACAGGCATGTGACTCTTCCCTCATTGTTAGTTTACTAAAAATATATGTTAAAACATTGTTCATGAGTCATTAATGGTGGTTTTAAAAACCCAGGTTAAGGTTTTGAACGAATATTGTTGGGTATTGCTTCTCATGATTTAATTTATGATTATGCATGTTTTAATAATGGTTTTGCGCATGTAAGTGTGTGGGAATTGTTATTTAACTAAAGGGCCATGTTTATCCCTAAATATGGTATTTTTTGGTTTTGATAATGGTATGCCCTTACCTATTTGTGAAATTGTCAATGTGAATGGTCTTGTCACATGATGAATTGTGTTATGAACTAAGGAATTGTCCTAAGAATGTTAATGATTGATAAAGGGTTTTATGAAGGATTTGTTGGCCATAAATTGGTTTGAAACAATAAATGGGTTTGTGTCCCTAAAGAATGAATTGAACTAATGTCTTTGTTTAAACAATGGGTTCGAGTCCCAAGTTGATTAATAATAGTTATGGCATGTTGTATGCTTGCAAGTGGGGTTGGTATGACGATACCAATAGGATTCCATTGGTAAGTAATTGGATTAATGGTTGTGTATGTGTAATGAATGTTTTAATTGGGCTTTAAAGCAGGATGTGTAGCCGGGTTTTGAAATGAAGTCCGAAGGACTAACACTAGAAACTATGCTAGCTGGTGCGGGTGTCTATATAACCGGGAGGTTCGAGTCACCTGAATAAATATATAAATGGGAGGTTTGAGTCCCCCATATTTAACACATTGGTTCTTAAGTCACCTTGACTATGCTTGGCGGTTCGAGTCAACTATAAAGGCATATATGGTTATTCTCTGGCTCGTGCGGCTACACGCAGTGACTTTTTATCTCAGTTAACAACAGTTCATTCCCCCTCCTAGTTTTAACATTTCAAGAATCAAATTGTGTATGTCAAATCGGTATACAGAGTGATAGAAAGGAATCCAATGATGACATTACATTATTAACAGACAACTAGGCACAAATACAAATCACGCGCACCGAACAGTGTAGCAACCTAACAACATAACCCTTATACGCTCACAATCAATAAAATCCCATTCACTCAGTTTAGATCAATAATTTTTATTCAGGGATATTTCAAAATATTCTCTCACATACAAAGAAGTACTGGAGGTACATACAGAATACCATAGGCTTGCCTATATGCTCTCTTTTTGGGTTTTCGGATAGTCAGAGTAGGATTACTGTTGGACTTTATTAATCTTGTAACATAGGTTTGGGGCTGGTATGGTATCTTTTTTGGATTTTTCAGTGACTAAGCCTCCTTGACACTACGCTATATCTGGGGTCCACTTATTTTCCAACTTTTTTTTTATTTTATTTCCACTCTTATTTCTCCCTCTTTAAAGAACAATCGGATTGGGCCAAGTGCGCTTTACTTTTCTCACATTCCTTTTCTTTTATTTTCCTTTTCTTTTCTTGCTTTTATTTTTACCGCACCTATCCTTTTTTATTTTTCTTTCTACACTTGTTTCTTCATACTCGTTTTCCCTATGCACACCTATAATAGCCACCCTTAACTTAGGTAGTTTTCCTGAGTTTTAAGTGCACAGTTTCCAAGGAGGACTAGAGCCACAATAGGTTCATTGTAGTTTAAACGGGAGGGTTAAGTCGGTGTAAGTAATAAAAATGGGTCAATTAGGCTCAACTTTTTGGATCAAGGGATTCATATTACATTTGGTAGGAAAATTTTGACTCCTGTGTACTCCAAACAAAAATGGTCTATGATTATCTCCTAATCGACTATCCTAAACCTTAGGTAAGAGCAACCAGGCAAGTTCAGAATTTTGACACATCGGGAAGTAGGTAACGCCTCACACACACCTCGTACAGGGTCATACTGCTAGTTACTATTTATTTAGTTATGCAATTATTTTCCATAGTTTCTCCATCCCTAATTCTTATGCCATTATAAGATTCACGATCATCCCTTACACATACACACATCACACAATCAACAAAAATTAGGAGCGACATCATTTTTTCAACATAGTTATTCAAAATAAAAATTAGTTCAACATAATCATTCAAAACCCTGTCTTCTTCAACAAGTACAAATTTTAATCCTAATTTTAGCATCACACAACACACACACTAACAAAACAAAAAAATATCTGGTTCATAAGGTTTTAAGATTGAGGCCTACAGGTTTTGAAGCACAACAAGTATAACCCGTGGTGACCTTGGTACACTTCCACCCCTAACTAAAACCTATGCACTATCCCCAATACATCTAATAATGTATTATATGAACCGAGGACATACCTGGGTGCTCAAGGCACCGGCTCATGCTACATCATCACGTAGGCCCTCAGATTAGGTCCCACCTTCCTCAACCATAGTCCCATCAGCTGCTAGGAATGTCTCTACAGTAGTGGCACCGATTGTGGTTGGTGCACTCAATGGTAAGTCAGTATTCGGGGCTACATTACTGCCAACCTCAGCATCTTCACTCACCTGTTTTGAACAACCAGCACCAACAGTAATCTCTCAAACCCTTACCTGCCGGTTCTTTTTACTCTACACACTATCTTGCTTTGCTTTTCTTAGATTTTTTTTAATGCTTTGGTTTTTTCTCTTCTTTATCTCCCTACCTTTTTCTCCTATAGGGACCTTTCAGATGTTTTCAACTACAACCTTAGGCTCAACTTTCATTATAATACGTGTTGGAATAAATGGCCCGTCGTACATTTCCTCTATCATCTTCCTCAACTCAGCCACTTTAGCTTTCACTTCAACAATACTCGGGTCATACCACCTATAAGCTACTGTGTATGTCTTTTTTCAAAACCATCCAATGTTATCTGGACTCTCCTGTTCTACTTTTTCAATTTATCTTTAACCCAAGGTTGCACATCCTCCTCTACATACCAGACTTTTGTCTTTAGCAAAGTCAATATCCTTATCACAATGTTCCATTTGGCCTGTGAGATGAACATCAAACTATCCCACCTCAATCTGGAGAAAGCTGGGTAAGGTAGTGAAGACTGTGCAGAAGGAACGGCACTGGTTGTACTCGCTATATCAAATATCTATGACTCATTCTGCACGTCTTTACCTGTGGTGTCACCTCTCTCATTCATCCTTGTAGCCTCAAAATTTGCACCTTGGGTTTTAAATATTTTAGCTAAAATTAAAGCTCTTTTCCATGCTTTCCTAACAATGGGGTTTACTCTATCTTTGATCAACCCCAAATCTGCAGTATTTTAAGGATCAATGAATTGATCAATGTCAGGTAGTTTTGGCACTCCTACAGCCGAGCAAATCTGCATTAATAAATAAGGGAATGACAAAATTACCGTCTCTGTGCCCACAACTCTGTCATGTATCTCCCTCTCAATGAATTGAGTGACGTTAAACTCTTATCGGACCATAAGTTATGCTACCAATATTGCATGGACCGGACTGAGTAAATTGTTCCCATAGTGGGACGCAGTTTGTGTTGAGCCAATGTCCACCAGGCCTTGGCTTTAAAATTCAGGGTCTATTTCTCAATCTTTTGCAAAGCCATACCTAGGCTACCTATCACCCAACTTGTTTCTTCCCTGTTTATAGCAATGATGTTTGCTATCCATCTGAAGTGTATCATTTTTCAGCCGACCCCATCTTCTTCTTTGTAACCTTTCATATTTCATCCATGTGGTAATCAATTTTTCTTGTGTTTACTGGAGGCTGGAAGTCAAGACCATGTAGAAATTTAGAGATAATTCTTGGAGAGATGTTTACCAGAACTCCATGGATAGTAAGACATGATTGGATCACTACCTCTCCAAAAATTTCCCTAAGGGTATTGTCTTTTTAGATCACCTTTATATACATCATAAAATTCCAGCACTAATGTAGGACTAAACTTTCATGGAGCTAAAGTCATCCACTAGAACATGTACTATTGAAGTCTAGCTTCAAATCCAGGCAGTGCAGACATGCCTGTAGTAATTAGTCTTGGTTCTAGGTATATCTCTCTTCTCAGGTTTTTGGTAGCTGGGTTCATCTCCAACCTAAAATTATATGTTTCCTGTATTCTAGGGTACCCCTCACCATTCAACGGTGGGCATTAGAGCAAGTTTAATGGCTAACTAAATTTGGGGTGGTGGTGGTGGTTGCTGAACATTGATTGGGGTAACATCCTCCACTACCTCACTTTCATTTTTCAAGTCTACTTCATATGAGCTCCACTCTTGTGCCTTTGCATCAACCTTAGATTCTACATTTTCATCATCCTCATCATCCTTAGAAGATGATGCAGAGTATGGTGGGGAAGTACTTGGCTGCATCATTATGATTGTTATTTTAGGAGTTGTGACCACCTTTGTAGGTGTTTTTGTGCCCCTACTTCTTTTTTATTGGATACTCCACGAGGTCACCACTCGACTCACATGTTTCCTCATTTATCCAATGATAATCAGACTTGGGAGGTGACTTTTTCTTAGTGTTATTCTTTGATAAGTCAGCTTTTTTAGCCATAGTCCTTGTATGCATACAATTATTAGTAATTACTAAGGCAAGGAAAGAAAAACAAAGAAATTTGGTATTAATGTACATGTTCTATTCATGTAACAACTGGGGGCTCTGAACATTATACTCTGGTTATGACTCATATGATTGAGTTGTAAGATAGATAAAAAGCAAATCAATGTTTACTGGTTAGGTTATGAGTCCTCCTACCAAGTCGTAAGATCTAACGACTTGTTACCAATACTCGTAAGCTACCCAAAAACATTTTCTTCTATGAATGTTTCCCCCAGTGTTTACAACTTTAAGTTTGAGTCGTACGAATAGTTTACAACTCGCATAGTCAAGTCGTATCCATACCAGAACCTATACTCCTCTAATCATTTATGTTATCAATGGTTACGAGTCTCATAACGACTCGTTAATTGTTGGTACGAGTCATCAGGAGCCCCATATCGACTGCAACATAAAGGTTTAGCTTTGAGTTGGTTCCAATATACAATCCTACATTTTTCATTTTTAACCCACTTCAATAACACCTCTTTATTTCTCCAAAACTCACATTTATGATACAATACACAAATTCACTCCCAAATAATATTTTTAAGCAAACTTATAAGCAATAGGGCTCAATTCTTTATGCACAAAAATGTTTAACTTTAATAAATTCTAAAATCTCAAAATAAATTCAGATTCAAATTGAAATATAAAGTTTCTAAGCTCAAAAAATTACTTGGGTTGTTGAGATTTTAGATTTCTTGATTTCAACCCTTTTTGACCCTAATGCTTTATAAATTCTTGAAGATTGGGAGGAACCAACTGATCAGTGTAGATTTTGGAGTGGTTTGGTTTTTTTAGAGCTTAAAAATTGGCAACAATGGAGGGGTTTCATCGATTGCAATGTCGGGTACCCGATTCTGGTGTCCTAATTATGTTTAAAAGGTAATTCTGGGTTGGGTTGACACATGACCCTTGACATGGTAAGTCTAGTTATGAGTCACTCATAACCAATTCTTATAGGTCTCTTACCCCTTTCGTAACTACTGGAACTCTTACCTGGTTATAGAGTCGGTATAATTCAAGGTGATGAATCATAACTAGAGGTTACAACTAATTATGAGAGTCGTAAGTACTCCAGAAAATTCTTAAATGGATATGTTTCATGTCCCAGGTCATTACGACTCCTTCTCACAAGTCGTCATGTTAAGGTATGACTCATGAAGAGTCCGTATGACCTGAATTCTGTACTTTCTTGCTCTCTTCAAAAATCTTTAGTCCTGTACACTGAACACAAATATTACCCTATACATTATTAAGTACAAATCATGGGTTGCCTTCCACACAACACTTGATTTAACATCACAGAATGACGGGCCTAAGTTTGATACTCAGACTTCACCAACTAGCCTCATGGGTTGCCTCCCATGTAGTGCTTGATTTAACACCACGGAACGATGCAATTGCCTTGGTTATTCAGACTTCACCAAGGTCTGTTTCAGAAACAAATTAATTTCCTTAGTGTTACCCATATAGTGTTTTAATCTTTTCGCATTTATCTTGAATGGGGCTTCTCCATCACGCTTCAATTACAAAGCACCATATGGAAGCACTCTAGTTATAGTAAATGGACCATACCACCTAGACTTCAACTTACCTGGAAAGAAGTAAAGTCTTGAGTTATAAAGCAATACCTGGTCACCTTTATCACATATCCTTTTCTCAATTTTGAGATCATGAAGTAGCTTCATCTTTTCTTAGTAAAGTGCAGAACTCTCATAAGCCCGGAGTTGGAATTCATCCAACTCATTCATCTTGTTCATCCGTGACTTTGTTGTATCCTGCAACTCAAAATTCATCTTCTTCAGTGCTCACAGTGTTTTGTGCTCAAATTCTACAAGCAAGTGACATGCTTTTCCATACACCAACCTATGGGAGTCTTGAAAGCTGTGCGGTAAGCCCATAATGTATCTTCTAGCTTTCTTCACCAATCATTCCTATTGGCATGAACTGTCTTCACCAAAATGGACTTGATTTCTCTGTTGGACACCTTAACCTGTCCACTAGTATGCAGATGGTAAGGTGTTCCCACCTTGTGCTTCACTCTATACTTTTCAAATAGACTCTTAAATAGACGATTAAAAAAATGTTACCCACCGTCACTAATGATTGCATATAGTGTGCCAAATAGAGAAAATATTTTTTTCAGAAAGCCGTGACACTTCTTTCTTTATTATTAGGGAGCACAAACGCTTCCACCGATTTAGAGACATAATCCACCACCAAAAGAATATACTTCATACCAAAGGATCTCATAAAAGGTCCATGAAATCCACAACCCATACATCAAACTATTCCAATTCTAAAATAGGAGTCATAGAAAGTTCATAGCAGCTAGAGATATTACCTTGGCATTGACATTGGTCACAAGCTGAAGGAAAATCATGAGCATCCTTGTAAATTATAGGCCAGTAGTACCCACATTGCAAGATCTTATGGGTTGTGAAGGTTCTTTCATGGTGACCCTAACTAGTGAATCATGACATGTCTCAAGGATGCTCATCATCTCCACTTCAGGGATATATCTACAAATAACTCCATCCGTAGAGATTTGGAATAAATAAGTTTCATCCTAGAAAAATTTCCTTACCTTATGCATAAACTTCTTTCTCTGTTAGAAGTAAAGATCTTTTAAGACTAGATCACTTGATAGGTAATTTGCATAGTTAGCAAACCACGAAATTAGATCTTGAGAAGTGGCCAATATCTTTTTGTCTAAAAAACTATCATTAATCTCGAGTCCATCATTAACTTTCTGCATAGCTTCTTCCTCAAGTCAAGACAAATGATCTGCACCTTTATTCACAGTGCCTTTTATGTCCTTGACCCCAAAATCAAACTCTTACAGCAAGAGAACCCTCCTAATCAGTCTAGGCTTTGCTTTTTTTTCTTCCATTAAGTACCTTAATGCTACATGATCATTGTGTACAACTACCTTTGTCCTAATCAAATAAAACCAAAATTTCTCAAAGGTGAAAACCACTGCTAACAACTCTTGTTCAGTAATTGTGTAGTTAATTTGAGCAGGATTTAGTGCCTTGCTGGAATAATAGATGGGATGAAGGATCTTTTCTTTTCGTTGGCCTAGACAACACCTAAGGCCACTCCATTTTGTGCCATATATGATCTCAAATGGAAAGGACTAATCAGGGGACACGATAATAGGAGCTACCATCAACTTCTCTCTTAGACATTCAAAAGCCTTCAAGAACTCTTCATTGAAATCAAACTTCACCTCTTTCTCAAGAAGCCTACAAAGAGGACTGGAAATCTTTGAGAAATCCATGATGAATCTCCTGTAGAAACCATCATGCCCTAAAAATCTCTAAATACCCTTCACAAAAATTAGTGGAGGTAATTTATTGATCACTTCAATCTTAGCTCTATCTACCTATATATCCCTTATATAAATCTAGTGCCCAAGAACAATACCTTATTTAACCATGAATTAGAACTTTTCCTAATTAAGTGCCAAGTTGCATTCCTCATATCTACAAAGAGTATTTGCCAAGTGCACCAAGCAGTCATCAAGAGAATCACCAACTATCGAAAAATCATCCATGAATACTTTGATGGTTTTTTCTACCATGTCAGAGAAGATTGACTTCATACATCTCTAAAAAGTAGTTGGAGTGTTACATAACTTGAATGACGTACATCTAAATGCAAAAGTCCCATTAGGAAAAGTGAAAGTTGTCTTCTCTTGTTCTTTAGGAGAAATAGTTATTTGGTTGCCCGAATACCCATCTAAAAAATAGTACCACCCTCCGCCCGTAAGTCTAAGCATTTAGTTTCCTGTAATCCATGCACACTCTCATCCTGTGATTGGCCTTATTGGCACTAACTCATTCTTCTCATTAAGCACTGCAGTAATACCACCTTTCTTCAGTTAACATTGTATCAGATTGACCCACTTGCTATTAGCAATGGGATACAATACATCAATATCTATCCACTTAATTATCTCTTTCTTTACCACCTCCCACATAGGAGAATTAATTCGGCACTGATGTTTTTTACTTGGAACATAATGTAGTTTAAGTTAGATTTTATAAGTACAAAGACTAGGCTAGAAACCCATAATATCCACAATAGACCAATCAATAGCCCTCTTGAATCTCTATAGCACTGATAATAAAGCTTCCACTTTTGTCTACATCAAGTCGGCTGCAATGATTACCGGTAAAGTGTTGTCGGCCCCCCAAAATACATATTGCAAATAAGGAGGTGTAATGCCTCAAATCTGGCACCCGGAACACTACACGATGCTCATGATCCTGAAGGACCATAAGCTAACCAATAACTGATATGTATACCTGTACACTGCATAATTTACTATGTAAATGCAAAAATAATAGCTGAAAGGCCATAAGGTTCAAAGATCTGATAAAACATAACATCTAAAGATATGGTATATCAACACCAAAACAACTGAAATAACTATCTGAACATGCTAGTCCGAAAGCCTTTAAACTGTCTGAATAAGGAGTTCATGGGACATGTCCTTAACTAACTCCAACTACTGAAAAAAACTAAGTAATGAAATAATAAAGAAATAATCATGTCCTCAAATGATGAGGATTCACTGCTAACTCTGACTGCTGAGACTGGAATGCTACTGATGCTCTGGAGCTCGTACTTCTGAACCTATGACATAAATTAAAACACCATAAAACAAATGCATCAGTACGATTGAATGTACTGGTATGCATATGAGGTAGGCTGAATGCAAAAGAGTTCACATGCATGAACTATACTAACTGACTGGATAACATAAACCTGAGAATATATGTATGAATACATAGTAATTGTAACTAAGTTCGTGATAACATGATTATTGAGTCCGAGTACTAAAAACATGAGATACTGATAGTTGTATACTGAAATAACTGATACTAAGCAACTATATCTGACAGTCTAGGTTCTGATGGAACTAGTTGAGTTCCATACTATTCTAAGTTGACTGTATCTGACAGTCCTGAAATTTGAAAAACTATCTGAGTTCTTTTACTAAGACTGACTAACTGTATCTGACAGTCCTAATTCTATAACTAAAACTGTGGGAAGTAGTCATCTAACTGACATGCCCCAAATAACACAATATAGCTGAGTTGGAGTCAAATTTGTAACCCCAATTAGAAGGGTGTCAATATCGCGCCACTGGTAAGGACAAGCTTTGGGTGACCCTCATCTAATAGTGTCCCCAAAAGAGAATGGTAGGGCCCTCATATGATAGTGCTTATCTACCTTATCAACCCTTATCTGACAGTGTTGATGTCTCAACCTATGCTAGCTACATAGTTCTGGAATGCAAGGATTATTTCTAAGAATCACACCCTTACCTGACAGTGTGTGTCCCCATCCTTGGGTTTACTTGGTGCTAAATCCCACTCCCATATGAATAGGCACTGAACATGATTAACTAAACAAAACTAGACTGAGTTAACTGAGTTCCATTGACTGATGGAATACTACTAAATTTTTGAGCTTTATGAGATTACTGAGTTTACTAAGTTTTTCTGAGTCACATGACTGATTGAATCTCTATGAAAATGGCTTGATTGAGAGTACCTTGAAAACTTGAAACTAACTCTAGGTACACAGCTAATTGTTGGGTACAAGTACCCCCAGGACTCGATAGCATAAAACTGACAAAGCATGACTTTCTTGAATACATGACCAACATCACAATCCATAATACAATAAGTTGGAGATTTCATGAAGTAGAAGTTCTAAAGTACCACAAAGGTTACACATATATTCATAATTCATTGACTAAGACATTTCATCAAACACTGGACATGCATAAACTTGTACATAAATAGGAATTTCAAATTATCATACTAGTATGGCACTTTTCTTTCACATAGGCATTTAATCGAACACATGGGGAACATGCTTTGGTTATACAATCATCAACACATCTAATAATCATGGATACATCAATCAACGTGTAAATTTAAGATTTTATCAAGATTATTATGAAAATCACCACATCCTAGGGTCAATCATTGGAATATGTAATTTAAAACATGAATCAAAACCCCACAACATCATGTACATGAATTTCAATTCAATTAAAATCATGAACATTCATAAATACATAAATCTTGGATTTTGAAAAGAGATTCTTGAGCTTCATGGATGAAAGGGACCCATGAATCAACACATGACATACCTTGATTGTGAGTTTCATAAAGTCCTTGGACTTGAAGAACTTAAATCTCTTAGTTTTCTTGAAGAAGGGTTTTTATCTTGAGTTTGGGAATAGATCTTTGAGAGGAAAACCCTAATTTTTTTTTATGTTGTAGATGATCCTTGGTCTGATATTATTAGGTATTAGAAAAGGTGGTAAAATACCAAAAAGCCCTTTACAAAAATGACTTAAAAATAACTTAATGAAACTTGCAACGGTGGGTGCGATGGTCCATCGCTGGGTCGATGGTCCGTCGGTCCTAACCGTCGTACCTGGGTAGAATAGAGACTCACTGCCTCTACTGTGATGGCTTAGGTGATGGTCCATCGCTATCTCAACGGTCCATCGACCTGAGCCGTTGCCCTTAGGTAGAAGGTGGTCTCACTACCTCCACTACGACAGTTTGGGCGACGGTCCATTGTTAGCTCGACGGTCCATCGACCTTAATCGTTGCACCTGGGTAGTTTTGACTGCTTTCTGTAAAACGGCCATAACTTTCGACCCCGATACCAGATTTGGACAAAATTGGTATCATTCGAAAGCTAATTTAATTTCCCATATGATAAAAAGTGAAAATATTAAAAATTCCACATATATAAGAGTGGATTCATCTTTCAAAGTAAGTTTTTAACACACTTGGGATGATTTCAAGCTAAGTAGAAGTACGGGGTATTACAGAAGGGAGGGCCTTCAACTCTAATATGGGTGGCTCCTCAATAGACGGGAGAGCAGGTGAAGTAGTTCTATTTTGCAGATAAAAATCAAGTTTCTTTGGTTTAAAAGTATAATAACCACTCCTATAAAGTGCACATACCATCTCATCATAGTCTTCAATACCATCGCTTTTGAAGTACATAATCACTACTTCTAAGGCTTCAACACGTAGCCTTTCTTTAATAGAAACAACCTCAGAAGTATCATCCCAATTAGTTACCATATCAAATCATGGAATGAGATCATCTCATATTCAAAAGAATCAATCATAGATGCAACCCTTAACTCATCAAGCTGTCGCATGGAGTGGCATATATTGAATATCACCTTCTCATCATTGAGTTTGAACATCAGATATTGTAACTCCATATCAATCAAAGTCCTTCTTGTATCTAAGAATGGAAAACCAAAAATAATGGGATCTTGAAAGTCCACTTCATAATCCAGTATCACAAAATTAACAGGAAAGATGAAAAAAGCCACATTTACCAATACATCACTTAAAATACCAAATGACTTTTTCACTCTCCGGTTTGCCATCACTAGTCTCATCAAAGTAGGTTTGGGTACCCCCAACCCTAAAGCTTAAACACCTCTAGTGGCATAAGATTCATGCTAGCACCCATATCATATAGTGCCTAAGCAAAGTTAAAAGATCTAATGGTGCAAGGAATGGTGAATATACCCAGATCCTCTTTTCTTCTCTACCAATGATCTAATAGTAACAGCACTATAATGATGGATATTTCAGCTAGCCATAACTGATTATCTACTTCTTACTGACTAAATTCATCATGAACTTTGCACAGCTGGCATTTGTTCCAATGACTCTTCAAGTAGAATGTTAACATACAACTCCTTTAACATAGATAAAAACTTTTAATACTTACCCTCTTCTTGCTTCTATTTAAACTTTTAAGGAACCGGAGGGAGAGGTCTTAGGATAGTCTTTGAAATAGACTCCTTGGCCTTATACTTACCTTCATTTTTCTCTATACTATTATCAAAATCAACATGATCATTTTATTTCATCAGATTGATTAAGGTAGGTGTAGGCGAATCAATGGTGGTTTTACCACATCGAGTGCTAATGGCATGACAATTACTATCATTCTTTGAGTTCTGCATTGTATTACTAGAAAGAGTGCTAGGCTGCCTTTGATTCAATATGGATGACATATAACCATATTGCCATTCCAGTTGTTTGATTGCAGTAGCATATAACTCAACTTTTTGATTTAACCTTGATAGGTCCGCCTTAATCTCCTTAAGACAACTCTCTTTAATTTCTTGGCCTTTAACTAGTTTTGGAAATATTACCTCTATTCTAGACTCACTATCTCAGCTACCTAGTGGTACGTGTCTATCACTCCTCTTTTTAGTCATATTTGCATCTCGAATCGCCATCTCATCCATGCTCTTGTCTCTCTATCTATCATTGAAATAGTTTTGACCTTGATTCCCTTGCCCTTGGGATAAAAAATCCCCCAACGAATAATCAAGATACTTCTCTTCCTCTTTAGACTCAGTCTCGTAAGTTCTAAAAGTACAACTCTGCTCCCCTAATGTATTCACTTTCTCAGCATTTATTATTACAAATTATTTTGTAAGAAGCCCAATATTAGTCTAAAGTTGTGAAATCTCTTTTGTTTCAAAATCATGACTAGCTCTATAATCATTATCTACTCCAATAGCATATATACCTACACCATGCTAAGATTCTCTAGTATGCCAACATCAATTGGTCACTGAAATATCATCTAGAATCTCTTGTGCAGCGTCCCATTGAAGCCGCATAAATGCACCTCCCAAAATCCTATTTGCCATTTCTCTGGAACTAACATTCAGTGATCTATAAAAGATTTCCAATAGATTGGATCCTTTGATTATGTGATTAGGTACCATGCTTAGCTTCTTTTTAAATCTAAAACATACCCCATACATGGATTCTGCAGGTAGCTGTCTGAAATTATAGATTTAATCTTTCAATTGTAACATCCTTGCAGGAGGGAAAAATCTATTTAAAAATTGTCTATGAAACTCATGCCAAATAGTGATTGAACATCTCAGAAGTTCCCCTAACCATAGTGATGCTTCTCCACTCAGTGAAAATGAGAACAACCTCAACCTCAAGGCTTCTTGGTTCATCGCTGAAATAGTATACGATATATAGATCCCAGTAAAATTAGCAAGATACATGTTCATATCATCTTTTGTTGATCTCAAAAATGCCCTTAAAGTTTAGAAATTAGATTATTGCACTAGTAATGTCAAATTTAACATTGGGGGGGAGGGGGAGAGTAGAGCAGGAGGAATGATGGATCTTATCTTAGGAGGTTCAACATATCCCATGTCCTCATCTTCATCATATGGCTAAAAATGCTGATATACAGAAATAATTGGAGCTCTGCCTCCTTAAAATCTATCACAATGCTCGGCCACTTGTCTTGGCCTGGCTAGTTCGTCTTCCTGAGCTAACCTAGGCTCTTCAGCTAACCAGTCTTCCTTGGCTAATCTAGTTTCTTCAGCTATTTCTACTAAAAATTTCTTAGTTTATCTATAACATCCAACTAGATAGAATAGAGTCAAAGAATATAGTAAAGCTTTATAGAAATATAGACACACGATAAAGATTCGAGAATAGAATTTCTTAAAACATAGAAAGAGACTTCACTGTACCAATCCGTAGGGCTCTACTAGACACTTAGCTCTTGTACGAACACATCGATAAATCTAGGCTCTGATATTAATTTTTCATGACCCAATTTCTCAGGTCATAATGGCACCTACTATAACCCACCAATAGGTAAGACTATGTGTAGTCCAAAATTACTAGTAATAGATTATCAAGAGAAATGAAAGGAAATAACAAAACATTGTATTAATGGGTTAATATATAACACAACCCTAAGACTTGATGAAGTTAATATGAGATCTTCCAAATAATAAGAGTACAAGTGAAACATTGAATAAATATACATGTATAACCTATCTCTGAATACAACATAATGATTAGTATAATCAATAAGAGGGAAAGTATAATGCTCTGAATGACATGGTATCAACCTAAATCTTTTACCCATAGCTTCTCCATAAGATGCATACACCAGCAACGAGAACTTGTACTTGATATATGGGTTGTAGAACAGTAGTTATGAGTACCAAACATATGGTACTCAGTAAACAACTGCTGACTAAGCTCCAAAGATAGTGAAAGCATAAATAACTAAATAACATATAAAGCAAGAATATAAAGTAAAGGTATCTGTCCATAAAGCTAAACATAATAAGGCTAGTGAGGCAATAAGGGTAGACTATCCTGGCATACTAGTAATTTTGGTCTAGAGTATAATACCATGTATCACTAGCCAATATACTAATAAGGAGTAAAAGAATAATATATAGTAGTATAAAAGGCCAAGAAATACATAAGCAATATAAATGATTAATGAAGACATGGATGTACAGTAATCCTTTCTCTTAAGTTATTGATCATGTGAGGGCCACAGAGAGAGCTTGTATTGAGACTTATGAAGGTGGAAGTTAGAGGTCATATCATCAGTATAGTGCTATTGGTAGTACATCCAGGGGTGAGCATTCTCTCTATAGATATCGGCTTCCCTTGAAGCTTATTAGTTTTCACAAATGGCATCTCAAATTATAGATGGCTCTCAAATCACTCTTGTGGTCACAGTAGGCAAAATCTCATCAAACTTTGTGCAGTATTTAGCATGTATATTTAGTACATGCTAGCCATTCTGGACTAGTTGGTGTAGTACCTCAAAATATTCTAAGAGCTTGTTTCGATTGTGGTAAAACTATTCATTGGTCTAGAGAGTGCCCTAGATATGAGTTCATCATTCATATAGAGTTAGCATATGTTCCCTGCCAACCTAGAGCTCAAAAGGAATGTTATGATTGCGGGAAGGATGGTCATTCCAGTAGAGAGTGCCCCCATCATTAGTTGGTCAGCTATGTAAGATCAACCCATATTTCTCGCTAGGTTAGAGCTTTAGGAGTTTTTAACGACCATAGAGAGACTGGTCACTAGTTTATAGAGTATCCTCAGTGTAGGATTATTATCCATTTAGCTCATCCAAATTAGTATCATGGTGTTATGGTACCTTCAGTTGAAGGTAGCACCCTTAGTACATTGATTGGTGATTTATATACTGAGTCTAAGTTTAGACACGCTCAGATTCGTACTCCCTTAAGAACGTTAGGAATGTGACTTTGGATTCCACTAGATAAGTACACCTTTTATTTCTTTCCTTTACCTTTTTATTTGAGTGTATTGGGGCTTTTGTACCCATCTATAATTTTGTGCCTTTTCAGGTTTATAGTGATTATTGTGTGCCTTGGTATAGAGTACATGATTATATGGCTACCATTGTAGATGATTTCTTTTAGTAGCAAATAGAGTGGATTAGTATCAATGTTTTCTTAGGAGTGTAGCATTTGGGTTCGGTCCCATTCACCATGGTATATTGTCCCTCTTATGGCCCTAGAGTGGTACTTTTAGTGATACTCATTTTTGGTAGCACCTACTCCTTATGCTGAAATTTCTATTATTGTTGTTATTTTTGCCATTGTTTAATGTTGATCTCTCTTTCATTGATAAATAAATAGACTAGCATTATCTAGTTCGAATTTCTTTCCTCATA